>NC_079399.1:16243536-16607687 GCF_029220125.1 Pseudoliparis swirei | reverse complement strand
GATATCCCCGGTAAAAATCACAAATATCCTGGGATTTATGTCCTTCCAACGCTTGCAGCTGTTCCTGGTTTTAAAACACATACAACCTGAGGGTAATATGGCAGCTGACTGGTCTTTACTGGATCATTAGACTTTTGAGCACTAAATATGCAGCATCTGGAATAATCAACCTTCTGAAGTAGTTATAAAAGTGGGAGGAAATAAAAGAGAAATTACAATTGCCTCGCCTGTGTGTATCTCAGTTTCAGGTCCTCATTCTTTTGTGAGTATTATATTTTGCAATCCAACACGACCACAAACTGCAGCCTGAAAAAACAACGGGTTTGACGTCATTGTGTTCCCAGCATGCATTTGGCCAACTCGCATGAATTGCCTCAACTCCACCTCGTGCTAAACACTCTCATCCTCGACCCGGCTGCAAAAATGGGCTCATGATTCAAGAGATCCAATATTATAAGTCACACTGCCGCGCCCCCATCCGTCGGAAGCTCCACATCTCCTTTGGGGTGAACGGTGGAAGCGTTTCCTCACTGGACAGACGTTTGGACGAGCGAGGTCATAAGCGCTTTTTAAGAAAAGGAAAACAAATAAAAACGCTCTGGCTTCCTCCTCCATCTTATATTAGCCATCTGTGCCTCGCCTGTTTCTCATTTGCATATCGATACGCCCATGTGCTTGCGCGCGCGACGAGGGGCATCGACTCCCGATGTCATTTCCTCGCCTCTCTGGTCGGCGCTGACTCGGCACACTTTTGACAGTCGGCTCTCGTGACGGCGCCGCTATCGAGATGAAGACGGACGGGCAAAGAGAATTTACATGGAAGATTGCCGTCTCGGCAGGAAAGTTATGAAGGGAGGAGTTCACTTGTAGAGGAGAGGGGCTCGGGGTACGAAGACTGCAACATGGCCAACAAGCAGGGGGGGGGGGGGGGAGGAAACACATCAGTGCACCTCAGCATCAGCTCATCGTATCCTTTAGGAAACGGCCTTGGCAGCTGGACCTCAGCGCGTATCATAATGCGAGGCAAAGCCACGGGGCCTTGCACGTCCTCTCGCAGCGCCGCCGCTTCACAAACCTCTCCGTGCACGTGAGCCTGCAGTTAGGCATCCGGTCAGGTGGGAAAAAAGTACGACGGAAACATTTTTTTTCCTCCGAGATGAAGAACATCCTTCTGGACGGAGGGAGGAAGAGGAGCATTTGCAATATCAACTGAAACTCCTCCACAGCAGCATGCAGCTCGTTGGTAAAAAGTGTGAGTGGTCCTGAGCCAGAGAAGCTGAACTCATGGGCTTGGAAGCAGTTGCCATGGAAACATAATTATCAGACAATGACACATCTGTGATCAAAGAAAGCTGAAATAATGAAAGGTTTGCCTGCTCTGTGCTCCTCACTTAACTTCCCCCAAACGGTTCGATGATCGCTCGATGAGGAGAGAACTCCACAATCAAAGCTTTCAGATTGCCATGTAGCTGCTGACCGACACACTCCTCAGTCCACTGACACACGCTCCAGTTTCAAACCACTGAACCAAGGCCACGCTGGGAGGCGTCGGGTAGCGCCACAAATATAGCCCAGGGTCAAGTCGAGTCAACTGATGCTAACAATAACACAGATTTCAGGAGAACTTACCTCCCGAAACAACAGACTTGAAGTGGAAAAGAGGAAGATGACGGAGAGTAAATAAGTGGAGGAGGGAGGGAGGGAGGGAGAGAAGGAAGTAGAGGAGCCGAGTGAAGTGCATCAAAGTGTCCCAGTGGAGAGTCGGTGTTTGAGAGAACGAGTCTGAGCTGGAAGGCTTTCATCGAGGGAAAATGTCAGATATTCACTTTGAACACGGCCAAAGACCAGATCTGACTCCTCCCCCCCCAAAGACCAGATCTGACCCCCCCCCCCCAAAGACCAGATCTGACTCCCCCCCCAAAGACCAGATCTGACTCCCCCCCCAAAAACCAGATCTGACTCCTCCCCCCCCCAAAGACCAGATTTGACTCCCCCCCCAAAGACCAGATCTGACTCCTCCCCCCCCAAAGACCAGATCTGACCCCCCCCCCCAAAGACCAGATCTGACTCCTCCCCCCCCCAAAGACCAGATTTGACTCCCCAAAGACCAGATCTGACTCCTCCCCCCCCAAAGACCAGATCTGACTCCTTCCCCCCAAAGACCAGATCTGACTCCTACCCCCCCCAAAGACCAGATTTGACTCCCCAAAGACCAGATCTGACTCCTCCCCCCCCCAAAGACCAGATCTGACTCCTCCCCCTCACCTGGCCACGATAACACAGACCCAAACCGACACCACAGCTTCGACCCAAACCGTATTCTGTGTGTTACTCACGCCGGAGGTGGATTGTGACGAGCTGCCAGCAGAGGTTATGTAACCCGGGTTGACACTCGATTAATCCATTTAGTGACAAACTCAACTTCATTCTCAAAAAGTCAGGGAATGAATCCAAACTTTAAAATGGACGATTTTGGGTCTAAATGTCAAAGTCTCTTGTAAATGTCAGTCACTGCACAAGGCCTGTACATGATGCCTTCTTAGTAAAGCTCTGTGATAAAAAGAAGAAAAAAATGAAACTCAATTCCTTTTTTTTTCTTTTTTTTTTTTTTTCAAAAGACAATACATAGACATAACACCTAGAGGACAATAAACAATGCAGACGACAAAACAATGGACATAACATCATAAAGTCCGAATATTTCTGGGGGAAAAAAATAATAAAAATAAAAAAATGGAAAAAAACAACAAAAAACAAACAAAACAAACATAATAATAATTAGAAGGAGAAGAAGAAAGAAAGACAGATGCATGTGTACATGTGTATATGTGTGTGCGTGTGTATTTATGAATTAACTAATAAATAAGAGGAGTGGTGTCATGTTTGTAAAAATATAGTGAATGATGACCAGATGTCGTGGTGTTCTGTTGTATTGTAAATGATAGATGAGGTGAGTTGTTCCATTGAAATATATTCTGACATTAAATTTTTCCAGTGTAAGATATGTGTGTTATTCCTTGATTTCCAGTTCACGAGGATTGTTTTCTTGGCGATAGTTAGGGCCACGAAGTATTTTGCAGTTTGTTTTGCTCAGGTTTATAGATGAGATGTCTCCCAGTAAACAAAGTGATGGGGATAATGGGATGAGGCAGCCCAGGAAAACAGACAGTGACTCAGTTATTTGTTTCCAAAAGTGTTGAACTGGTGTGCAGTGCCAGGTGGCGTGAATGTAACTATCCTGAGTATTTTGCATGCAATGTGGACAGATATCTGTAGTGAACCCCATTTTAAACATTCTGTGCCCAGTGTAGTGAATTCTGTGAAGTATTTTATATTGTATTAGTTGTAAATTTGTATTTTTGGTCATAAAATATATATTAGTACAGATTTTGGTCCAGAAGTCGGCATCAGGAGTGATAGCCAAGTCAAATTCCCATTTTATTATTGGTATGGTTATTATTTCAGAGTGTGATATTATGCTACATATTTTTGAGATTAATTTATTTGAGGAGGTGATATTAATTAACTGTGAGGTTGAGGGAGGTAATTCCAAATGTGTGGCCTTAATGTTGAATTTTGTTTGAAGGGATGATTTAAGTTGTAGATATTCCAGAAAGTGATTTTTCCCGATGCCGTACTTCTGAACCAAATGGGGGAATGAAACCAGGGTATTGTGATTAAAGATGTGTTTCAAATGAGTGATGCCTTTAGTGGACCATGTGTGGAGATTTAAAGGCTTATTACTGCTTAGAATGTCCAGATTATTCCATATAGGGGTGAAATTTGAGGGTGCAAAAGTGACATTAGTGATTTTGTGGAATTTCCACCAGGCTGTCAGAGTTTCTGCTATTGTTACCATTTTGAAGCAAGGATGGCGTTTGATTGATTGGCTGAGAAATGGTAGGTCTGAAATCTGGATGTCCTTACATACTGTCTGTTCTATGTCTAACCATGTGTTGTCTGAGTGAGTGGGGTGGATCCATTTAAGAATGTATTGAAGTTGGTTTGCTAGTGAGTAGTGAGAAAAATTTGGAGCTTCAAGTCCTCCTTGTTTTTTTGTTTGTTGTAAAGTGGCCAGTTTTATTCTTGGCGTCTTATTTTTCCAGTAAAATTTAGTAATGAGTGAGTCAAGAGATTTGAACCAGGAGTGAGTGGGTTGAGATGGAATCATTGTGAATAGGTAATTTATTTTAGGAAGAATTGTCATTTTAACTGTTGCTATTCTGCCCATGAGTGACAGTGGTAGTTTCATCCAGCGGAGGAGGTCGTCGGTTATTGTTTTAAGTAGTGGAGTGAAGTTGAGTGTGAACAGCTCTGACAGCCTGGAGGAAATATGTATTCCCAAATAAGTGATGACACCAGTGCAAAAAGGAATAGGTGGTGTGTGGCCTGCCCCATCCCAACTGTTACTGTCTAATGGAAGGATGAATGATTTGTTCCAGTTAATTGAGTAGTTAGAGATTTTGGAGAATGTGTCTATAATTTTAATAGTTTCCTGTAACGATGAATATGGCTTTTGGAGGAAGAGCAATATATCATCGGCATAAAGACTGATTTTGTGATGGGTATTAAGTGTTTGGATTCCTTTTATGATGGTATTCTGACGAATGGCAGCAGCTAGCGGTTCAATGAAAATGATGAAAAGTGAGGGAGAGAGTGGGCATCCTTGCCTTGTCCCCCTGTGCAGTGTGAAGCTGTGAGAGGTGTGTCCATTGGTGATGACGGTGGCTGTAGGTGCAGTGTATAGAATTTTGACCCAGTTAATAAATGACTCCCCAAAACCAAATCTTTTTAATGCACTTAAGAGAAATGTCCAATTTACTTTATCGAATGCTTTTTCTGCATCTAAGGAGGCGATGATGGTTCGGGTTTGTTGTAATGATGAGTAGTTGATTAAATTAAACAGTCTGCGTGTGTTAGTGTATGAGTGTCTACCTTTGATAAAGCCGGATTGATCTGGGTGAATTATAAATGGAGTGACTTTTTCTAATCTATGAGCTAGTGCCTTTGTGATGATTTTAATGTCTACATTGAGGAGGGAAATGGGACGGTAGCTTGATGGAAGAGTTGGATCTTTGTTTGGTTTGAGGAGAAGTGATATACAGGCTGTATTCATGCTTGCTGGGAATTGCAAATTTTGTTTTATTTCTGTTATCATCTTGTGAAAAGTGGAGCTATGATGAACCAAAAGTGTTTATAGAACTCTGCAGGGTAGCCATCAGGTCCGGTGCTTTGTTATTGGGCATGAGATGGAGGGCAGTACAAAGTTCATCCTGTGTTAATGGGGAGTCAAGTGTGTTATTTTGTTCTTTGTTAATCTGTGGTAAATCAATGCTGTTGAGAAATGAATGGATGTCTTCTGGGTGTGGGTCCTTTTCAGATGAATAAAGTTTGGCATAAAAACTTCTGAAGATTTTATTGATTTCATCAGGTGAATTTGTTGGATTCCCTGTTGAGTCTTTAATGATTGTGATTGTAGTTTTTCCTTATTTTGTTTAATTTGACTTGCCAAATATTTACCAGATTTATTGCTATGGTGAAAATGTTCTTGTCTAAGTCTGTGTATTAGGAATTGAGTTTTATTATTTATTATTTCATTTATTTGTAATTTATATTTTCTCAATTCATTTTGAGTTTCCAATGTTGGGTTGCTTGCATTAATGATTTCAAGTTGGTTGATTTGTTGTTCCAATTCAGCTTCTTCTTTTTTTTCTTTCTTTTTTTTGTAAACGGAAAATGAAATGATTATTCCTCTTAAAACTGCTTTCCCTGTTTCCCATAGAAGGGTCGGTGATGACTCTGGGGAATCATTTATTTCTAGGAAGGATGCCCACTCTTTTTTAATCAGACTGTCAAACTGAGGGTCTTTGAGAAGAGACGTATTGAAACGCCATCTAGTGATTGGTTTATGTATGTTAATTCTATTCCATGTAAATGTTACGGGAGCATGGTCGCTGATAATTATAGGGTGAATCTTTGAGTCTGAAATATCCGATATAATTGAATTGCTGTTAAGGAAGAAGTCAATGCGTGAGTATGAACGGTGAACCGGAGAGAAGAATGAGTATTCTCTTGCGTTGGGGTTCTGTAATCGCCAACTATCGCCAAGACCACAATCCCTCATGAACTGTTTTATTGTTTCTGTGGATTGCCAGGTACGTTTATTATTTGTAATATTAGATCGGTCTACTGATGGGTCGATAACTGTATTAAAATCGCCTCCCATTATGACTGGACAGTTGCAAATGTTTGAGAGAGTTGACAAAAAATTATGGAAAAAGGATGGATCATCAGAGTTTGGGCCATAAACATTACAGATTGTGACTGGACTATTGTTGACGGATATGTTAATAATGATAAACCGCCTTCTGGGTCAGTGATGGTGGAGTTGTGGATAAAGGAAACTGTCTTGTTAATTAAAATACAGACTCCTCTTTGTTTTGTGTTGTAGTGAGCTGAAAATGAATGAGTGAATTGTGTTGATTTAAATTTGTTGTGACCTGATTCTGAGAGATGTGTTTCTTGTATTAAGCATATATCTGCTTTCATCTTAGCCAGATGATTTAAAACTTTAATTTGTTTTGCTTTAGAACCAACTCCATGGATATTCCAGGTTAAGAATTTGAGAGAAGACATGTTAATTGAAATACTATAGACTGAGTGTTAATGTTGGTGTGTGTGTGTGTGTGTTGATGTGTAAATGACACAGCAGTATGAGCAGACATTGAATCAGGGAAGAACAAACATATACAAAACAAAAAAACATAGGAACGTAAAGACAACAAAGTAAGTAACATATTACACATAACAGAAATACAAGGCAATGTGTGAACCAGATCGGGGTTCATACTGTCAGCTACAGTACGACATGGGTGCAATACTAAATAATAAAATAATCGAAACAGTGAAATACAAAGAAAAGAGAGGGGGGCATATCGAGATTACGATGGGGAGTTTTGTGTATGTATGCGGATAGTAGGGACAGGAGAGAGCGAGAGCGAGAGAGAGAACGGGGGTCTAGAAGAGCCAGGGGGTTACGTCCTTATCGCGGTATAATTGTCCATCTATGTATAGTCTGTCCAGTGATATTATTGCTTTCTTTCCTTCTTTCATCATGTTTTTGCGGATGGGAAATAAAACTTTGCGACGTTGCATGATTTCTTTTGGGTATTGATCGTTGAGTCCATAGTCCGTTCCTCTGAGCTGCCTGCCTTGTTGTTTGACCTGTTCTTTTTGTTTATAGTGTTCAAACTTAGCGATGATTGGCCGCGGCCGGCTGTTGTTCTGCGGTCCCAGACGGTGGACGCGGTGGAAAGTTATGTTGTTGACGGTCTCTGCGGGTAGTTTGAGCTGTATGGACATGAATTCTTTGATGGTTTTTTCTGGGTTTTCTGAGGTTTGTTCGTTAATGCCGGTAAAGACTAGATTGTCACTCATACTGCGGGCTTGTAAGTCCAGGATGGTTTGTTTCATAGCTTTGTTGTCAGCGGAAACAGAGGTGAGCTGGGTGGTTATCGTATTGACAGAGTGATGGAGTGATTTGTTGTCCTTAGTAATAGCGTCGATTTGGTTCTGACTGAATTCCAGGCTGTGGCGCAGAGCCTGGAATTCCCGATGTAATACTTCGATAAGCGCAAGTCTGGAGTCAAAACCGGAAAGCTTATTTTCAATGGACTTTAGTATGTCGCTTACCTCAGAGCAGCATGGAGGTTTGGGTGAAGTGGATGGATTTGTACCTGGGCTGGTACGGGCTCTTTTGTTGTATGAAATGGGAGTCTTTTCGGGATCGCTTTCAGATTCGCTTGCTTCGGTGTTCATGACGCAGACTCGCCCGAACCACTCGTCAATATATTCTTCCAGATGGTCCAGTGCGATAAATATTGTAGTTCGGTTTGAATTGTAACCGATCTCAGATGAGGGGGGAAAAGTTTGTTTCGATTAATCTAGCAGCAGGGGGGCCGCCATGTTGCTTGCACCACCTCGTCTCCTTCAAAGTGTCAGCTGATCATCACCACCACAGCATAATTTCTTAATGAAAGCTCTTGCGTCCCCCATGGCGTCCAGAAGGCGTCCGTCTACTGGAGAAGAGCGTTGTCCCTCTGCAGCCTCTCCTCCAGGCTGCCTTGTGGAGGATCCAACAGCTTGCAACTCCTCCTCTGAAGCTCTGATGGTCCAGCTGCTGCTCCCTCAACCTGATTTGAGTTTCCGAGCATCCAGCTAACCAGCTCCGGTTAGCTTCAACAGACTTGAAGTGGAAAAGAGGAAGATGACGGAGAGTAAATAAGTGGAGGAGGGAGGGAGGGAGGGAGAGAAGGAAGTAGAGGAGCCGAGTGAAGTGCATCAAAGTGTCCCAGTGGAGAGTCGGTGTTTGAGAGAACGAGTCTGAGCTGGAAGGCTTTCATCGAGGGAAAATGTCAGATATTCACTTTGAACACGGCCAAAGACCAGATCTGACTCCTCCCCCCCCAAAGACCAGATCTGACCCCCCCCCCCAAAGACCAGATCTGACTCCCCCCCCAAAAACCAGATCTGACTCCTCCCCCCCCAAAGACCAGATTTGACTCCCCAAGACCAGATCTGACTCCTCCCCAAAGACCAGATCTGACCCCCCAAAGACCAGATCTGACTCCCCAAAGACCAGATCTGACTCCCCCCAAAGACCAGATTTGACTCCCCAAAGACCAGATCTGCTCCTCCCCAAAGACCAGATCTGACTCCTCCCCCCCCCAAAGACCAGATCTGACTCTCCCCCAAAGACCAGATTTGACTCCCCCCAAAGACCAGATCTGACCTCCCCAAACACCAGATCTCACTCCTCCCCCTCCCCTGCCCCCGATAAAACAGCACCAAACCGACACCACAGCACCCAAACCGACAAACACTCAAACCGTATTCTGTGTGTTACTCACGCCGGAGGTGGATTGTGACGAGCTGCCAGCAGAGGTTATGTAACCCGGGTTGACACTCGATTAATCCATTTAGTGACAAACTCAACTTCATTCTCAAAAAGTCAGGGAATGAATCCAAACTTTAAAATGGACGATTTTGGGTCTAAATGTCAAAGTCTCTTGTAAATGTCAGTCACTGCACAAGGCCTGTACATGATGCCTTCTTAGTAAAGCTCTGTGATAAAAAGAAGAAAAAAATGAAACTCAATTCCAAAAGGCCTTTTACAAACCGGGGGCATGAAAAATAGACCCAAAAAAATGTTTGGATACGCCGATGGGTTGATGCCTTTATTTGAGTTGCAAAAGCTCATAAAAATCGAACTAAAAAAAAGATACACGACTCCTTTTTGCCTCGTAATATTCTCATTCTGTGTGAAGGACACATGGTGTGCATTAATATCCCAGGTAAATCTACTAAAACGGTCCACAAAATAAAAATCGACGAGCGGCGTCCGCTGGAAGGAAGTCATCACTCGTTGAATTTTTTGGCCATTTCCGTGAATCTTCAAAACATGAACGAAAAAGACACAAGCGGCTTTTATAGAGGAGGAATTCACAAGTGGCAGATTGAGTCTACAGAGAACAGTTTCTGTTGGACGCAGACGGCTGGCACATTTAGACGAAAGGCAACAAAATCAATATGGCTCAAAGGAGTTTCTCTGCCTTCGGCTGTTTTTGAAAAACACGACACGACAGCTCTGAGGATTTTACTTTAATAGTCAACAGAAGCATGTCGAGCCAAAAAGGATATCGTCAGCGTGTGAGCAAAAAAGAGATTCTGACAAGGCTATGAAACTTAATTGTTACCTCACTTGACTGATGGGACTGGCGAGGCACCGCCATGCGAGTGAAATCCCCTCGATGTGGGAACATGAGGGCGAAGCGGCACATCCCGACCACGACAGGAAGTCTGCACGTTTTCTTTTCTCTGTTGCTTTTCGAGTGACTCCGCCACTCACCTGCTCTTTTGTTGAAATCTCTTTCAGAACCATACCGCCGCTGTCAGCCCATTATGGTCTGTAAGCATATATATATATATATATTACAAATATATATATATACAAAAATATATATACAAATATATAAATATATATATACACTTATAGATACATACATATACAAACAAATATATATGTATTTATAAATAAAAATGTATCTCCACACACGCACACACCTACTTGATAGCTGATGTAATTGGACTGTCAGCAGTGAGTTGCCTGTTAGGAGTTTGGAGGCACGCAGCCGGCACCGAGCGTTAATACTGAGGAGACGGCAGCAGGGCTCGGCGCATTTTCACCAAACCGAATTTGGATTCTCTTAGCGTCCGAGCACAGATGAGACCGTGTGGACACGGTCGGGTTGAAGGCAGAGCCGACCCGAAGAGCTCTGCGTCCGGAGCGGCAACCGATGTCAGAGAGTGAAGTGCAGCTCTGAATCCAATGAAAAGAGATGTTGTTCTCTACTGCTCTAACCTTCTCCATGTTGCACACAAATAAATAATAATTATATTAATCGGTTCTGTTGTTAAATAAATAAATAAAAAGATACGTCAAAAAGGGACCTATTACATCGATTCCTCTTCCCGTCCCCTCTCCACGTGTCTTGGCTCCGCCCACTAGGAGGTCGTGGCAACAGGCATTTTAACAGAATGAGACGCCTTTGCTTTGGCATTTAAATTCAATACGAGGCGTGGCCACGGCTCTGTCGAGTGTCGGGCCGCCGGATGAGACTTACGCAGAGAATACACTGGTGTATCCTCGCTAAGACCTCCTGAATCCTAGGAATTAGTTGGACCTTCAGGATGGAGCACCGAGATCAATGTACGGGTCTCAAGCCGCCGACAACATCTGTGAGAAGAGCCCCAAAAAGTACTTAGTTCCTTACGCATTAGTTCCTCTCATGACACTTTCCCCACCCTGTGAACCTAGAATCCTGAACCCGGTCTTTCCTAATGAAGACATTCTTCTTTCGGTGTCTGTTTGCAACGGAGGTTTAATACACATGTGGAGCACGAATTAGCGTTTATTGGAACAGATTCATGGCAATGAGTGGAGGGCTGTGGCTCATTGATGTGTTTGTAACAACACCATGGCCTTCAGGAATAAAGTCAAACACAACTGTATCCGCAGGATCAATAGCTGGTGTCAGTCTCTCGGTGGGATTGGGGACAATAAGACCACGACGGCCAGATCCATCCTTCATACCCGACATGCCACTCTGCAGCTTCCCGTCCTCAGTTCTCCTCAGACATGCAGCCTAATGGGAGCGCCTGCAGCCCGCCGGCCCAGAGGAACGCTTGGTCTGTTAGGATTTGAATGCCTTTTTTTTTTTTTAAGTACGCCACGCCAACATTAGAAAAGAGAAAGCATTTGGGTCGATAGCTTTTTAATTAGAGCATTTACCAGATCTTTTTTTTGTGGAAAAGCCTCGAGGCAGACCGATAACACGGGGCCGCGTGGAGTCGGCACCTGCAGAACACGTTTGTTACTGGCGTTGGTTTTCAAAATGGGCGTTCAGCAGGCTGCCGGGGCCCCAAACTCACTAAGCCACCGCCACCTCTGATGCAGAAACGATTCATTCGACGATACCTGCCGGATGAAACTCATCTAATCCCTTTCGAGGTAAACCGAAAAAAGAAAGAAAAAAGAAAACCAATCAACTTTAGGACAAAATGAAAAACAAACCATGTATTCACACACACACACACACACTGAGGAGAAATTACAGGAATACAATATAAGATACGAAATAATGTCAAAATAAAAAATTTGAAGAAATCACTAGAGGAGGAATGACAGCCAAACAAGATATGAACGGAGAGAGAAAGACAAACAAAAAGGAGACAAATGCTAATCTGCAATTTGATAACGCAAATGTGAGAGCAGAGGGAGAGACTCTTGTTCTGCTGCCTCTGTCACAGACATGTGTGTGTGTGTGTGTGTGTGTGTGTGTGTGTCTGAGAGAGAGAGGAAGAGAGTATATTAACAAGGCAAATAGCTTATTTGCCTTATCTCCCTTGCACTGGGGGAAGAGATATCGTCCAATGAGAGCGAGGCCTCTGAAGCAGCTCCCTTCAAGCCGGCCGACAGGAAGCAGAAACAAAGCCAGACGTGAACTCCGGGGACATTTCAGTGTGTCGCACAATAACTCGCTGCCGATTAACACACTCACTGGACATATATGCATACACAGTTGGTTTAATAATATCACACACGGGGTCCCCAGATACTTCAAAAGAGTTGTTTTTTTAGCATTTCCACACTAGCATATTTGTTTTGGGGAGGGTAGAATAACCCAGAGAGCGATTCCCAGCCCGTGTTTCTCAAATGATCGTCTGTGATGCCATTTGTCCCGAAACATATATTCAAGAAAACAGCGCAGTGTCCCTTTAAGGGCCCTAAAGAAAAAGGTCATGAGTAAATCACAGGAATGTAAACACCGACTGCCGGGGTGAAACAGGAAGTGGTCTTTATTTCCCGCCGCTCGGCCTGAATGTTGCATCATCATCGGGTTAAAAATACTGCAGCTAATTTTATCTGGAGGATGACAATGCTACGCTGAAGCCCCGCTGCTGCCCCTCCACCTGCAGCGTGATGCCGGAACAGGATTTATATAAAAGACATCTTCTTTTGTTTTGACATGTTTTCTCACAAATCTCCACACAACAGAAACCTAACATGGCAGCTTTTTTCATTTTGCTCCAGTCTAAAGATGCTTTTTCTTTGAGCTCTGAAACTCGTTAATCCTTCACCGCACACGGCCTATTTTGCAGTAGAAGGACTGAGGCACTCGGATATTAAAACATTTAAATTGTATTCCCGCCCCCCACTACCCTATAGCGTTATCAGTGTCACACAAAAAAACTAAAATCATCCACCAAACTCAGTGAATAAATAAATAGATACCTGGGCTTCTGAGAACTGGACTGATACCAGAGTTTAATTAATAAGCTGTATCCTCAGTGATTGTGATCTTTCTTTTATGTGGAAGGCAACAACAGGCTTGATTTTTAACGTTGCTTTCCCACACGTTGAAAAAACACATTGAAAATAAATACATAGATATATATTTACTGACTCACTAACTATCATGTCATTCCAGATCCTGCTTCCCATCTCGTCAGTCAAACTCCCTTCACCTGCCTCTGATCACTCCCTCGTTAGTCCCTCATTCCCTTCTTGTCTGTACTGATGGCGCCGCCTGGTCTTGTGATGTTTTTGTTGTTTTCGTCTTAAATACTGTTTTCTGCTGTGATTCCCGGAGCTCTTTCACCAGAGAAGAGCTCATGAACATCAGGGGAACAACTCCAGCGGATTTATTTCCAACGTTTTTAACTTCTGTGGAGTTACTGGACATTTTGTAAAGGTGTGCTCACCTGTGAGACGCGCCGGAGAGGAAACGCTCAGGGCGCTTATGTACGGAAACCAACGGGATCTCGTACAGCGCTGCGGGCATATTTCTCCAATGTCCGCTCACTGTGCAACAAACTGGACGAACTCCAGCTGCTGGTGGGAGAGACAGAGACTTCTCCTCATCCTCTGTCCTGTGCTTTACGGAATCATGGCTAAGTGGATCGATACCAGATTCTGCGCTCCAGCTCGCTGGCTTCCAGCTGTTCGGCGGACGGGTCACGGAGCTCTCCGGAAAAGCAAAGGGTGGAGGAATCTGCTTCCTCAACAACGGCTGGTGCAACGACGTAACGGTGATTCTACAGCACTGTTCGCGGACCTGGAATCTTTATCATTCACTGCAAACCCTTCTACTCCCCGTGAGTTCGCTTCATTCATCCTGGCCGGAGTTTACATGGAAACGTGCACGAGGCACAGCGGACCTCGCGAACAGATACGGTGTGTGGGCGGACCTTCCCGGACTCTTTAGTTATTGTACTGGGATTTTAACAAAGGAAACCTCAGCCACGAACTCCTAAATATAGACAGTTAATTAAATGCCCTACAGAGAAGAGCATTCTGGACCACTGCTACACAACAATCAGCAGGGCCTATCACGCCGTCCCTCGAGCTGCACTGGGAAACTCTGACCACGTCATGGTTCATCTGATTCCCTCATACAGGCAGAGACTAAAGCTCTGCAAACCTGTGGTGAGGAAGTTCAAGAAGTGGACCAGTGAGGCTCTGGAGGATCTAGGCGTGCTTGGACTGTACTGACTGGGATGTCTTCAGGACTGCTACCAACAGCCTGGATGAGTACACAGAGGCTGTAACTTCCTACATCAGCTTCTGTGAGGACAGCTGTATTCCATCCAGCTCCAGGGTGAGTTATAACAACAACAAACCCTGGTTCACAGCGGAGCTCAGGAAGCTAAGACTGCAGAAGGACCAGGCATTCAGGAGTGGGGACAAGGACCTGTACACAGAGTCCAAATACAGGTTTAGCAAGGCGGTGAGAGATGCTAGACGACTGTACTCTGAGAAACTGCAACAGCAGCTCACAGCAGACGACTCTGCTTCTGTCTGGAGAGGCTCAGGCAGATCACCAACTACAAGCCCAAATCACCCCACCCATGAACAAGGTGCTTCTGGCAGGCGAGCTCAATGAGTTCTACTGCCGCTTTGAAAGACAATGGAGCAGTCCTGAGACAATCCCCACAGCCCCATCAACAAGCCACAGACCATCAGCCCACCCTCCCCAGCCCATCAGGGGCTCACACCTCTGGAGCACCCTCCATCTCCTCAGCGACGACCTCGTCATCCTGGAGAGACGTCAACAGGCTGTTTAAAAGCAGAACCCCGCAGCAGCGGGCCCGGACTCCGTCTCCCCTCCACCCTGAAGCACTGTGCTGACCAGCTGTCTCGGTGTTCACCGACATCTTCAACACCTCCCTGGAGACATGCCACGTTCCAGCCTGCTTCAAGGCCTCCACCATCATCCCGTCCCCAAAACCCAAGATCACAGGACTCAATGACTACAGGCCCGTCGCCCTGACCTCTGTGGTCATGAAGTCCTTTGAACGCTTGGTCCTGTCACACCTCAAGACCATCACCGACCCACTCCTGGACCCCCTGCAGTTCGCCTACAGAGCCAACAGGTCTGCAGACGATGCAGTCAACATGGCCCTTCACTACATCCTCCAGCATCTGGACTCCGAGGAACCTACGCCAGGATCCTGTTTGTGGACTTCAGCTCTGCTTTCAATACAATCATCCCGTCCCTGCTGCAGGACAAGCTCTCCCAGCTGCACGTGCCCGACTCCACCTGCAGGTGGATCACAGACTTCCTGACCGACAGGAAGCAGCACGTGAGGCTGGGGAAACACGTCTCAGGCTCCCGGACCACCAGCACGGGTTCCCCAAGGCTGTGTTCTCTCCCCTCTGCTGTTCTCCCTGTACACCAACAGCTGCACCTCCAGTCACCAGTCCGTCAAGCTCCTAAAGTTCACGGATGACACCACCCTCATTGGGCTCATCTCTGGTGGGGACGAGACCGCCTACAGGTGGGAGACTGACCACCTGGTGACCTGGTGCAGCCAGAACAACCTGGAGCTCAACGCCTAAAGACAGTGGAGATGGTTGTGGATTTCAGGAGGTATGCAGCCCCACCCGCCCTCTCATCCTGTGTGACTCCCCGACGCTGTGGAGTCCGTCCGCTTCCTGGGCTCCATCATCACCCAGGACCTCAAGTGGGAGCTGAACATCCGCTCCATCACCAAGAAGGCCCAGCAGAGGATGTTCTTCCTGAGGCAGCTGAGGAAATTCAACCTGCCAGGGAGAATGATGGTACAATTCTACACGGCCATCGTTGAGTCCATCATCTGCTCCTCCATCACCGCCTGGCACCC
Source organism: Pseudoliparis swirei (assembly GCF_029220125.1). Taxonomy (NCBI): domain Eukaryota; kingdom Metazoa; phylum Chordata; class Actinopteri; order Perciformes; family Liparidae; genus Pseudoliparis; species Pseudoliparis swirei. The sequence goes on along the minus strand of NC_079399.1, from coordinate 16,591,943 downwards.
GCAGCCACAGCCAAAGACAAGTGCAGGCTGCAGAGCATCATCCGCCGGCCGAGAGGGTTATCGGCTGCAATCTGCCTTCCTCCAGGTCCTGTTCACTTCCAGGTCACTGAAGCGGGCCAGAAAGATTGTCGCTGACCCTCCCACCCTGGACACTCCTGTTCGAGTCCCTCCTCGGGAGGAGGCTGCGTCCATCAGGACAAAGACCACCCGCCACACCAAAAGTTTTTCCCGTCGGCAGTCGGGCTCATCAATGGAACCCGGACTGACTGACTGTCACCCCAGGACTACCACCTCTTCTTCCACCTTCCTCTCTCCTCCTTCTTCCCGCTCCTTCCTCTTCCTCCCACCTCCTCCTCCTCCTTCTTCTTCCCTCCTCCACACACGTCACTTTAACATGCACTTTAACTTGAGGCCTCCTCCACACATGCCACTTTATTTGCATGCACTTTAACTTAAACACACGCCACCCGTAACATACACTTTTAACTAAAACACACCACTTGAAGCACACACCCAAACACTTTCACATTACTTGTTGTCTTTCTGTCGTGTTGATTGTTGTTTGTTTGTCATGTCCAAATGTTGCACCTTCCACCAAAAAAAATTCCTCGTTTGTGTAAACATTCCTGGCAATAAAACTGTTTCTGATTCTGATTCTGATTCACCTGGTCCTCATGCCCATCTCACCTGTTGCCCATTCCCTAATTAGTCCCCGTCTACTTAGGCTCCCTCACTTCCACTTGTCCTCTGCCAGATTGTCTTGTGTTTCTCAGACCAAGCCCTCGAGCGTTCCATAGTTTGATTATTCTGTCTGTTCCGATCTTGACGACGCTTTCAGTAAAGAATCTTTATTTGAATTATGTCTCCTGAGTCGTGCATTTGGGTCCACCCTAATCCCGTGACAGATTTGGTTTAAAAAAAAAAAGATCCCAAAGAGATGAGAGGCCTCGACAACATAATCTTCCGGTTACTTTACCGCTGTTGAAACGACAATGACAAACGCTGGAGCATAAAACGGACCCGGTCAGGGCGGGGTGAGCGGCCAACGTTTCTCTTTCAACATTAGGAAGAGTCACTCATACTTCTGGTGATAAATGTCACGCGTCAACAGTCGCATGTTCCCCTGTTGGACGCTCACATATTTGTTCATGCGACGTGAGTTATGGCCGTACAGCTGCTCCCCGAGCCGGAGCGAGCTCGCCTTGTTGAGTGTTTACGCTTTCCGTCCGCTCATAAAAGATGTTCGGATACCGATGCGGTCAATTCACGCTGTGACAAATGACATCGACATTTTCCACCTCGATTAGGAAGAAGTCGGTTAGACGTGGCGCGGTCGTATTAGCGAGAGGACAAACACGACGTAGGATCGGACTCGTGTTCGATTAGCCGCTCGTCAGCAACCGCCGTTCTGCAGAAGTCACAACAAGGGGAGAACTAGACACGAGAATCTCTGAAGCTCCTGTTCACCACGAACCCATTCAGAAATAAAACTAAACCCAGTTCGAGACGAGGCAACCAGAAGTGCATAAAAACATACTGGTTTCTGTGTTGGAGGACTCGGTCCGGAGGAGTTTTGTGCTGAACGCATCCCCTCATTTGGCGGCCCTGAACGCAGCACGGCTTCTGCCCTTCTGTTGTTGTTTGTTTTTATTGCAGTTCAAATGTTACACAGCATGAATTCCTTATATGTACCAATATGGACCCATGCCCCTGTGTGTGTGTGTGTGTGTGTGTGTGTGTGTGTGTGTGAAGATACAGGACAAAAGGTGAAAGAGAAGAAAATAAAGCAGTGTGCTGTGGCAATTCCACAGTCTGTCAAAGCACGGCGGGAGGATGGGCTCGGTTCCTCTTCTGACCGAGTGTGTGTAGAGGAGCTACTTAAGAGGCTACAAAGTCGAGCACACACGCGCACAACACATACACACATGATAAAGGCTTTTGTAAGCAACAGGGAAGAAGGAGGACTCCCATGTGTGACCCTGTTGAACGAACCTCTTCGCCCTCTCAAGCAGTCTACTGCTGTGACAGTGTGTGTGTGTGTGTGTGTGTGTGTGTGTGTGTGTTTCTGGCTGTGCTTTGAGACAGAATGTTGTGAAGGAGTGTGTACCAATTGTAACAATGCAACTGGTGCAAAGGGAATACCACACAGGATCCTGGACACATAGATAGCCAGGATTGAAAGCCAGTGTAGGTGTGTGTGTGTGTGTGTGTGTGTTTGACACAACGTGGATTATTATTCCCGGTCTGCTCAGTAGGCTAACCGCATTAATCCAGACTGTTGAGATGAACAGCGGCCGTAGCCATTGGGCACCGACGTGTCCAATGAGATTTGGTGCAACTTGAGGTTCACAACTAAATTCTATATAGATGAAAAATGATATTATTGGATGCTGCTGCTGCTGCAGAGGTTAGTTTTGTAGGTGAGGGACTTTGCGTTCAACATAATTTTGCACCGCTCTAACAAACCAGACTGAAAACGCTTCCATTGCACCATTGTGGTAGAGGAGGTCATTCAAGGTCTCCCTTTGAAAAGCCATAGTGAAGATATTAAAGACGCATATAATGGGAACCGGAACTGAATCAAGGACGGCTTCACGAATACACTTACAGACACAGCTGTCAAAGCCAGCTTATTTTAGAGAGAACATATCCACTAAAGGTCTCCAACTACACACACAGAGACTGAATAAGAAAATCAGGAAATGAATTGTTAATGGACTGTGGAAAAGCAAGCTGAAGTCTTATGACGCTACTAACCTTTTCTTGAACACAGATTCTTTTGATTCAAACATAACAAAGGAAACACTTGGAAAAAAACGTTTAAAAAAGGTCAACGACACTGTCACACTGATTTAAAAGCTGATATCACGTGGATTTTGCCGATTTTAAATATGACCAATTTTGAGATGTTGAAAGGTTCAGGTTAAGTGTTACACACGAACGATTCACACTCCAATCTGGAAACATCCTGCCAAAGCTCAAATGATCACAAAACACCTTGAAATGTGTATCATTTGTACAATATATGTATCCGTGGTGTGCGTGCTATGCGCGTGCATTTGGGAGTAGAACCGAGGCATCGGCCAATACATGGAAGTGTTTGAGATAAAGACACATTATTTTAGCTAATTCCAAGGTGCCTTCAGGGTCAACATGTTTCATTCCGTATGTCCTGCTTAATGTTTGTTTAAAAAAAATATATTTTTGTTTCTCAAAAAAAGGTGCAGAATACAGAATTCACATTGCCTCCACATGGCTCTCAACATGGCGGCGACCGATCCGGTGGCTAGCAGCTGAAAGCGCTAACGGCACAAACGGTGTAACTAACGGCAACGGAGCCGACAGAGTCCGAGGGGGTGGGAACGTTCCGGTGGGCGCGGCGCTCCCACAGCGGTCGGTCCGGACGGCGTAATCGGACGGCAACCGTCGAGCGAGCGCGGTGCAGACGGGCGGCCATCTTCTTAATCCGGTCACAAAATCGTAAAAGAAATCGCAGAAGAGTGCGAGTGTGACATATTTAAACATCAACACGGTTACATGCAGTAAAAGGACTCACGCTCCAGATAATTGATGTTCCCTTTCATGGCCTTGTGTGATCAGTGATCCAATCATTGTAATCTCTGCATGACCTTTCCAATACCAACGCTGTGTGTGTGTGTGTGTGTGTGTGTGTGTGTGTGTGTGTGTGTTCCATCTCCGTCTCCTGATCCACTGAACAGTTCCTTATCTTAAAGTAGTTTTGGTCGATCAGCCTCAGTAAATGCAGCGTGTGGCAGGAGCACAGCCTCAAAGCGCCACATGGCCGTTCTACATGTCACGTAGTTTATTAAACCTTTATTTTTGTATATCTGCAAGTGTGTAACTTATGACACACAGCGATGCATTTAAACCGTTTACAGCCATTAGACACACACAATGATGTAGTTATCTGCCAACACGCTGCTGAATTCACATTGCTAAAAAGACATCACTTACTTTTACAAGGTGCCATGTGTTCGTGGTTTCCCAGTTTTAATACAAACAGCCGGACCGTCTCCAGCGGTGACGGCATCGCTTTCTCTTTCATTCGTATTTTGTTACAACAGTTAACGATTTATTGATTTCGGGACACTTCTCACTTCAAATGTGAGGATTTTTCACTTTCACCTCCTGCACATCAATAAAAATATTGTATGTAACATACAATATTTTTATTGATGTGCAGGAGATGAAAGTGTTATTCATGTGAACTATTATTTTTAGGTTTATACCAAAATAACTGTTATTATGGCATAAACCTAAAAATAATAGTCTTTGAAATGTTACTGTGTCACACGGTAGGCATGTAGGGAAAAACCTCCCAGCATGCACCGGTACAAGTGAACATGTACAAGTCTCCATCGTGTGTTTTTCTAGGTAGCATCAAAAACTACCACTGCCCGTCAGCACTAGAGGACGGCGTGACTGTGCGTGTCCCCGTTGGTCGGATCCAACCACTTCCTCCTCTCCGTCCTCAATCCTTCTCCTTCCATCTGTAGCCTTGCTCCCTCTCCTCAGAGCAGATTAGACCAGTCTAAAAAGAGATTAAGATAGATATCCAGAAAATTCATTCTCCACGGTTGGTAAATTACCTCGGCCTCGGCTGTGTGTGTGTGTGGATATGTAAGGCGCTTTACTCGGGCACAGCGGGAGGATAGCAGAAAGGGGGCGGTTGTTTTTCCCTTTTTGTCCCTCCATCAAAGCCAATTTTCTCAACGACTGAATGGGATTTCCTGATGATAGTTTTCCATCGGCTTCACTTAGTGCGCTGCCACGTGTGTGTGTGTGTGTGTGTGTGTGCGTGCGTTTGGCTAAGCTTGCGGTGGTCAGTAGTGCAGGTTGTTGAGCTGAACTGCGGAGCCAGAGGTCCGAGAGGGGATTAGACTCTGGGCGGCTTTGTGTCGATGAGCTTTCCCTGAACTGTGAGAGAGAGAGAGAGAGAGAGTGTTTCTATCGCAGCCAGGCCTCGATAGGAAGTTGGTTAAATAGCTTCATATGGATGGACCGCCATCAAATCCATCCAAATTATGAAATCATCATGTGTCGTTGATCCGTACGGAGCCCAAACAGTTTGGCATGCATGTGAACCGCGGATTAATGAGTTTACCACGATATTCAATAAAATAAAAACACGCAATAAGGAGATCGTAAATAGGGCTTTTTTATTAACTCTGTTAATGCTACACTGGAACAACACAAATGTGTCCTCAGAAAGTCTCTCTTGGAATACATTCAGACGGTTGCGCACACAAATAAACAGTTGTGTAACAAATGAAAAAAAAAAAGATTGAGAGGAGTTCCAGTCGCAGCGGGAAGTAGGCCCTATGTCCGACTGTTTCCCCCCCCGTAATAAATTCCTCGTCGTGTATACACTACCGTTCAAAAGTTTGGGGTCATCCAGACAATTGTGTCTTCCATGAAAACTCACTTTTATTTATCAAATGAATTGAAAATTGAATCGAAAATATAGTCAAGACATTGACAAGGTTAGAAACAATGATTAATATTTGAAGTATTAATTTTGTTCTTCAAACTTCAAGCTCAAAGGAAGGCCAGTTGTATAGCTTATATCACCAGCATAACTGTTTTCAGCTGTGCTAACATAATTGCACAAGGGTTTTCTAATCAGATATTAGTCTTCTAAGGCGATTAGCAAACACAATGTACCATTAGAACACTGGAGTGATAGTTGATGGAAATGGGCCTCTATACACCTATGGAGATATGTCATTAGAAACTAGACGTTTCCACCCAGAATAGTCATTTACCACATTAACAATGTATAGTGTGTATTTTTGATTAATTTTATCTTTATTGAAAAAACAGTGCTTCTCTTTGAAAAATAAAGACATTTCTAAGTGACCCCAAACTTTTGAACGGCAGTGTATATTGTATCGTCCGATCGCATCTACATCTCGCTGAGAGAGCCGGCACTTTAACGATCGACCTCGAGGAGTCAGAGCGTTCTCAACTGGCAGGGAAACCAGTCGGAAAACCTCTGTCTCATTCTTCCCCCGTCGGCCTTTTGAATTACAGTCTCACTCCTACGATCACATATTTAGACATCTCAGTGTGGGTTTCTGCTGCCTCCTGGGTTTCAACACCGTTGTTTACAAGGTAAAAACAAAAACTGACGCAAAGGAGGGAAATCTCTCACAGATCCATCAGTCAACCGAGTCCCCTTAGTTCTTTTCAGGAATGTGGAGCCAATCCCCACCCCACTCTCGACAGGTCGGGTGTATGAACATAGATCAGTGCTGTACGTGCAGTTCGAAGTCATCGGTTCATCAGTCACAAAACAAAAACACCCAAGAGGGAATCCTCAAGAACATGGGGATGAACTATATTATGTAAGGATGCATTAAAAACCCTGTGTCCATGTTGGTGAGCAAGAAACCTTTCCGACAGTCACACCATTCGGTGGATGCTCTCAGGTCTAAAGTAATCTTCGGCGCCGCGCCCGGCTTGCATGTATTCTTAGCAGAACGATTCCCGACGGAAATCAAACCCGAACCCCGTCTGCTAGTGCCTTGCTCCGTCTGCCGCGAACACAGACGTCACACGGAGGAAACCTGCAGTTAAATGTCAAGATATGCATCCGTCCCTCTCCCCTTTCTTCGGTTCTTCGCCTCTATCCAGCGGCCGCACAGCGAAAGTGAGACGGGGGGGACTGGAGAGCCGTGGCTGTGGTTGTGTGACGACGTCTGAGGCTCTGGATGAAGAGCAGCCGGAACTGAAGTCCCCCTGCAATCAGTATGAACCATGCGGGGGAAAAACACATTCCAGTTCACTGAAAAGTAATAATAAAAAGACTTTGAATGCTCGACGTCCGCTCCAAAGAAATAGAGTGCTGCATTCCACCTCTATTTCTGGCCCCAGATAGTCTACATTTTATGAATTATGAACAACTAAGGAAATAAATAAAATGGGTTCATGTGCAGGAAGAAATAAGACGAGCGCATACATGTTCGCGAGCCTGCTACTCCCCTCTCGCCAACTCATTCTGCCTCCCGTCAATGTAAAATAATCACTTTCTCACGCCAGCCATCAACCTATTGTCTTACCCATTGTGTTCTCTTCATGCTGGATTCACGGAGCCGGCAGCTGAGAGCAGGACCACAGTCCTCTTTCTTCATGCCTCTTAGATAATTCTAGTTATTCATAATTCATACATGTTGATGCGGTTTGGCATCCCCAGGCACATGTGCATGTGGTTATTTTTCTCTTTTTCTTGGCTCCGTCTGATTGCCGTGTGACGCGTGGTAATTGAGGACAAATGAGACGGACCACATCTCGTCAGACACCTTTTCCCTCTCAGAATTCAGACATCTGCTCTTTTGTGGAGTTGCACACAGGAGTTGGATTTTTTGTCGAGTCGCGCTCATTTAGAGCATTTTTATGTTGTTCCAGAGCATTTGTTACACCTCCATGTAGAGCCAGAGGTGGACACATAGTATAAGCCCTTTGTATCTGTGGTAATGGGCCGAGGAGGCTCTCTGGGCTTTTCCCATTCTGGAAAAAACCCAGTTTGTTAAAATCGTATTGTCTTCATTCTCTCAGGGCGAACAGTTATGAATCACTGTTTACCATTACAGTGTCCTCACTTAAGTGCAAGTTGTTTTGACATGAAACATCCAATTGGTTCCAATCTTGCGTCACACTAGTGAACCTAATCTTCTAATTCGGGAGCCGACCCTCAAGGCGGAGGGTCATTCATGTGTACACATGCACACGTTGTTGTTGTTGTTATTGCCAAATTTGACACAATGAAGCAACATGTCTGTTCCTTACTTTCACGGAATCCTAACAGAGTTTGCGGCAGCACTTGTGGGAACAGGAAGTAGAGGAGCGAGCGGCTGCTGGAGCTGCCGCCCAGTCAGCCGCAGGGCGCAGCGAGATATCAAAACACAGAGTACATCCAGAGGCCCTGCTGGCTCTCAAACCCGTGTGCGAGAACCGTTTACCCGTCTGTCAGCCTGTCAGTCACAACCCCCGCCCTCGGTTCCTCTGCATTGATCTTCGCTCGCCTCTTGTTGCGTTTAATGCCGATTTTTATTTTTTCCATGTTGAACTCTGCCGACTATGAATGCGAGCTATGCGCCGCATCACATACAACAAGCGCCTCGCTCGTGACGACTCGATATTTGATGGACTCTGGTACGTCAACAAGCACAGCAGAGGTCAGATCCGTCCCATAAAAATGGCATCGGGACTGTTAAGCAGAGCTCGATGTATCGACTCAACATATATAAACTTGGGAGGACAAAAACACTGGATGCAAGTTTGTAAGAATGGTACTCAAGCGCTTTATTATCTGCAGGTGCATCAGCTTATATAGACCGTGGTCACATGACACGCACACCTGAAATGTATAAACTATAATTGGGAGCACAATCAGTCTCAATTAACAGGGACAAGAGTGGCAAAAAAACAACCCGCCCTCCTCTTAAGAACACGTTGACATGGCTGGTTGGCGCCTCGTCAAAGTCTCATCCCAGAGGGCGGCAGCAGCAGGCGCCCTCGTGTCTTTTAATGACCCAGAATTCATTGGCGAGACCGAATCCTAATTAGCGCCGAGAGCTTCGAGGACCCCTTCATCTCCACTCGGAATCAATTTTCAAACCGGATTAGTAATCAGTAATTGTATGATTGTATTACGAAGGCCGAGTGTAATATATATAAGGATGAATGCGTGCCTGGTGGTAGATCACGAGTGTGTAAGTATACACTACCGTTCAAAAGTTTGGGGTCACTTACAAATGTCTTTATTAGCACTGTTTTTTCAATAAAGATAACATTAATCAAAAATACACACTATACATTGTTAATGTGGTAAATGAACATTCTAGGTGGAAACGTCTGGTTTCTAATGAAATATCTCCATAGGTGTATAGAGGCCCATTTCCATCAACTATCACTCCAGTGTTCTAATGGTACATTGTGTTTGCTAATCGCCTGAGAAGACTAATGTCTGATTAGAAAACCCTTGTGCAATTATGTTAGCACAGCTGAAAACAGTTATGCTGGTGATATAAGCTATACAACTGGCCTTCCTTTGAGCTTGAAGAACAAAATTAAAACTTCAAATATTAATCATTATTTCTAACCTTGTCAATGTCTTGACTACATTTTCTATTCAATTTTCAATTCATTTGATAAATAAAAGTGAGTTTTCATGGAAGACACGAAATTGTCTGGATGACTCCAAACTTTTGAACGGTAGTGTAACTCAAACCAATCAATTAGCAGAAGGGATTGTCGAAGTCGTGCGGCGCTGTCCCGACCCGCCGTGCGCCGTCTGATCGATCGCCGACGAATAAAAAGAAAACAAACCTCAAGTTCAGCCAATTCCTGCTGATCGCGCCACAGAAATCCACAAACTAAAGAGTGCCAAGACAAATCAGTCAAGTGCAGATCTGTCCGGTGGCAAGGAAAGACACTTTCTGTTCCAGACGGAAAGCCGACCGCAATTACCAAGCGCGCCGCAGAGAGTGGCATCGTCCGCCAACGGCCGTTCATTATCCGACTCGACAGAGGACCAGAAGCAAGTGGCAAAGTACCTGTTCACTGGATTATTTGATCCATTCTTTATGTCCTGATTGATAAATTCCTACATTCCACCTGCCATGCATCGTCTCATTAGTAGGACCGGTCTGCGTTAGCCGTGTCACGAAGATGTCTTTGTATAAACTGGAGTTAATGAGGTGCTGACACAGCAGATTTTAGAACAACACAATGATCATCAGTATGTGACAGTTCCTGTACTTCCTGTGAGCGAACAGGATCGGTTGTGATTTAAAGGGTTCACGCCCTCGGCGGGAAAGTCAGCAGCTGGAATTCCGTCCCCCAGAAAGCTGTCGAAGCAGACGACGCGCTCATTGATGACATCTGCAGTTCATGCTCCTAATTCGGTCCCATCCTCAAACTCTTTATCTTTTTTTATTTAGATTATAGAAAATCCTTACAGCTGTGTCTGACTGCGGCCCACGAGACACCTGAGAGGAGCCGCTGCTTCGGCTCCAGTGACGAGTCTTTCTCTTTAATCTGCGTGGTTGTAAGGGATGAGGGGGCAGCTGCCATGCCATCGCCAGATTACTGTCAGACAACTAAAGGAGATTGGGATTACTTCATCACAGTCAAGCATCAGTATTGTTGTTCATTATAATCATGACAGGGTGGAGGATGACATCCTCCTCTTGCAGCGAATGACGGGGGATCTTTTACGGTCTGTTCGTGCCTGCTCGGTGCAATGAAAGAATGACTTGAGGGTTTCATTGTGTTCAGTGGGACTACACGTGTGTGTGTTATTGCCTCCTGGCTTGATTTAACCCAACCTTCCCTTTGTGGTCCGTCTCTCTAGCTCCGGCTTCAACTTCCACTTCTGAAAGAGGAGAACTCAAACGTTCTGAAATGCATTTGGAGAATGTGCATTTTAAATTATAGTTTGCCTGCCGAAAACTACTTATGCAAAACAGACTAAAATCAATTATTAATTTACAATTATGGCCTTTTAAGTTTCCTTTTTTTGTAAATTCCATTTCCCCCCCTCTTTTTCCTAATCACATATGTTTAACTTCCTAGCTGTATCATGAATCCACACCACACACTTATTCTCGGGAGGTCATGGCTGTTTCGGTTGATCACATGTTTTTCTCCAATAGTGATCGACTCCCCTTCAATTCCTTTCCTACGACAATAATCACCTTCCTCCAGACTTCTTTCAGGTTTCCTTCTCTTCCCAGAGAACATCGTCCTTCCTACTTATTTTGCGGTCCTTCTCTCCCGCTGCTCTTACCTTTGATTCGTAAGGGAACTGGAAGCCTTTCATGGTATTCATCCCTCCTCACATTGTTTTACTCCCACCTTCCTGCGCTGCCTCCCTTCCTTCGGATGAGGTCACACGCTGCGGTCGTTGAAAGCCTGGCTCTCTCGACCTCTCGCTCTCTCGCTCTCTCTGCCAACTCCCAAAAGCAGAGTTATACAATGCCTGACCAGTGTTCAATTAGTCCATTTTATTATTTGAAAAGAAATATCAGGGCCCAAAATGTACCTGCAGAAGAGCTCTCCATCAGGACTGTGCTTCTATAAGCTGGATTTACATGTGAAAGAAGAAGAAGTGGAAACCCCCAAAATGGATTTCTCTGGTTTGACTAAGTGCGGATATTCAAATTGTGGTTCATCTTGGAATCAAAACAAGATTCAAGCAAACAAATAATAACAACACGAATGAAGATCATTGAAAACGATTAGTAAACGGAGACCGAATCAAATCGGCAACTATTTTGGCAAAGGATAATTCATCTATTTTTCAAAACATAAATACACCCGGTTCCACCTTCTGGACTGCCGGTCGGTCAAAACAAGACATTTATTTGTTCTCTCACCACAAGTAAAGCCCTTCAGCGCCACCCAGCAGCCTCTGAGACCCCAAATCATCAGCCAGTCAAAAGGCACACCGCGGGCAACGGTCAGTCATCCCGTCCTCCGACAGCCTCCCGTCCTCCGAGGCCGCCAATCAGCCGTCCCGGAGAACACAGGAGAGGTCTCGAAGCGAGTGCCTCGCATACGAATAAAACCCATGAAAGACACTCAGAGTGACTGCAGAGTCACAGCTGGCCTCAGGTGTTCCGCACTCATCGCACACTTCAGATGATCCGCAGGCAGCTTCCGTCACGACGGTGGTGTCGTCCGTTTGAACAATTAAATACAATACTTTGTTATTTTTCTTTCAACTGAATTTACGGTTGTAGGTTTTAAATAGTTAAACTAACGCGTGGCATTTTGTGTTGCGTTGCGTTATAAATTGTTCATGTCGACTTGTTTTCTTTACGACCAGAGAGGTTGTGTTTTTGGTTTGTTTAACCTTTTCATCAGCAGGACGCGATAGAAACCACTCGCCCCGATCGTCTTGAAGCGGGCCGAGGAATCAAGTCATTCAATTTGGGAGCGCAGCGGCCTTGGCGGAGGTCGGCGCTCTCCGCGCGCCCTGCTGGTTTGCAGGCGTGTGATTGGCTGGCTGAGCAAAGCGGTCTCGATTGAGACTTCATCACATGGCTAACATCGACCCCTCACATTGACCTCGCAGAGGAATCACTCAAAGCAAAAGGCGCTTCTTTTCCTTCTCTCGTCTTTATGCGAGTTCACTGGATTTATTCTGGCTTCATACTTTTCGCCGGACGAAACAACCAACATGTTACAAACCAAATGGATCAATTACTCCTGAAAAGGGTTAATTGACAAAGTAAATACTGCTTCAGTTGCAGCATTACTGCTAAATAGATTGCAGGCACACTTAAAGTTTTGTTTAGGTTTGAAATTATTGTGGAGCAACACAAACATGCGAGTCTTTATTCTTTGTGTTACATGGTCTCAAATTGTGACTTTAAGAGTTACTGAGAATCATGACTGAATTATAGACTTTAGTTAAATATGTTCTGCCGTTAGATGTCGACAAAATTGGTGTAAAGTAGTGCGGAACAACTTTGAACTCGGTGAGTGTTCTTTAAATAACGACTACCGTTCCCGTTAGTGTCATTATCACCGTTATGAAGCCGCAGTCCCAACGTGCAGAAATGATGCTCCTCCAGATTCTCTCATGGAGGTTCCAGTGTTAGCCCCGCCCCCTCACTCTGCCTGGTAATAAAGAAGCACTCAGCTTCCTAACAACTTCCGGTTCGCTCACCGCCACGATGACGACGCTGTAGATTAGGACATCGTGTTTATCTGTGTGTGTGTGTGTGTGTTTTAAAGCTCTGATCGCAGCAGAAGTGTCGACAGCAGTGAAGATAAAAGTGACCCGGAGCGAAATGCCTCTCTTTTTTTTTATCACATATAAGTCTTAGTCACGTAATTAAAAGACAGAAAGGAGAAGATATATTGACAACAGTGGAAGCAGAGTGGGACTGAATCTGAAGGCAATACCCTGCTGATGTCACAGCCTCTTGTCATCAAGTTGATTCACATATTCACCCGTACATCGTAGTAGAGTGAGAAGACCCGCTGAATGTCTCTTTCCTGAATATAGAGAGAGTCTGGAAGGAATAGTTCCACCCCGAGGGCGATGGAGTACCACCTTTCTTTTCCTTTTTACTTAAAAAAAAAAAGTCTTTTAAAAGTGCAACATTGAAAACTTTGTTTTATCCAAGCTGTGCCAACATTCAAAGACATTCCGGTGGGAGAAAACCCCCGAAACAACCCGATACTCTATGGAGTTTTTTTCCCTGTTTGCTTAAATTCAAATGTGCATCCAATATATAATTCAAGAACTAAGAGGAACTACATTTCAGGGCAGCCATCTTCATCTACACAGTGTGTTCAACCCTAATTGGTATCGAACTAAAAGACAGACAGAGCCGCACTCAAAAGAGAGCGTATCTTGGCACTCGCTAATGGAATACATTAATCTCCCCAGGCTATAAAAGGGGATATTATGAAAGACGTCGAGTACATGAAAGCGGCCGCTCGATCGCTCCCTCTCCGGCAGCCGTCCTCGGTGCGTTTCTTACCTCTTTGCCAGACAGGTAGTAGGCGGACAGCAGACCTCCAACGAACCGGATGTTCATCTCAAACACAGACACTTCTGCATTCTGCAGCGGGGAACAAAGACCAGAAAAACATCCATACATGAGAGGAGGAACACTTACAAAGGCGGTGGCCATGAATATGAACGCATCCTCCCACAAAGTGCGGAACAGGAACACTCAGACTCGGTACAGAAATGTTTTCTGGGTCCTTCAGCGGGGAGGAGATTGACGTGAGCGTTCCACAGCTCGGACGGATATTTTTGGATTGCAGCAGCAAACGGATTGGTTGACAGCCGAGTGGACGTATTAGCAATGTGCATGCCTCCGTGGTGTGTGCATTGTGCGTCTCGTCAGCGGCATTAGTTTGGTTGTGTTGGTCGGTTCCAGCACGATGACTGAAACATCTCTGATACAACGGGTTGATGGATTGGAAATGTTGACTCTTGAAAAAGGATGTGTAATCACAGCGGTGACGCGGGCTGCAACAACGAAACGCTAAAATCAGATTTTGAATAAAGGGTTGAACTTCTTTTTTTAAATTATCCGATTAATATAAAAAATGTATCTACAGATTAATCCATTATTAAAACTAGAAGGGGCACTCGGTAGAGCGCATACCTTCGCATATCACAAGATTGGGCATTGAATTATGAACATGTTGGCATTAGTTGCATGCCAATTGGATACAAATTGACCGTGTTATGGTAAAAAGAAGATTTTGACCTTTTCATGACCTTGACCTTTGACCCGATCGATCCCAAAATCTAATCAAATGGTCCCCGGATAATAACCAATCATCCCACCAAATTTCATGCGATTCGATTTAATACTTTGAGTTATGCGAGTAACACTCATATAAATAAATAAATGCCGATCAAAACATAACCTTCCGCATTTTCATTGCAAAGGTAATGATCCTTAGTTGCAGCCCTCGCGGTGAGCCCTCGACTTTCCCTCCCAAAGCGTTGGTTTTCCCATGAGCCTCGGCCATACTTTGCGTGTCGTGCTAACGAGCAACACACACTGAGGTAGTTGTCGGGAGATCAGCATGCTGGATTTGTGCTTGCGGGCATGTTGGCGTGCCGTAAACATCGAGCTGCGAGCACCGCTGTGCCCGAACGCCGCCCTCACAGAGCTGCTAGCACGGCGGTAGATACTAAAAAAAACAGTTTGGGATGAGTGTGCCAAATTTGGAGTTACTGTTGTTTTGTTCCTCAGCAGATTTGTTTTAAGAGTTGATAAAAAAAATTAGCAGTAAATGCTGACGGCAAGCACTCTAATTTCAATCCGTCACCGAGCAGTAAAGAGCTTCACGTCCCCCAAAGTGAAACAAATAAAAAGAATCCTCGATACCAAACATTGCTTTAAATGTCCGTGATGAAGTGCGGCCCATATACAAACACAATGCCTCTATTTCTAGACTTTTGTCAGAGGGAATGGGACAAATAATGACGAGAAATGTACGTTTGTAAAGCATTCGTCTGAGCAACAGAACAATGGGAGCCTCATCTCCCGTCTCGGTGAACAGATTCCGGAGTGAGATGACGTTTTGTTTGCGCCCGACTGACAGCTCATCAGCCACCGCCGTCCGCTGGAGATCGGACAATAGAATCCGTGCTGCGGAAAAAACTAATTATAAACCAGACAAAATGTGTCCCGCCATCCCTTCCCCCTTCCCTCAAGTCGGCATGGCTGATTGAGTCGTTAGATTGTGTTGCTAATTCTTGCTCATTAAAATGTGATCATTTCCTCAAAAGGACACGCCGATGTCGACCTGCCGTCTAAACGAAGAGTGAAACCCAGACGTTCAGCTTCGTTATTCGGCGACCATCCAGCCGTTTCCCAGCAGTCTCTCTGCTCTTAGCGGCCCTTCAGCGGTTCGGACTGACGGACAATGACCCTGCAGTCGTGCGACGGTATCTCGTTCCTGCGACGGGGCTCGACGAATTTTTCCTGATTGCGGCGTTAAATCTATGAAAAGGAAGCCCAGGGAAGTGATTGAGCAAGGCCTTTTCCTAACAGAGAGCTAATGACGGGGCTACAGCCGAATGAATCGATGAGATAATCGCCAGAGTAGACCTCTGGAGATGAAAGTGTATCTTATGATCTATTTAGAAGAGGATGGGGGCTCAACTGTATCTGCTGACCCGGGAGCTTCACAAAAAAGGAGAAAGAAAAGCAACCTAAACATATACGTTTACATTACATTACATGTCATTTAGCAGACGCTTTTATCCAAAGCGACTTACAATAAGTGCATTTCAACCTAGAGTATAAGCTAAGAACAACAAGAATACAGGAACTAACATTTCCTCAACATAGTCGAACTACAAAAGTACGATAATAAGAGCTATTTAAGTTGAACTGTTTATGAGGTACCCTTCTTTTCTGAGGCCTTTGTAGCTTGCGATCGCGAGCTGTTTCAGAGTGTTTGAGAGGGAGTCTCAGGGGCGCCGTGAAGCCTGTGCACTTGCCCTTTCCTTTTACCTAGATCTCAAAGGTGTTGCGTCGCTGCTTGTGGAGGATGAGATGGCAGCGTGACCTGAAAGGCTCCTGCAGTGGGACTCTTGAGTCGGGTGTCGGGGCTGCACTCTCATATTTTGTCAGGTTCTCGATCAGATGAAGGGGAAAACACTATTTCAGCCGTCGGCCCTCGGAGAGCAGAGAGTAATGCTGGTCACGTGAGCTACGCGTTTTATAAGGAACTCGGGGCGTGCAGGGTAACTGATGCGTCCCAGAAAGCCGGAGCGCAGTCGGAGATCACGGCCACGCCGACGGCTCTGGCGCATCGCAAATTCCTCAGGAACCGTTTTTGTATCGGATGTAGATAGAAATTAAGAAACCAATTTATTCTTTGATCATCCAAATGATAAAAGCTGTAACGGCCAGACAGCTGGCTTTAACTCCCCTGGGCTCAAGCGGAAAGTGTCAAATCGATCCAATTTAATTCACAAATTCATCTTATAAAAAGATACTTTTGGGCCTCAATGGTTTCACAATTTGTTTTTTTTGCCCGGCAGCTCTTTGTTTCCTCCGCTCCTCTTTCACTCCCGTGAGAACCAATCAGTGTGTGGTGTGCAGGTTTGTTTTGCATTACAAATGTACAAACCATCTTTAGCCCACAGGTCAGCAGGAGAAAGCGTTCACACAGCAGTTACCAACAGCACAGAAGTTTGGCGGAGCAATTTCTTCCATCTGGCTACTGCTGTCGTTAAACTGTACGTTGGCGTGTGTGTGTGTGTGTTCTTTGGCTTTGGTTGTATTGATGAAGACATGCTGTCAAGTGAATCTGTATTCTCTCCGTTCTCCATCCGTTACTCCTCTTTTTCATAAGACTCAAACAATCTCCTTTGTCAGTCAACGAACATTTGTCCTCGACTGTCACATTTTTTGTTTTTGTGTGTTTTTTAAATGCATCCCTCTTTTCTGTGTCTCCAAATCACTTTAAAAGACCCCTTCCACCTCCAGGGCAACGGCAGCATTTACACATTTGAAATTTTTTTCGGGAATCTTTAAAGATTTTACTTTCCTGGATCATTTCATTTTCAGTCGCAAAAGTTTATAGTACCTCACACGACATTTGTCACGCTGTCAGACGAGACGCGGTCTGTTTTTGTTTTAAATCTTTCAGATAAACCTCCCAGGTAAGTATGGAGGAAGGTTCTCAAACCATTTCCATAAAATGATAATTAACGTTTCTTTAGGAGCTCGGGATTTTTTTTATTCTTGAGCGATTTAAATCGTCCTTTCCCAAGGTGGCTTCACAATAACTGCCTGGCCAATAAAAAGCACTTATCATAAAGCATATGCGGGACGTGTGGAGCATCACGGGTAGCTTTGAGGCTCGGCGCTACGCAAATGAACAGAGCGGAGGAGAAAACACTGGCCCTCCTGCTGGGGAGATGCGGTTTCAGTGACAGGACGACTGCTGCTACACAGTCAGTGAGGCAGGATTATGCACAGGGGATTGCAGAGGCGTCTCGTGTGAATGACTTCTGCATAGTTACAGGAGGGAGGATTACAAGTACCATACAGTTTGAAACTACTGGCATGTATGAATTGCTTTGTAGTGTGAACAGAAATGTTTCTTAAGACCTTCTGCCTGTGGACTGATATCTATGTGTGTCAAAGGGCTCGGTGCCTTTCTTAAGCTCCTCCCACAGTGTGTAACTAACGTAGCTCGAGTGGATAACATCGGTTCCTCCAGAGCGTCTTGCTGGTAAATTGGCGAGCTTTCCGTTCGCAAATTATTTCATCAGCTAACGTTACATAGGCGACATTACAGCTAGCGGGCTAACCATAGCTTGCTTTTTTGCTGACCTTAGCTGATGAGGTATTTAGGAACAACACAGATGGGAACGATTTTTCTCATGATATATCCGATGGATGCATGGTCCCACCTATGGAGAGCAGTTCACTTAATGGCCACCGGTCCAATTAATAACAAACATTTCAGAACACCCTTGATAGTCGCTTTAAAGTGGATCTAAAAGGTATTTTTAACTACGATATTTCATATTTGATGACAGCGATAAATCGAGGCATGGGCAGGCCGCTGTTTAGCCCTCATCGTTCTCCAGTTGTTCATGTGGAGTGAGCGCTGCGCCAGACCTCGTTGAAAACATAGCTTTTTAAATGTGAGATTAATCATCAGCAGCTGTTCACATGGAAACTTGGAGGCAATTTATCCTCGTCTGCTCCTATTAATTTGACATTCAGTTCAACATCAATCATAACGTTGTTTCAATGAAAACTCGACTCCTGGCGTTGGCTCCTGGTGTTCTTCAACACGGCGTTGGGTGGAGGTACGGGCACCGGCAGAAAGACTAAATCAGATTTTGTGGGATTTAGGAGTTCTTTTTCACCGTGGAATCGAAAAATGTATTGAGTTTTGTGTGCGTGTGAGTGTGTGTGTGTGTGTGAGTGTGAGTGTGTCCTTGTGATGATCAACCAAATTGATTCAGCCAAAGCCTTGACTATGCCATATTACAGTCAATAGAGACTTGAATAATTGATGTCGAGGGTAGAAGACCTTTCAAGTCCAGCTATTGGACGTACGACTCAGTCATGGTGCAATCACAGATAAGTGAACAACAGAAGATATGGACACAGCGTCTGACAGATAAGTGACTGAAGGTGATTCACAGAAGAAAAGTGCAACTTCAACTTGGTGTTGTTCATAGTTTGTCATATGATGCTGTTCATTAGTCGACGTCCTGGACCACGCGCTTTCCCACCAGCACTTAAAAGAGACGTATCGTTTGGCTTCAATCCCAAAGTCTAGATCACCAGCTGTCTGCCCGTCTGAGTTTCTGCCAAATCCGTTTGTAACATTTTTAGATGCGGAGGACTAAAAACATAATATGCTCCCCACTGAATTATAGTTTGAGTCATGTTTATCGTTTTTTTCAAAGATTTTGCGGTTAGAAATTGGATGAAAAAAGGCCTTAATGTTGCTGCTTTCCATTTTTCATTTGAGTGCGTTACACAACCACAATTTGAAAGCAGCATTTGAAAATGTTGAGGCACATTTTTTAAACAAGAGTAAGTAATAAACGTCGGAAAACATTATATTCAAATTGGATTTAATCCAGAGACCAAACACCAATCAGAGGCTCCTCTAACTGGTGCTCATAAGGCATTATATACAGATGATTATGGGTACAATCAAGGCATAATGTAATGAGCATAATAAGCTCAAAATTGCTGGGCGTTTTAATATTTCATGTGATACATTTTCCTTTATGGCATTATTTAAAAACGTAATGCAATTTTCTGATGCCGGGATGATTACATTGTAAGAGACAATTATCCAGGCTCCTAATGGGCTCCGCTGCTTACACATTTCTTGCATTATCACAATATTGAGAAAAAAAATTGGATTTTAATCAAAACAGTCTGAGCCCAACAAAAGATGTACCGTATTTTTTGCACTATAGGGCGCACTAGATTATAAGGCGCACTGTCAATGAATGGTCTATTTTCGATCTTTTTTCATATATAAAGCGCACCGGACTATAAGGCGCATTAAGCGGAAAAAAAACAGTCAGATAAGTCAGTCGATCAAACTTTATTAAACGCGTTCACAATAATTCTCAACATTATTCAAACGTTAATCAGCGTATTCACAATAACTACCAACCTTATTCAGTTGTATTTTGGGATCCTTATACACACACTGTAATATTATGGTGAAGCACAGTATTGTAACGGACTGAGGGAAATGTTATGTCCGGATGTAAGTGAACGTCTCACGAGCTGGTAGCTGTGAGCTGGTAGCTGTGATTGGACAGCGAGTGATGTTGTTGTGTGTGTGTTGTTGTGTTCCGCGGGTTCGGAGCGGAGCTATGACCCGGAGCAGACGTGAAGCTGGTTTTGAGGTTTCACGGCGGTTTGTTGTCGTTTTGGCGCAGGCTACGGCCAACAGTAGCTTGTTCTATGTTCCTTGAATAAACACCCTATAAGCCATCTACGTCTCGTAGCGTTCCTGACCCAGGGTCGCTACAGTATGTATTACTCCGCGACGCTCCTGGCTACGGTAGCCGTAATGCTGCAAGCGGTGCGGCTTTGTAGTTTACCAAAGTCGTACTAAAACATTTTGACTTAGCGCCGTGAGCGCCTTGTACCACACAAAATCGCTTAGAGGTCAGTAAACAAAACCAGAATTAATCCATATATACGGCGCTTCGGATTATAAGGCGCACTGTCGTTTTTTGAGAAAATTAAAGGCTTTTAAGTGCGCCCTATAGTGCAAAAAATACGGTAAATAAAGGATTTTTCATATCATCCCATAAATCACAGAAGTGTGTGTGGACAGGAAATGGAATACTGACTTTGATTGCGCTTCCACAACGCAATAAAACTCAGAGGGGCAAAGAGCCAAAAACATGTCTAATGGATCCATGCAGAAGTCCATGACTGCTTACGACTTTAATGCAACACGCACACGCTGAAACCCCGCTGGAGTGGAATCAGTGGAAGAGCGACTCGTCCTGGGTTTGATATCAGCCTGCTGCCTTTCTTTCTTCTCCTCCACCTCATGTTTTCTGGTTTGATTATTCATCCTTTTTTTATTTCCCGCGCATAAAAAAAATGATAGTATGGATAGCTTAGCTTTCACACACACAAACACACACCCTTACCACGTTAAAGTCGAGGTTCTTCTCTACCCAGTCAGTGGCAGCATCAAACTCCTCAAACATCTCCATGATGTAGAGCGTATCCAGAGCGTCCACTATGGTCGCTCCCTTTATGCTGCCTGCAAAAGAAACAGATTAGAGAGGTTAGAAATCGATCACAGAGCGTGGCAATACACACGGTCGTGTCTTCAAAGGAGTGTTTTACATATCAGGTGCTTGAGAAAAATCTGAGAAGAGAGCTTAAACAAAAACCTTAAAGTTTGACTCGCAATGAGCATAAACTACGAAGACGTTCACTCTAAAGTGTAAAGCTCGTCAACGTCTCCTTTTGACAAGTATCGGCCACGCTGGGAAAAGCGATGAATAAACAGCAGAAGTTGAGAGTTATGTTCGGAGGCTGAATAATTTATTTGGCTCGACAGATGGTGAGAGATGATCGGCACTGATGAAATGTCGGGAGTGTTGCTCATCTCCAGAGATTCTCCTCCTAGCAGGAGGGAAGACACCGAACACAAACTCACACTAGCCGACGCCTCGGCCTGTGTGGTGTGTGTGTGTGTGTGTGTGCGCCAGGGAGCTCAATGAATCATTAAGCATGCTACTCCGATCGCTCAGCAAAGCTTTTAGTCCCGACATACTCGTTATAAACACAAGACCTCATCTGACCACTTAGAGACGAGACGGGGAAAGACAAAAAAAACATTTGAAATGCAAGATGTGTTGCGGAGAAGAAAGAGGAACAAGACGAGGAGCGGGTCATCAATACATCGGCGGAGGGAGAGCGGCTCTACGGAGAGAAGGGGAGGTGGGAAGAAGAACAAGAGGAGAGACCACTGCTATAGTGACCAGGCCCGAAAAAACTAGTCAGATCGGACAATAGAGTTAGAAAATGATGAGCGGAGTCAAGATGACGACCGATGTGGTTTGTTACCGTGTCAGTCTGTGGGTTTGTTTCCTGGAGAAGCATCCTCCCAGAAGTGGGAGGCGTTGTGTGTAAAGCTTTCCACTACACACACACACACACACAACGCTGAATCACCAGCCGCAGGCAGAGGACCACGTCGTCCATCGGCACCGTGCTCACTTCCTGCTCACATTATTGCTTTAAAAACAACAGTTTTAACCAGTGAGAAAACCGTGTGAGTTAAGGCACTTTTTGGGTGTTGCCGAGTGTATTTTCTTATTTCTTTACGCCCTCCTGCTCCCAGTCTTTATGCTAAGCTAATCTCCGTTATCCGACTAACGCTTTGAGAAGGAGATACGTGGGAATGACGTGACGATAATCAGCACGTGAAAGGGGCGGAGTCACGCAGAGGTGTGGGTGAAATCGACATCAAAGCGTGGCGTTTGAATTCAACGATCGATGCGTGACATCCATCAGAAGCGGACCAAGCGTTACATGTCTGGTCGAGCCTCGAGCGTGGAAAGAGCGAGCGTGTGACTGGAGGCGTCAGCAGATTCAGTCGCTTGTCCTTCCTGTCGCTCATCCCGCTCACATGGTCGCTCCTGTGAAGCCCCCAGAGCGACGGCCAGAGGACAAGACACTTTGCTCCCGTCCATTGTCTTGTGTGCTTCCTTCCCCCTCACGTGTGTGTGTGTGTGTGTTACAGATGGTCAAAGAGCGACCAGAATATTAATACTAAATAGAAAAAAAGAAGATGGTATAGCAGAAAGCAAAGACAGTTGTCCTTCTGTAAAGGATGCACATGTTTACATGAAATATCTTTACAGTTTTGTATTTGTGAAACACTTAAATTACTATTATTATTATACATACAGTACATGCAGCAAGTTATGTACGCATCATTATTCCTCTCGATATACTGCAACGGGACACATTTCTATATTTATATTGTGATATAATGTGATTATTTTTTCTCGTGGGAGAGCAATTCATCCTAAATCTAAACCAGTTTGACACATCGATGTTCTTTCAAAGAGAAACGTTGTTGTTGTTGTTTTCTGCTATAAGCGCGTGGGCGATTCAAAGGGAGTAGTACGAGTAACATGACAACGCTCACCGAGAGAAGTATGTGAAAAGCGAGACGTATGCGGCCGCTCACGCGTGTGCACGTGACCGCGGCTGACCTCATTCGGCTGCGGCGCTTCGGGGGCCACGCTGTGGCTCCACGCTCTAGGGCCGCTCGTGGTTGCGGTGACTCACCTTTTCTTGCCCGTTTCATATATAGCTGCTTGCTTACTCATCTCTCGCTACCCTGATTTGCGGCTTTCCTTTGTCGCATGGGCCATTTCATCGAATTGCTCTTTCAGATGACACTGATCTCAGAGATTAAAAATGATCTGACATATTGGGCGACATCTTGTCCAGAAATCTGCTAAAATCAGCTCTTCAGCAGCTCTATTCGTGTCATTGTCATGAGAACGGAGACGGGATTAGAGCCGAGGCCCACGAGGTTCGTGAGCGTCCAACGATCTCGGAGTTTGTTTCCGTTTGCGACGGAGAGCATGGGGAGGCGGCAGATGGCTTAGCAGAGGGCAGCGTCTGTGGTGCTTCTGGAGAGCACAAGTGGTCGCGGAGCGGGAGGAGGAGGAGGAAGAGGAGGAGGAGAGAGTCTCGGACGCTTCTATAAAGATGGAGCACAGACACTGGACTCTTTTAAGACCTATAAACCTTTTTATTCGGGACAGCGTTTACGACCGTGTTAAATCACCGTCTTTTTTTATTATAGTTTGTTTTCCCTGTGCACGGCTCTGTGGCACGACAGATAGAACGCGTTAGAATTAGAGAGCGGTCGAGAGAGGACGGGCCGTGTCGTACTTGCTGGAGTCGGTCGGCTCGTCACAGCGGGAGGATTCTAACATTTGTATGAACACAATGTGTGTGCGTATCTGTTCTCGTCACCCGACAGGATTCTTTAGAAAATGCATTAAATGACAAAATAGAAAACGAGTGTCGTGTGATGCTCGTCCGGTTTGACGTGGACAATAAAAGCCGAACACGGGGGGGAGAGATGGATGGGAGGGTGAACGAGGAAAGAGCCCGGCGTCCTCAGAAGACAAGAAGAATCATTACCGTTCTGTTGGCGAGCGGAAAATAAGGATGGATGGGAGAGGCGTGGCAGGGAAAACAAATGTGAGAGACAAGCGCCAAAAGTCATGAGCAAACGGAAGTCCCTCCATTCCTGTGCCAGGAAACACAATCCATTGAGCTGTTGCTCTTCCTCCACTCAGCCGTCTGTCCATCGGTTCTCCTGATTCAGTTTCCGTCTTTTCAGAACCTTTCTGTGCTTCCTCTCTCCTTCTGTATCTTCTTTTCCTTTCCTTGCTACATCCATCCTTGTACACTTTGCATTGTTTCATTCTCCTTTCCTTCCTTCCTCAGTTTCAGAAAATTGGTGAAGAGGCGAACGATGGATGAATTAAAGCAGAAAGCAAAGCTCCACGCTTCATTCATCACCGACACACACCAATATGTATGCTATGTACAAAGTGTTATTCTCCAACATTTTTGGTGCTAAAAACACAAGCTGGTTTAATTATAAGTGTGGATGACTGGTCAATCGCGACATTGATTCACTGCACTTCTTCCCACGCTGCAGTGTGTGTGTGTGTCAGTCAGAGGAGTAATGCATTGTTTGGTTGTTCAGGACAAAATAACCTTCGCTTGACGCAATCAGGCGGCGAAGACAGAAGCTGCAACGCTGTGATGTGGGAGTGTGCCTGAGTGATTGAGAGCGACTAACCCACACACACACACACACACACACACACACACACACACACACACACACACACACACACACACACACACACACACACACACACACACACACACACACACACACACACACACACACACACACACACACACACACACACACACACACACACACACACACACACACACACACACACACAGCTTCCCCCGACATTACACCGTATTTTGAAGGAAACGTTTATGTGTTTACAGCACATTGTAATTCATTGTTTTGCTTTGTTCGTCCTGCATACACGTTTCCGTTCTCATCCTCTCGTCTGTTTCCTCTTTCGTCTGCCGTTCTGGACCGTTTACCGAGAGCTTTCGGCCGCACTGGAGACGCGATAACATCCTGTAGCCACGAGAATAGCTCCGCGGCCCCGCTGCTCCAGGCAGAAGCGTCTTCCCTTTGGTAAGATCTGCGTATCACACGGAGAACAAACGCAACGACGTATCCAGCAGACGCGCAGCACTTACGGGCGAGAAAAGATCGGGGGAAAAAAATGCAGTTTAACGACTGCTTAATTCAACAAGTATTTAGACTTCTGCATTAGCAAAACATTCGCTAGTGGATAGCTTAATATAAAATAAAAAAAAGTTTTAAAAATTCTTCTAAATCCCAAATCGACAGCCTCACCGGTAATGACAGGAGCACCAGCGGATAACTTGGAGTTCATGATGATATATTATGTTATAAGCATGAAACCATATCAATGAAACCAATAAATGCTTCTTATATGAATACATGCCATAGCCCCATAAAGTCACGGACTTTCCAGTTCAGGCTCGAGGCGCATAACAAGCTCAGTTGTGCTTATGAAAAGCTTTTCTTCACACTGACGTGATCATGTCAGTGGGTGGGAGGCCAGAAAGGATCCAGAGGTGGGGGATGGGTTTCTTTGCCTTAAGAATGAACATGAAGCAAAGAACAGCAAATGTCACGTGGAGGTCATCGCTCCGGGTCACACGGCGCTCTCGGTCTCTTTCGCTCTTCATGGCTGCTCAAGCCCGGGTCACAAGAGCAAATCACAGCAGCTGGGCGGAGGGGAGGGGAGGAGAGCCCCTCAGCCATGCAACTGTGCCCCCCCCCAAAGCTTTCTGCAGCATCACGCCTTCGAATGACAGCGTACGGCGTCGACCTGCTCTCGCTTTGACACGCCGACCAAACCAGCCAATGAGAAGCGGCGAGGGGCGTTGCCACAAGCAAATCAGCACACGGCGTGGTGATGATGATGATGATGATGATGGATGGTCGTGCGACGGCTGAAAATACAAGTTCTATTTGGCGAAAGCAACCGGTTGACCTAGTTTTGTAAAAAAAAGCCCTAAACTTTATGGCGGATC
Organism: Pseudoliparis swirei; assembly: GCF_029220125.1. Taxonomy (NCBI): domain Eukaryota; kingdom Metazoa; phylum Chordata; class Actinopteri; order Perciformes; family Liparidae; genus Pseudoliparis; species Pseudoliparis swirei. The sequence goes on along the minus strand of NC_079399.1, from coordinate 16,566,201 downwards.
ATTCAGCCCGACAAGGAAAGCGTATTCTCTCTCTCTCTCTCTCTCTCTCGCTCTCGCTCTCTCTAGCTTTACTAGGAGATTAATTATTATTGGCACGGCACCCTGACTCAGCAGGTTTATCTTAAAACTTGCAGCCTCAGCCTCCAAGAGACTGACAGCAGTCAAAGTGTCAGTGATATTAAAAGGAGCAAAAAAATAAATAAAAACTATTCTTATTTTTTTAGAAGAAGTAAGATCCCTTCTTGAAGTTCATCCTCAGCTCACTGCCCAGAAACGTTCAAGATAGAAGTAAGTTCCCGACGTGTCCCATAACGGAGCGATAACTCTATGCAAACTCCAGGTTTAATCCTTAATCCTGCAATTTGATCCCGGTCTCAAAACCCCTCCGCCCCGCTGGTGATCCCATTTAGCCTCCACGGTGATGGCTGAGCCGCCAGCGTGTCAGCGTAGGCAGACAGCATGCGCACGCACAAACACACACGCACATAAAACACAATCCCAAAGTGGATTAGCCTATCGGCTTCCGCCGCCGGATGCCCGATCGCCGGCACTTTTTTTGTCAAGGTTACGGTGAAAAGGCATTACCGCGTTCCAAGAAATGTTTGACAGGGAGAAAAAAATGAATAAAGAGGGGGATTTAATCCAACGCTGTGATAACGCGCCAAGGAGAGAGAGACACGCCTACGAAAACCGCTTTGGTTCGGCCGCCTCGTTAAACGAGGCGTGGGAACTTCCAGGGACCGGGCAGACTTCGAGGTGCGTGCACGGGCGCGTTTGTGTCGATGAGGCGTCATCAGGGAGACGGACAGGTAGCTCCAGGCCCTGGGGGTGAGAGGGGGGGGGGGGTGTTGTTCGGGCTCTTTGATTAATTAATGTGGATGCTGGCTCAAGGCGCTAGAACAAAAGGCTAGGGAGATCCAAGTGTGTAACACAAAGTTGCAAGGTGTGTGTGTTCATGTGATGGATTATACACACACACACACCTGAGGGTAGGCCGGAGCAGAATTACTCCATCCATTTCAATTACAGAGATGGAGTATCTGATTCAGACACACACACACACACACTATGCTGTGTGGGAGCTGAGGCTGCAGCCAGGACTCAATGTCAAATTACATAACCAACCAAATGACTTTTATGGAAATAGAGACGGCGCTAAACTTGTGCCTTCTTGACTGGTGGACGATAATAGTATTTTAGCTCCGCTGGCGAGTCCTGAAACCTGAGATGACACTTCCTGGTTCCCCCATCTGGATGTCGACGGTTTTTTTGGTTGGAGGATGTGAAGAAAAGGCTTTGTTGTTAAAGCAAGCGGATGAGATTTCTTTTACGTTTTGTTCTACTACATAAAATGAGATCAGTGAATATCCCTCTTGTGATTTAAGTTGCTTTTACATGTCTTGAAAAAGGGCGGTAGAAAGTGTCTAAATGAGGACTTGGCGGCATCCCACTGAACACTGGTCCTTAGTCCGCTTAGTGGTGGAGACGTGAGGTCATGTGACCGAGGTGGAGTTTGTTTACAGTCCAATGTTCGCTTCTTCTTTTTTGCTCTCTCGAGATTGCATTTGCGTTTTGAAAAGTTCTAAAAATGGTCTCATGCGTCACGAAATCTTGCTGAACAAACGATCATAAACGTTTGTTTTGCCACAGAGGTTTTTGTCTTCCTCCATCTCAAATCCAATGGGAAAATCCCACTGGTTTCCCCCCGTTTGGGGTTGGACGACAAACTAAATATATTAAAATGCCGCTTTATGGCGACAAGGCAACATTTCTGAGGCTGGCAGGACACAAGAAACAGAATTAAACACGACATGACAACAACGATGGGCCGGGCCAACACTTACATTTACTGAAGTGATTTATTTCATATATATATATCGTCTTTTCTCACCATGACGCACAGTCCTCCAACTGAAGAGAATGCCATAAAAAACGTGATTGTAAAAATAAAAAAACTGGACTTAAATATTCAATTCAATTCAGTTTATTTGTATAGCCCATTTTCAAATAGATGCATTTCAATGCACTGTATACTTAGTTTGTTTATTTAAAAGAGGTATTGAATGGACCCGACCCCATTCTCACATTTTGGACCTTTTAAAAAAAGGACTCTCCATTCTTCTTGGCTGTGCTGTGAATGCGTCGCTCTCGTTTTAGAAGATTAAATCGGCCGTGTGAAAGTCACATGACTGTATTTACGTAAAACTGAACGGCTTGAATTGTTCTAAAACACATCTGGACTGAGGATCCCTGTAACAGTCTAGCTCCACACCTTCCTTTTATTATTAGTTGTTTTCATCCCGTCTCACTGACTATCATGTCATTCCAGATCCTGCTTCCATCTCGTCAGTCCAACTCCCTCACCTGCCTCTGATCACTTCCTCGTTAGTCCCTCATTCCCTTCACCTGGTCCTCACGCCCTTCTCACCTGCAGCCCATCCCCTCATTAGTCCCTCACTATTTAGCTCCCTTTCCACTTGTCCTCTGCCAGATTGTCTTGTGTTTTCGTGCCAAGTTCTCCAGCGTTATTATTGTATATTCCTGACCTGCCTGTTCTGACCCTGACCTCTGATTCTCTGCCCCGCCCCTTTTTGGACTTGTTTGCTTCTTCGACTGATCTCCCGGTTTTGACCCAGCCTGTTCTCAACCAAAGACATTCATCTTTGTTACTCCTGTCTGAGTCGTGCTTTTGGGTCCACGCTAATAGCACCGTGACAATCCGGTTCAAGCCGTATATTTGCATTATTATTTTCACGCAGCTCAGAGATGACAAGAAATGATGCGACGATGCCGACTTCAGGGGGGAAGGAGAAGCTTCTGCAACTGAACGAGACGCACACATTCCTTTAGGCTGCGGCGCTTCTCTCCTACACGACGGGCGTGAAAGGGACACAAAAATAAAAAAGCACCATAAAGAAGAACAAACCGTAAAAGCTGATCCAAGCTGACGTTACATAAACCGGACATGTGAAGGTCAAGTGTGAGCGAGGAGGCCTCGGTCCCTACTTCTGTTCCTCTGCTGAAGGGATGCGAGGAGAGCCACGAAGAGCTCTCGAGTGGAGGCGAGGCCCCGGGAGAGAGGAGGAGGGGAGGAACAACACGAGGACAAAAAAAAGAGGTCATCATCCCTGTGGCAAAGGCTGCCGACGGACTCCTAAAGCGCCACGAGCCTCGCCCCGAGGAGCATGTGGGTGGAAGTAGAAAAGGACATACGGCTTTTAAAAAACATTTTTAGACTTGATATTATTCTGGAGGCTACACATCATGACGGGTGAAACATGTTCTGCAACGGTCACAGTAGACAGTAGCTACCCGTCATCATGTAATCTGACTTTGACTTTCTGAATCCGTATGTTTTCAACGACAAACAGAAGAGGGAAAGTGCCTCGTACCTTTGGGACTTCTTTCATCGTCCAGTCGGGTCAAAGGAAACCCTGACGGGATGCGTCGTGTCCAGTGAGGGACAGAACACCAGGGAGGCGTCTGGGACTATTCACGTCGGTAATTTTGCCAACTCCAATGTCACTTCAAATGATTATTTTTTTCTCTACATATCACAGCAACATGCAGAACACGGCTCTGTTCCGACTCAGGATACTGAAATCATGTCCGTGGTCATATATCTGGACATGGCATGAAGAGGATTTACTCCTATGACTAATACTGTCTTCATTTAAAAAGGAAGATTCGGAGAGTGTTGGAGACTAAATATAATTTTATTCCTGATATCTAATCCATCGTCCGATACCAGTTTAACTGAAAAGAACTGAGTATGTTTGACACAGCTCCCGTCCGTGGGGAGAGGGCTTTGAAACAAGTAGATTATACTCAAGTACATTTAGTTGAGCTGATAAAGATCAGTCAGATCATAATGTTCTTATTAAACCTTTATTTAACCAGGTGAATCCCAATGAGATTAAAATCTCTTTTTCGAGGGTGACCGGGAATTTGATTCACTATCTTTACACAAATCAATTTTTTTCAGCTTTTAAGACTATTTAGCAAGTTACTGAACAGGACAACCAAACTAATGTCCCTCTTTTAATAAATATTGCCCTACAATGTAAACAAAACACCACATTTCAATCTCAAATGCATCACTTTAAAGTTTCTTTACACGACATTAACAATCGGACACGATCCAACAGCCTCCTACGTCACACCCGTACTTTACGGCCAAGACTCCAAGAAGAGGATGAGGCAGCTGAGAGCGAGGGAGGAAATCCAGGAGGAAGATGATGGTACAGTTCTGATGGAAGATGATGGTACATCCATCATCAATCTGCTCATTGCCACCCATCACCCACCCCATCACACCAGCCAGCACGCAAAGCGCACCGCCGAGCTGCAGCATCAGCCGAGAGGGTTATCATGCCTATCTGCAGGTTATCGGCTTCCCTCCAGGTTTCAGCAGGTCACCACTGGAAGGAAAGAAGATCGCTGACCCCCCCCCCCACTGCCGACTCCTGTTCTCCCTCCCCTCGGGAGGAGGTCCTCTCCCATCGACGACCACGACCTCCGCCACACCAGCTTTTTTTCGGGACGGGCGTCTCATTCTCATCCCCGGGACGGACTGACTGTCACCCACCCCCAGGACTACCACCTCTTCTTCCTCTCCTCCCTCCTTCTTCTCCCCTCCTTCCTCCTCCTCCTCCTCCCTCCTCCTCTCTCCTCCCTCCTTCCCTGATTGTTTGTTGTGTGGTCCAAATGTTGCACCTTCCACCAAAAAAAATTCCTCGTTTGTTTGTGAAAACATTCATTCTTTGGCAATAAACCTGTTTCTGATTCTGATTCTGATTCATTCTTGATGCACCCCGTTTGGCTGCCGGCTGGTCCGGAGCACGTCTTCCTTTCTTCTCCCATAAATCCTCTCGACGTTGGGCAAGTGACGTGAAAAATGGAATTAATTCCCAATAACGTATTTCTCCTTGAAATAGTAATCCTGTTTATTTAGGGATTATTTAAGAGTAGAAGTGATTAACACTGCTACTTGTTGCATAAACCGACCTCTCACTGAACCCTCAGAGTGCATCACATTTACTTGTGAAGCGTCACATCGATCCCTCCTGATCTATTTCATATTTGTACTGTTAATCCGTTATAGTGCCTTCCACCCCGGCGTCGGTCCAAACTCAAATTATCTATATTGTGGCTGAAATCTTTCAGTGAGCCGAGTGCAATAAAAGCCCCGGTGGCAAGGAAAGGTTACTGCGAGACGCTCACATCTGAAATGCATCGCCATCGGATTGATGCGCTCGTTAATTTTGAGAAAACAGTCTGCATGTTGTCAGAGGGAGACTCTGTGGGAGGACCACTGCCACGGCCTTTGTTCAAACTCCACCTCAGGCACATTGGCTTGTAATGGCAGCGAGACTGAAGCAAATTGTCTCCGATATTTCAGGAGTCGGGGCGCGGCTGAGGGCTGGCCACACCTTCCACATGGCACTGAGCTACTGTTGATCTGGAGGAACTTAACGAGGTAGAGATTCATCTTCCAGGGCTCGTGTGAGGAGTCGGACGGTTACAAGACTCCAATGAGAGCCGGGGGTCGAAATAATTCAGTTTCTCCTCAAACCGAAAACATTACAAGAACGGAGACGTGGCGGAGCGAGGCGGGAACTCTCTGGACCGCAGCGGTTTGAGAATGTGGAGGTGTAGCCGTTCGGGCGGAGTGGAGCTCCAAGAGACAAAGACGCATTGGAGACGACAGGAGGAGCGATAGAGCCCATCTCCGGCTAGAGGGGGTTTTCATTTTAGTTATAAAAAAGAGTGAACATACAGTCCTGCCTTATAAAACACTACGACAACGGAGAAAGCAGATTCGGACACGGGACTCGCAGCCTCGGCGTTGAGGAAAAACCTCTCGGGTCGATACATTGCAACTTTAAGTAGCCATTTGCAACCAGGATCAGCCCTTCAGTTACCCGGGCGAGATGCTATCCAATCAACTTTTTTAATCTGTAAACGATATGTTAGACTGGTATTGCATGTCATTTTTGACATTGAAGAAAACCATGACCCGTCAATGGACACCAATACTAAAGAGGATTATCTCCGGTGCTAAAAATACTCCGTAGACAGCTTTACAAATATAAAGTATTATCAACCTGTCGTGTTTATTAATATACTATATAATATAGGATGTAATAAATATAAATAACCACAATTAATATAAAAGTTGTGTTCCATTAGCTTGAATTCAGTGAAGCCAATGCTGAAACAGTCACTCTCTCTAATGGCCAGCAGGGGGCGACTCCTCAGTGTTTTCCTACTGGACCTTTAACCTTTTCACTGAGTGTATGTGCATGTCTGATTATTTTAGATTTTGAGGACACGAGCTGTGACTTTCAGTGCTCTGCGGCACGGGCGCAAAAAAAGCAAAATGCAGCATGTGCTGAAAGTACCGGATGGTGCGCAACGTGGCCAAAAATAAAATGTAAAGTAATGGACACTACTTATCAAAGCCGCCGCCATCTCTCTAATGTAGCGAAGAGGAGGAGCCCTTTCGCCAGCTTTTCATTTTATTTCTAAAACAATGGCGGAGCACAGCACCAGACGAAGCTACAGACCCGTAAATGTAAGTATCAGCGGTAGTTACAATCATACCAGGCTAGGTAGCATTTAGGTCATGGATTCCATGGCAGTTATGATAAGGGTAATCCACCACCCGCCAGTCCCCGGCGACGAAGGACTTTTATCGACACTTTCCGCTCGGCGGCGGGGCAGGGGGCAGGCGCCAGGCGCTCCAGCGCGGCGAGTCACACGAACAGATAGCTATGTCAGTCGGACAGTGTTAAAAAAAACTGTTCTGTTAACCAATCGAAATAGCAATTTTAATAATGGGGTTATGAACGCTTGCAACACACTAACACGCATAAATAATTAATACCTATCTATACTAAGCTTTTGTCCTTTGAAATAATTGTAATTGTATAATCATTGTCGTGTTTTTTTTTTAATGTCGTGTATGTATTAATTTAAATGTAATCGTGGTCTGGGACAGACCGCCTCGCCTTCAGTATCCCGGACCTCTCTCCTCACACACGCCCACAGGCAGGACAGGCAGCAGTTGCTTGGCTTTGGTGCGAGGCCTGTGAAGGGGGAGGGGGGGGCAGATGGGGTGGGACAGGCAGGGGGGGAGCCCCCCACCATCCCCAGTATCACAAGATGGGTATGGGTGTGACTAGAAGAAGATGATGGGTTATTCAGGCTGGCATCATCATCACTGAGCCCGTTGCTGAGCCCGCATGCACATGATGACTCTCTGAATGACTGAAGTCAGCCTCATGTCACTGCCCTCATGTCATGGTAATCACAAATACAGCAGTGCAACATTGATTGCAGGCGCCGCCTGGGACTGGGGTGCTGCTGTAGTGTTGTGTGGGAGGGGGGGAAGAAGATTATATTAATATGTAAGTCATTTTATCAATAAAATGTTGTCATCAGGGTACTACTACACAACAGAGATGTGTAAAAGTACAGTCAGTCAAAGTAGGCCTATTACTGTGTGAATTCAAGCAGATGATGCCTATATAATTCTATCTAGGACAAAAACATGTACAGAGTTGCTATGTTTTATTTATTTTATTTCCATATGAATGGCAAAAGAATCTGACTTTGACAGATAAGATTGAGAATTTAGCATAGCGAATATAATTTACCTTTTAATAACTTACTAGATGAGCTACATGAAGCTATGCAATAAAGGGCAAAATTAAAACAAAAAAATTACATATATACCCATCTCGACTTCAGCCAAGGCGGAGGCCGCTGCGCCCCACAGAGGTGTCGCAGTATGGGTGGGGAAAAGGGACAACAACAAGGGACAACAGAGGGCAAGAAGTCATGTTGTGTGTTTTAAGGTTAGGTATCGCAAGCAGAGATCGGCTTCCGCCCCGCTTAATTTCTTCGCGGTGCCGTAAATCCGTTTGCCGCCACGCTTAAGTGTTTACGGTGTTTCGTTCTGAGACAGCACTTCATCAGCTTCACGTCAGTGCACTGCAATGCACTGCACTGCAGAATTGCAGTACACTACATTGCAGCAGTAAGTGCGCGGTAGTAGACACAGCCTGAGTGTTTTCAGCTCATGAGGTACATTGGAACGCATTGATGCTAACAAAATGCCTTGTTGAGTCTTTTACTTAGCTCCGCCCTCCCGTGTCAAAAACAAAGATGGCGTCGGCCAAAATGCCGTCCGGTTTTAAAACCTTAGTTCCCGACTACATCCAGTTTGTCACTGGACAAATTATATTAATGTCGACGCTTACTTTAAACGCGTGTTACCTTCACCAAAATGCAACGTGGCTCTTTAATTGAAAGAAAAGGTAAACCCCGCCTTGTGGAGCAGGTCTACTAAAGTACCACGGTCAGATTTCACTGTCCAACCACAGCTAGCAACGTTTTAGAATTTGCAATCGTCCCGTCTAACTTGAACCTGCGATCCAGGTTGTTGTGCGTCGGGAAAACAGCCGCCGGTTGGTAAAGCGGCGTTATTATTCCAGGTCAGGCTAACATTATCGTCACACACCATGTTCTATAGGAGTTGGAAACGTTTGCGACAAGGCTCCGGGGCCACGCCGTCTTATTTACCGATGGAAGTGGGTCTGCGGGAGCTGCCGACCGAAACCTATTTACTTTTCTAGAGCGGAGACACGAGAGAGAGAGAGAGGAACGGGGAGAGAAGGACGAGGCCAATTTCTAAATCAGTATTCACTCGGCCGCGTCCCTCTTTTTTCCTAACATTCACGTATGATAAACTCCGGTAATGAAACAGTGTCTGGAATTTACTCAAAGCCGATTGAATTCCCTCATTAAACATTAGAAGGAAATCATTAACAATGAGCCTGTAAATCCTCCACACTGTGAGCTAGAGTTGACTTAGTGTGGGGGTCTTGGCACGTCCCCCAGGGGCCAAGGCTGAAGTTATCGAGTTTAATCAAACGGTACTTCAGTGAAAACACAGTCTTTCAAAACTATAATGTACCACCTGCCAGTACTTATTAGGACAGGGTACAAGTTGGACTGTTGACGCAGATGCAGACAAAAACTCCTCTTGGCTCATAATATTATTTAGTGATTAGTATTTACCTCAACGAAACCAGTAGAATATTGTCTCCAGAAGAACACTGGTTAAAAGAAAACTGGGGGAAAAAATACAAAGTTGTGTGCTGTCGGAGAAAGAAATGATGCTGAATAACAAAAGAGTCGTCTTACTGCATAAACTGAACCAAAGAGCCGAGTGTGTGTGTTCAAACGTTCCCCGTAACACATCACAGTGCTGTCATCCTGTCCCTTCTGTATGTTGATGGTGTCACACACACACACACACACACACACACAATCAACCGCTAAGCTATAGTACGTGACACAAATTATGCGAGCGGATGATGTAAGAGACAACCAACATTCGAGAATTTTGGAAATAACTAACTTTTTTTCTTCTTTTATTTTTAAAGGTAAAAGAGTATTAGGGATTTGTCTTTCGTGCGCAGACAGAAAACATTATTTATGCTCTGAATAAAGCCACCCGACTGCGCAGAGCCGATTAACCAGAGCCAATCACAGAGCTCGGGAGTCGACTTCTGAAAACTAATTACACGATGTTGGTTCTAAACTGCGTGACGTGTCGCTCGTGTCCACTTGGGTTACGGTTCGCAGTGTGAAATATAAAGTAGACACGACCGCCGTTATTTCTGGGGATTGCGTTTGTTTTGAAAACTCACTTGCAAACGCAGTGTTGGTGAAGGTTATCGCGCTGAACCAAACGTCAAAGTATGATGAAAGTTTGTTTGCCGCAGAGCATATCTTCTGCAATAATCCAAGGAAGTGTTGATAAACAACTGTTTACTTACATGTGAGACATAATTATTATGAGGCAATGATGCGTTCAAAGCCTTTGCTTTTTCCCCTCTGCCCAAGCTGAAAATAATCATTTTTATACCACTTTCAAAACACCAATTCCCAGTTTCAATTATTCCAGGCAGTTTACTTTGGATCATCTAGAACATATATTACTGCGACGGAAGAAAAATAAAATACACTGCAAGGTGACAAGAAGAAGAAAAAAAGAAAACACTGAGAAGCGCTGTGTCAAGTCCATGAGTGTATGCTGGTGTTGAGGGACCGGTCCCATCAGCAGCGGAGGCACAGCCACCTCGAACGCCATCTTATCTCACAGAGACACTACTCCAAACAGTCACACACACACACACACACACACAGACACACACACCTCATCTAAAAGTCATCTCAACAGGTTTTATCACGGGGGACGTAATTAGGCCAAGAGAGAGACAAACGGATCTTCACAAATTAAAAATCCAATTCCAGCTCTTATTAATCCAATCAGTCAGAATGAATTACAGTATTCATTTCATGGAGTCGACACGAACACTCAATAAAGATATATATATTTAATTGTTTACAATATCATTGCTTGTAAGATCGCGGCCGCCTCCGTTTACAAGCTCCATCAACAACAACAACAACAACAACATCAGTTATCGGGCTGCTGTCGTCCCTTCACAAAATTAGGACCAAAAAAAACTAATAATATACTGCAGATTAAGAATGTTTTAACGAGTCGTATTGATCCTCTGCCGTTGGCTCACGCGCCGTCGCACCAGATCCGTGGGATCATCTCCGCTTAGCTTTAGAATAGAATAGAATATACACTTTTATTAATCCCCAAGGGGAAATTAGTTCTCTGCATTTAACCCATCCTTAGTTATTAAGGAACAGTGGGCTGCGGTGAAGTGCCCGGGAAGCAACTGGGGGTTCAGTGCCTTGCTCAAGGACACTTCGACTTGCAACTAATGGGGAGAGCGGGGATCGAACCCACAGCCTTGCGGTTGCAGGACGGCCCTCTTACCCCACTGAGCTAAAGCCTCCCCACGTTTACGTTTACCGTGGCGCCAAATTCTGAGTCCAGCTTCCACGCCAACGATCTCAGTCAACTGAAGGAGACCACACGAGGAGCCCCGCGGAGTGTGTGTGTGTGTGTGTGTGTTCTAGGGGGGGTAAGAAAGGACTTTAAAAAAGATGCAGTTACTATCCTAGTTTAACTTAGTTTCTGCTGCACACACACACACACAAAGAGGGGGATCAAAGTGCATGTGTGCATGATTTGTATTTCACAACTGAGGTTGTGTAAAATGAAGGGAAAAGCTTCCCAGGCAGAATGAGCTGCCCCTCCGTCACCACGTTCATTAACAGCACCCACAACAACAACAACGACAACAACTGGCAAGCAGCGAAAATATTTAAATATATGATAAAGTTGACATTTGGACTCATCCATAGATGGATGACTCCAACTGACGGCCAATTTGGCGGCTAATCTAAAAGGCCAAGGCAGCTGGTGGTGGAGACAAGATCAATCGCGTGTGTGTGTGTGTGTGTGTGCTCTCACTCACCAAATAGATTGCTGGAGTGGCCTTGCTTGGAGACGGGCCGGAGCTCATTGGAACCCCAGGCGTAGCGCCTGTAGCTGCCCCACGCATGTTTCATCATCTGATAGGGAGGAGGGAGAGGAGGAAGAAGAGGAGGGAGAGTGAATCATCTGAGCTGTAACAAAGATAATGACGTCATTTTCATATAAAGTTGTGGGCCCAACTGATATTCCATTTGCAGGGCTCATACCATTTAAGAAAATCATATATAAAAATTGCCATGTTAGATTTTGGTAAGGATCCATGTAAACACGGTTTCTACACTACTCTGAAAATACTTTGGCCATTTCGGTGCTTCTTGTTACTTCTCAGCTTCTAGAAGCTACCAGCACGTACAGCAGTAACGCTTTTGATGAATGTTTTCTGGATCAATGAATCATTCGGTCCATAAAATGTCAGAAGAAATAGTTTCAAAAAAAGTTGGCATGCGGAAATGTCTCGTTTCATTCTCCTCTGGCTGAGAGAAAAACACGATGCAGTTCTATTCTGCACAAGCTATAAAATAAACTGGCAGTTATTCATTTGAAAAGCTTTCCGTCAATCAGCTCGTGTCCGCTGGCGAGTCGTGCTCTGTGCAGATACTTTGAGTGAACACCTGAAATCCTCAAGGACGGTTATATCAGACATGATTCATCTCGACTTCATGCCAGTAAAATAAAGACCGTCGTCAGCTCTCGACTCAACGTCGCTTTTGTATTATGCATCGTTTTAATTATATGTTCACACCAAAAGCGAAACAATTTTTTCGCGCGACCGAATCCCACGAAAAGTCAACGTCCAGACGCGTGCGGCTGTGATAGACGCGATATTTTCCCGGGTGCCGCGTTTGGGCCGACGCGTTTTCAGCCCGAGTTGAAATATTTCAACTTTGAGGCGGTCATCTCGCAACTCGGGCCAATCGGCTCTTGAGTTCCGCTCTCGTAGCGCTGGAAGCGGAAGTCTTTCAGACGTAACGGTAACTTCATCGGTGAAAGTGACCGAGCTGAGTGAGCCTACGGGTGATGTCATAAACCCAAACACGAGGGCGTTAGTGTGTGGGACGTCCACGACAAATATAAAGCAGAACTAGTGGTTAGTTATTCTGGTGGATGAAGGAGATGATAACGGTCTTTACGGAGACGAGACACGGAGATAAGCCCCGCCCCTCGCGGAGCGTCTCGACGCTTATGGCGAGAACACGGTGAATGGTCGAGCGAGTAAACTCACGCGTTTTGGGCGACGCGAAAAATAGTTTTGCTTTTGGTGTGAACGCACCTTTAAACAACACGTCCTCATAGCTAAAGGATAGAAAAGTTGTCAAAAAAACTATGTGGTTAGTTAAGGAGGAAATAACGGCTGGTGACTTTTTTTGACCACATCCACGTTGTATGAACTACGGTCATTTGATTGTTCTGTCCATTTACATAAAAATAAAAAAAAAATGTTTGTACAGTTCGACTGCAGAAGTCAAAATGTACACCCGAGATCAACAACAACAAGGAGGACAACATGTTTCAACACACTCTGCCAAAGGACCTATTCAAACCGTCGGTCAGTCAGTTATGAGTGGTGTGGCTGATTGATGCAAGAAAAATAAAACCCAAATATCAATCGATTCACTGTGAACAGAAACACTTTCCTCCGCCGGGGCCCATTATCTGCCGTCCAAACTGCCCAATTTCCCCTCGGCGACAATCACTGAGAATTCATCTCATTTCCATCTCGACGGCAGCCTGAGCACCAGTTTCCAATCCAACACCCCAACGCTCAACTTCAGCCTCGGCTGTGGCTCCGCCTCCAGCTCGGCATTCGCCTCTCCCGCTAATCCGGGTTACACGTTCTGGAGCTTTCTAGAGCCAATGCGTTTACATTAGACACACTAAGACCCCTTATCCTCCCCCCCTTCAGACGGAGAGAGGCTGCTCACACACACATCAATGTTGGACACGAACATATATTGTGTAGTGTGTACAGGATGTCAGCCTGGACCTGAAGATAGTAAACCCCAAAGTTAAACACGCGTTCAGCGAAGTGAATCTCTCCAGGGTGAAGGGAGGGTGGGGGGGGTCACATTACTGCACCCGCTCTCAGCCCACATATCCTGTTGCAAGTGTAAACATGCACGTGTGTGTGTGTGTGTGCAGTTAATCCTGTGTACTGCTGCCGACTCACTCGGGAGGACAAACGCCGGCGGAGAGAACCGCAACGCTTCACCGTGTTGATTTGGAAAGGAGGCCGCAGATGACCACAGCGGGCAGTAAACCCGAGGGTCAGCGAGTTACGCGGTCGTGTGACCCAAACGAAGCGAGCCGAGTAAACCGGTCAGTAAACAAGCGATTTGGTCAACTCGATTAGTTGTCAACTAATAAATAAATATATATATTTTTTTAATAGATTATTGGTTTGAGTACTTTTGAATAATTTGACTCCAGCTTCTAAAATGTGAATATTCTCTGGCTTCTTTACTCCTCCACAACAGTACACTGAATATCTGAGAATAAAAACATGTTTTTGACATTATTATTATTACCAAACATAAATCGGAAAAAATCGACAGATTAAATCAACCTTGAAAACAATCTTCAGCTGTAGGTTGAATTTGACCAAATCCCTCTGGGGGGGGGGGGGGGGCTCGTGGTCTGCAGATGGCACGGTGGCTTGTTCAACCAACATTTTTATTAAAATGCAACGTGTCACGTGTCAAAATTGCTCCTGCGCTACACAAGGACCAACGCTCAGACTTGCATGCAGAAAGAGATTCTTCTCTTTAGTTAGATTTAGTACAAAAAGAAACGTGGTCACATGCCAGACAAAAGCATGTAGAGAAATGCCTGAAACAGGTGGTAAAACGCAGGTGCCGAGTGACAACCACAAACATAGTTATTAACATACTGGGAGCAGGACTGACGCCGCTTCAATCAAAAGAAGGGTTTTTTCCCCCGTTCCATGATGAAGGCTGAAGAGCCTGGAACATGAATAGGCTCTGATTTCCTGCAAGTGGTTCTGAGATGGCAATGCATAAAGGAGGATGTGAAACTATGCTAGAAATGAAGCATAATCAGCACAGGTACCTCCCACCCCTTGTGCTCCACCTACATGCGTTACACACAGTATCATGACACAATGTCTTTATTTTAAACACACACTCTCACAAACGTGCATAAACACAGAACAAAAGCCACTGCACGGAACAACTCCCACACAGCGCCGAGCGACAGCGAGAGAAAGCGTCGCTCCATTTGAACCCACTAATTAAAGCCAGCGAGCCTGATAATCACAGCTCCGATACGCACGTCACGTTAAGATATACACCCAGAGAACTGTGCAGCGCGTGGGGAGAGGAGGACGGAAGCTGATCCGGGGTCTGTTTGACGATGGCGAGCTCAAGACGCTCGCTCGCCCGGAGAACTTAAGTCCACAAACCTCCCGGCTAACGAGCTAACGAGGTGATCCAAACGGGTTCAACAGAGGATTAAAGACACGTCAAAATGCACTTGTTGGGGAGGATTTTACTTGTTGTTGTCCTCCGTCACAATTAGTAGGCCACTAATGTAATTTCTAGCCTCCTTAATAAGTAGTCAAAAAATGTACATTAAAATCCCTGTCCCTATTATCTTCTATAAACTGGTTTAAAATGTTTCAAATGACTCATCCTGCACTGTGTGGCGAGCTGTTCTCTAATTCAGTGTGTAAACAGGAGTGTGGCCCACATGGCGGTGTTAACTCTAATTGGATTAACTGCTCAGGATTTTCTGGGCTGACCGCTATTAGGATCCTCCTCCTCCGAGCTAATAACAGTGTTGTCTTCGCTGATGACACACACACACACACACGTCATTCTCTACAACTGTTTCCTGTCAGCAGGAGAGCTAATTGTGTGACACCATGCTAATGTGTTGCAGCAGGGAATAAAAGGAATACACTTAAGTAAGCACTGTTGAAAATTGATGTTCTCGTAATGAGCATGCAGATTATCATTAAACAAATGTTACGCTTTAAAAAGTTCAAAAAACTGCCAGAATACTTGGCTTCAACAAAAAGACAAGCTACAGTTTGATGATCAAATATTCAATCAATAAGGCTTCGTGCCGTGTAACCATAACCCAAACACGCTTTTAGGTGCACATTCTTTACATCAAACTCCACTAACTAACTAAAACCAGGAAACGCCGACATGACAGTTTCTCCTCTGTTCAGATGGCCTTCAGACGTGTTGGTTTCCGATTTGTGTGCTTAAACTATGTCCGTTTTATTCTCCGGGAGAGAGAAATGGGAAGAAAAGAACCCTGAAATAAATGACGCTAGAAGAATTACAAAAGCAGATGCAGCAAAAATGATGTGAATCATATACAATGGCCTTCACGCTCACAACGGCTTGAAAAAGGATGGAACGGTTAGAGCCAACGAGAGAGAGAGAGAAAAAGGGAGAATGTTGCTTCTGGGTGAGGGGATACGCTGGAGAAAACAACAAGGGACTCTGAAGAGAAAGAAATGGTTTAGCAGCCTATGAAATGTGCATTTAGAGTCAACGTCTTAAAAAGGAAGCAGGAGCTGTCAATAGCACATGACTGCTGCTTTCACATGGGATCAGGCAGACTACGCTTTTCTAAAATAGACTAATTTGAGGATTCGAAAAGGCGGTGCACTTCTCTTCACAGTCCATGGTGTCATGACTTGAGTGAAGGAGGTTTACGTTTATCTTTTCGCTTCCCTCACTTCAGATCTCATCGGGAAGAGATCGGACTGATGTTTTAACTCGGTATCAAAAACGTCAATTTCTTAAAAGCAATTCAAAGCGTATCCAAAACAAAAAAAAGACACCGAGGTCAAGAACTCCCTCAGGTGGGGCGGGACATCTCCCACAAAGTCAATGTTTTGCGGGAGGAATTAAACTGTGGATGAGACGCCACAGGAGGGGAGCCCTTTCCAGGTGTGACGGGTGCTCCCCGGGCACGGTGACAAACGTCATGAAGTGAAATACGTGTTCGCCGCTAACAAGACGACAACAAGGCCGATCCAAGTGGCACGCTCCCAGGGATGAGCAGCGAGGAACATCCAGGTCGCGTTTTAAATGTGGGCGGGGGCGGGGGGGCTGTGGCGAAAGTGAAGTTGGAACTGAACCCTCAGATGGTTTGTGTCGAGGGAACACGCTTGAGTGACGACCTTATGACAGCTGCACTCGGAGAGAGAGTGTGAGACGAAGAGAGAGGGCAGTTAGGTGACAATGTGGTTGTTGGGCAGATAAGGACTCAAAACCTGCAACACACACACACAAAGAAATCCATGGAAAGTCATTTAGATTCATTGAATTGATGTTCAGGTGAATTGGATTTCAGCTGAAGAAAGAATAGGCGGTTGTGATATTAATGAAAGCACAGAAGCACAACGTCCTCTCTGCTAAAACTACTGCATGTTCGTCTTGCCGAGGTTTGACTACGCTGTGCTGTTTCATTGAAGTTTGAATCAAACCGCAAACCACAGGAAACAGTCGGCCCTGCTGTAAGCCAGCTGACAGCAATCTGTCATATTTACATATGGCATACAGGCACACACGCGCTTGAGCAGAACATAAAAAAACCTTTTAATTTCCTCTTCTGTTCATTTCACGGCAGTTATTCATGTAAAGCGTGTGATTTCCTGTTTATCTTGTGTAAAGAAAACAGGACGAACAGCTGCTTTGGGCTCAGCTGCACTTTGGCCAGAACCAATCCGAAGAATGCATCGAATATGACGGGATGACTCGCTGACTCGTTCAGCTGCACGCGAGCGCCTGCTGATGCAGCCGCAGGTCCGTCGCCTCCCGAGAGAAGCGGGGACTTGAACAGGAATGTCGAGTTGTCAGGCGATACGACGACTACGCGTACGATCCCGACGACGTTCACCTTTGCGGGGAGTTGAGACGCAAGTCCACGAGTACAGGTCGGAGAGCTGAGCCAAAGCGCGGTGACTCATCGGCGGCCTTTAAGGCCACGAGGAATAAAGGATGCAAGAGAACAAAAAGAGAGAGTCGTGCTTCTGATTTGGGTCGAGCGGTTCCATGTGATCACCTTCTTGTGCGAGTTGTCACACGGCGGTTGATTCGTTGCTTCAGTTGCTGCGGGGTTGTTTACCAGGCCTGTCTGTTTATGCTATCCTAAATGTAATCTCTCCCTCTTTGTCCACCCCCTCTCTCGATGTGGGAATGAAAGAAGCCGTGTACACCTCTGCAAAAATATGAAAATATTACTGCATCTCTGCTCGGTACACGCACTATGCGAAGGAATTACTGCATTATTACATTCACTATGATGATATGGGGGGAGAAGAGATAAATACAAATAAATAAAACTAGAATGGGCACTCGGTAGAGCGCATACCTTCGCATATCACAAGCTTGGGCATTGAATTATGAAAGTGTTGGCATTAGTTGCATGCCAATTGGATACAAATTGACCGTTCTATGGTAAAAAGACGATTTCGACCTTTTCATGACCTTGACCTTTGACCCGATCAATCCCAGAATCTAATCAAATGGTCCCCGGATAATAACCAATCATCCCAACAAATTTCATGCGATTCGGTTTAATACTTTTTGAGTTATGAGAGTAACACGCATACAAATAAATAAATAAATAGCGATCAAAACATTACCTTCCGCATTTTCAATGCGACGGTAATAAAGCTAATTTTAAATCATATGTCCTAGATACGACCAGTATACATGTAAACCGATCTATTGTAGCGAACACTTTTTCCTCTTTTTTTAATCCCAAGGATGGAAAGGCGGGGGGGGGGATGCGGCTCCAACACATTAAGCTTCATGAAATAGAAATGACATTTTGAAACGTGCCAGACCCCGGGGGCTGCTTCTCTCTGGGAGGAGAGAAGGACGTCGAGAGGCTCTACGCCCCATGACACCACGAACACAGAGAAAGGGCTCGGAAAATAAGGCCCTGTGTACACGACATTATGAAAAAGAGAGAGACGCGAGGGATGAAACAATCGCTCAAGTCGGTGGAGGGGATGCTCCAGATTACGTGACACTTCAGCCTATAGGCTCACTTTAAAGCACACGTCAGAACCAACGCTCCAACGGACGTTTCGGCTTGCCGCAATACACAAAGCCCAGGGGAAAAACAATTCAACAACAAAGTGTTTGGAAGTTAAACGCATTATGAGAATTACCTCGTTAAGATCTATATTATATTGCTGTGAAAAAAATCTTCTTCTAAACAACTGGATTTATTCCAGTTCTCATGAACTACATTTTACAAGATGACACTAAAGACACAATAATGACTTCTTTACACTGAATAGAGCTTTAAAGCATCAGGATGAAACCGCCGCTAGCGTTATGCGTTAGCTCCTCAGGACAGCTAGCGCTAAGCAACACGGATTACTTGTCCATAAAGTAGTACTGCAACCTTTTTAATATGTCAAACGCTGTATGTAGCCACCCAGTCAGAAACTAAAGTCAACTGTGCCACTAAAAATAAATTTAAAAAAGAACTACCGTCACATTTTCTAAATGTTGGCATGGACTCCACGGTATTCATTCTGCTGACATCCCGATAACAGGAATGCCAAAAAATGGAATGCAGCCGCTGTAAACGCTTTTACTTTGGCCTGTATTTGAGGACTCAAACTGTGTGTGTGTGTGTGAGATTAAAGTCTTGCATGCAAATGAGTCGAGGCAGAAATAATTAGAATTACAAATGTGTGAGAATAATGGCCAGTAAACCAGGTGAAGCAATTTCCTCTGAGCCGCAATTTAATGTTGGTGAAATGAAAATTCTCTCCGGTGTTGGAACAGCAACCGAGACACGACTTTGTAGAATTGAAAAAGGCGAGAAACGGAGGACACCAAGCCTGCCACAAAGGAAGTCTGGCTGAAAAGGTGTGAACCGGTGGCCGTAGAGGCAGACGGGTCAAAGGAAAAGAACTCTGAGCCCAAAGTAGGCAATCACGATGAATCAGACACTTTACATCGCTGATGCTCATTTCCCAAACGGGGTCCCTCCTGCCTCCCAGGCAGACATTTGTTTCCACTTTGGTATAAAAATCAATTTGGAGGAAATTACCTGAGCGATGGAACTCATCAGCGCCAACATGATGAGGGCTTTTGTTGTCGTCATTAAGATTACAATATGATTTCATGGAAATTAACTTGTGCAAATTGTGCATCAACATTCAACTATATTAAAAAAACAACTTTAATGAGAATAAGTGGACAGTGTGAAGTAGGGATGGGCGATATGGCCTAAAATCCATATTGCGATATACATTGCAGCTATTGCGATACCGATATATATCACGATATATACTGTAAATCATAATAGAACCATTTCAGAACAGGTTACATAGACTCTAAGGAAAGCCAAACTGCTAAATGTATAAAACAAAAGAAGAAAGAAACTTAGTATGTCGTTTTGAGAACATTTATTGTGCACACATACAATTTTGAAATGAACATGAAATTAGTATAATACATTTTTTGAATAAAGAATACACTTCCAGTATAAGGGACATATATGTCAACTAAAGAACATGTTTACTTTCAAGTATAAAATTTCTTAACAGTAGTGCCATAGACAGTAAAAAGTGCAAAACCGTGCAGAACGCACCAAATGTAGGTAAAAAAGATGCAAAGAACAGAAAACAACAAATCTTAGGAATGGGAACTCACTGAGATTTTGTGTTTACACCGTTTTTCAGTTGTTACAGGTCTAAAGATTATTCGCCAGGAACACAAGCTTGTCCACAGTCTCTGGCTTCAACAGAGACCGATGGCATGTAACTATGTTACCACCAATGCTAAATGCCCTTTCAGAAGGAGCACTTGTGGCCGGGATGCAGAGATATTTCTGGGCAGTCTTGCCAACCTTGGAAAATTAGTTTGGTACAGCCGCCACCAGTCCAGTGGGTCAGTCTCTCCATCAACCTGCATTGTCTGCAGGTAACTTTTCAGCTCCACTTGATGGCCTTTCTGTCAGCGAGAGCGGCTGTGCCATCGGAGGCCTTTTGAAAAAGCTTCCCAGGCTCCGTTTCACCCTCTTGGCTTGCCTCTCAACAGGTACATCAGCAGCTTCAGCACCGTCAGCTGCAACTTCTGTGTTTGTGTGTGGCTCTGTGACCATTGGAGCTTGCACCTCCAACAGTGACTGAATTTCTGCCACCGCTCTGGTCTTCATGAACTCCTGGCGGTCATCAGCTATATATGTATCTTTGAACCGTGGGTCGACCAAGGAGGCCATATCCAGAAGGTCAACCGTTTCTGGGTCCGAGTACTTCTCGTTGAGGTACTCCAGGATGATTTTTTTCATGTCCTTGGTCAGCTCAGTGTCATCTTCAGCTGCAGCAAGAACAGTGTTATTAAAAAGATGGAGAACAGGTTTGATGTAGGACACACTGACATACTGTTCCCCAGACAGCGTCTGTGAATTCCAGCAGTGGGCCGAGGGTCTTGCTTACAGATTCCAAGACATCTGTATCTTGCCAAGTGGGTACCAGGTGCCTGGTTTTCCTGTTTGCCCTCAGTACCTGTGATAGGGCCTTCTCTTGTTCTAGCATCCTCTGGATCATCATCTGGCGTGAACCCCACCTTGTTGGTGTTTCTGTGATGAGTCGATGTAAGGGAAGATTGTGTTCTGCCTGGGCTTTCTTCAACTCTTTTCTTCTATTCCAAGAGTGTGAAAAGGAACTCACAATCTTCTTGCACAAGGCTACCGCGCGGTCGATTCGGGGGTCTTTCACGCTTTTTTCTGTTGACAAATTTGTAAGATATTATTAGTTAATTTAATCTATAATACACACACACACACCCACACCCACTGCGCGTCGGGGTCCGGTTCGCCCTGTCAGTGCTTATTTTCCCGATAATGACCGGCGTTCTGGACAACATTATCCCTTACATATATCATATAAGTCAAGACCAACATAACAGCGCGAGAGACATACGAACGTACGCTCACCACTTTTGTGAATGCCATATATAGGCCTACAGTAGCTTACATTAAGATTGCATGATAGGAATAGATCTATTCCGATTAGAAATATAATCGGATCAGAAGGGTCCATTTAAATTTTGCTATCTCATGTTAAAATATTATTATATTATGGACAAAATGTTTTAACCTACCGATGGCAAGGTGCAACCTGTGTCCGAAGCATTGCAGCCTGGTCCAATCATTCAGAGACGCGGCCTTGACCACGTTCGATCCATTATCTGTAGTGATGCACACTTGGCGTTCTTCTTTAAAACCCCATGACTCAAGCGCTTCCTTGAGTCCTTGTGCTATCTCCTCGGCCGTATGTTCAGAGGGGAAGTACGACGTCTGCAAACACCGGCTGCCAAGATTCCAATCGTCCGTTATATAGTGAATGGTCAGGCTGAGGTAAGGCTCCATGGTACGGCTCGACCACAGGTCTGTTGTAGTGGCGAAGTATTTCAAGTCACACAGCTCTTTTTCAACCTTTTCGCGGAGCTCGGCATACAATTTTGGCATCTCTGTTTCTGTAAAGTATTTGCGGCTAGGCACCTCGTATCGTGGATCAATAGCTCTGATCATGGCCTTAAAGCCGCGCCTCTCTACTGCTTGAAAGGGGACCATGTCCTTACACAAGTAGACCCCTATGGCCCTTGTAATTTCCATCCATCGCGGGCTCTTCCTATTGTAAGGTGTTCCCTTTGAAAATGATTGTTGGATGGAGGACTGGATCGGTTCCTGTTTTTTCTTTACTGCGTTCTTCGGACTTGAGCTTGGGGTTGGCTGCATTGCCTGGCTCTCATGGTATTCACCGATATGTTTCGTTTTGAGGTGGTAAAACAGGTTAGTCGTGTTACCGCTCTTAGCCAGAATTGTTGCCCCACACACTCTACAGAGTATAGCTTGCTGCTGCTCGTCGGTCCGCTTAAATCCAAACCAATTCCAAATGATGGAAGTTGCACCTTTCTTTTTCACCAGCTCCTCCGTTTGGCTTTCAGCCATATTTACTTAGATGATGATGCGTTGATGCCGGTCGCAGCTCGTGGCTCTTTTTAAATTTCGCGGTCGCGGACGATGCGTTGCAGACGGTTGCAGCTCGTTGTCACGGTCGCGACCGTGTCACCGGGCTTGACGCGGTGGGGGGCGTGGCCGGACTCCGCTGCCGCGGCGCACACACCGCCAAGCAATCACAAATCAACGGGACTATAAGAACCCCAGCTTGACACCCACGAGTTGTGGGATCATTGTACTATTGTCACATGCGTTATTGTTATACGTAATGTACACCCGCCAGAGGATTACTCGTTCCGTCAGCAGCCAGCCGATCATCCGTCTGCCTAGTGCCTACCCGTTCCTGCCTCGCGCCTCCCGCGATCACCGCCCGTCCCGCTGGGTCCACATCCGCTGGGTCCACATCCTGTACACATCGTGACACTCGTGGCACTTTATATTTCGCGGGTCATGGATAGATCGCGTCAAACATGCAATATCGCGATAGAGCAATATAACTAAGATCTCTATCGTAGGCCATTTTTTATCGTTTATATCGTATATCGTTTATATCGCGCATTCCTAGTGTGAAGTGGGTTAACCAGTTGATTTACTTGATGAACATACTGCAATTGTTGGAAAACAATGGGTGCAACTGGCAGAGAACAAAAAAGAGAGTTCTTTTATGAACTGGTCACTTTTGAAGTTTAGTATTTTGATTGCGTGTCTTCTTTCAGAGGAGTGGAAAGAACGCAAAATACACATGCAGCTGATTATTTCACTACACTTTGTCGATGTGCATCTGTAGATTTCTCCTCAATTCAACAAAAGAGAGTATGGCTCTCCTCTTTCAGAGCAATACTCACAAACTCGTATGCAACTCGCCGGATGGAGGAGTCAGCCGTGACACCGAGGTCAAGCCGTTAAACCCAGAACAAGAGCGACGTGCAGAAAACAGGTTTGTGTTGTGTCCACAACTCATTCTGTGTTGGAAATGACATCTAAAGACTCGGCCCAGAGAAGCCCCGACACGTGCCGTCTGACCCACGCCGTTTTGAAATCGACGAATCGCGTTTCCGCCTCATCTCCTCAAATGTTCCCACTGCTCAAGAGACAATACCCAATCTTGTGATATGCGAAGGTATGCACTCTACCGAGTGCCCGTTCTAGTTTTCAGAGTTTTTGTAAGGCAAACGAAAAAGGAAAGCCGTGAATATCCGGCATAGCTCTTTCTTTGTCAAGCTTGTGTTGCGTTTTAAGAAACACACGCTCTTGCGAAACTCTTCCCCGGATGAATGAAAAAGGAGTGCCTCTTCTTCCTGACATTTTGTGTAAACAGTGTACAGTGAGTAACAAACTCAATTTGTAATAAACACTGATTAAAATAAGAACAAAAGGTTGAAGAGTTTATCTAATCGGGCGTTACGTTTAACATCTTTCTAACGAGCCGTGCAAGCGAAGCGCCAAAGCGATTCGTTCAGAAATGTTCGCGGCAAGACAAGAAGTGAGACCGTTCGACACGACGGATTCACAACACGGCGGCCGCGGCCAACAAAGAGGACGCAATTCAAAGTGGCATGCGGCCGGTGATCATCAGGGTTCTTACACAATTTGACCAATGGATTACCAGGACTTTAAACCAAATTTCCATGATCAAACTGAAATCTCGGTGTATACATCAAAGTGAGAACATTTAGTATTTGAACAATGTGAATTCCAAAGCATACAGTATACATTAAATGAAACAAATGAATAAGAGACAATATTATGATTAAAAGAATAAACACTTGCTTCCCGAGCTATGGCCAACGAACTTTCCAGTTGAGGTGCGTTCACTTGCAACACGAAAAAGAAAAAAAGTGCGCCGCCAGTATGCCGGCTTATATTTTAAGTTTTTCTTTCTAATACATATTCATTATTTCAAACTCGGCATGAATTAACATGTGATTATAACACATTTCCATGAATTTTCCAAAACTTTTGTGATTCAAGTTTTTTCCATGACTTTTCCAGGCCTGGAAATTACCATTTTAAAATTCCATGACTTTTCCAGGTTTTCCATGACCGTAGGAACCCCGGATCATTATCTTCTGAGAAACAGACACACTGTTCAATGTTATTCAACAGCAGAGAGTGGAGGCTGGAGCGTGTGGAACGGAGTTTATTTGATCAGTTCACCAGCCAACATCCAGCTTACGGTTCATTTTTCACAACCTAAACTTTCTGCTTTTTAGTTCAAGCGGACTCCGGTGCACTGTTTGTTCTGTACTGCACTGTTTGTTTTGTTTATTCTGTATTGTATTGTGTTGAAATGTATATTTTGTGTAAGCACTGAGAGACACTTTACCTCGTCAAATTCCTTGTTTGTGCAAACTTACTTGGCCAATAAAACTGATTCTGATTTGCCTAATTGGCTTGTTTTGCTCAGGCTGCTGTGAAAGCTGCCCGTCGAACTGCCTGGAAAAAGAAGGTCGAGGTCCGCTTACCATCAAACTTTGTAGTTTTGACCACAGAGTAAAGGCCCCAAAACACGGCAGCGCTGTCCACCATTCACTGTCGAGAAAGTCAATAAAAATGTCCCATCGGGCCTCGCCGGGGTCTCAGATCCCAGAGCTCCCGACGAGCCGAGACCTGGTCAACAAAAACCTCGTTCCAATCGCGTGATCGTGTGCTCAACGGTGCTCATTGTTGATGACACGGTCAACAGCACAGGCCGACCTGCGACGCAACATCGCAAACTAATAAATCGATATTAGCCGAAGGCCGTCTGGGGAGGAGAATGATGAAATCGAGCAGGAGGGGTAAAATCTATACGACTGACTTACTGGTTGAAAACCCGTTTCTGGCAGCAAATCAACACTCCGGAGGGAACGCGCTGATCGACATTAAAAGACGAAGCGCGGAACACTTCGTGGCACTGATGACTGACGCTATCTATTCAGAACTGGAGCCATAACAGCTGCGACCCACGGGCCGCGGAGCCACGCGCATGTCCAACCCAGAGAGCGGGAATTGAAGACGCGTTGCTCTGAAAGTGTTCACAACATGGAAAGAACTGCGTCTACAACCCTCGAGTGCAGCTGGGGGGGGAAAAGAAACATTCAAATTCACTTCTGCCGTTTTGTAGAGAGGGAAATGTGATGGATACATTTTGGCCTTTTTATCTCACAAGGTTTACAAAAGATCTTCATGAAACAATGACTTTCATGGCAAAGTGATAAACACTCCCTCTCAAACCCCTGGGTAGTGCGGATATATGTGTGTGTGTGTGTACAACTGTATCAGACCACACACACACATTTATTGACTTGACCTTTCCCTCGGTGTGGGAAGCAGCCCAATTTGGTCTGACCCCGCCTCTTGACAAAAAGCAAACTAATGAAGACTTTGTGAAAGGTAGATTGATTTTCCGTCCCTCCCTCCATTCCGCCCGTTGGCCGCTTCGATGCAGCGGGAAGGAGAGAAGGCGGGCGGCGGCGACAGAGCTCATCACTCATTCGTTGAACAGGTTGGCAGAGACGAGGACCGGAGCAACGGGGGGGGGGGGGGGGGGAGTAACCACCGAATACGAAATAGCCAATAGAGGGAGAACATTTGGAAACTGCAGATTCTGGTCATTTGACCGAAATAAATTACAGATTTTATGTCTCCTCGTCGACATTTCTGCGGCTTTCGAACCCTTCTGTGACATTGCCCATGAAAAGAACGTTGCCAGGATCGGTACCGTGGGCGGGGGTGGAAGGACGCTCGCCAGAATAACAAACTCTATAGTCATTAACCAACCCCTCCTGGTCAACAAACAGTTGGTTAACCGTCCATAGATCAGTTAAACAATGAAGGGACTGATTTACATGTCTGTTGCCTGTTGGATCTCAGCCAGGAGAATCGCTGTCTGCTGCTGATCCAATCCCAGTAAACCGAGGCAATGATCAATAACGTTTGCATCCCACCCACCCAATCAGCAGTCGGGGGTGTCCAATTGTCATAACGCTTCACTTTCCCCATCCACTCCAGTCATCAATGGGGCGTTAAACCAGACACCTGGTTCCCTGAATTTGAGGGTATTTCTTCATCCTATATTTAGATTGTCAAATTCAATTCAATTCAGTTTATTTGTATAGCCCAATTTCACAAATTACAAATTTGTCTCGGAGTGCTTTACAATCTGTACACATAGACATCCCTGCCCCAAAACCTCACATCGGACCAGGAAAAACTCCCAAATAACCCTTCAGGGGAAAAAGGAAGAAACCTGGAGGAGAGCAACAGAGGAGGATCCCTCTCCTAGGATGGACAGATGCAATAGATGTAATGTGTACAGAAGGACAGATTTAGAGTTAAAATACATTCAATGAATATGACAGTGTATGAATAGTTCATAGTAGGCATATTCCACGATGGAGACCTCCACGATCCATCAGGCAGATGGCGGTGGGGAGGAGGCGGAGTCTCAACAGGACAGTGGCGAGCAGGAATTCCACGACCCAGACGATCCATCAGGCAGATAGATATGCCGCCTCATAGGGTCCGATGACCCCATGAGACGAAAGTCAAAAGGACTTCCGGGGAGAAAGCAGAGTTAGTAACGTGTGATTGAGAGATGAAAATTCATCCTTAAGGAGAGAAAAAAGAGGAGATAGGTACTCAGTGCATCCTAAAGCGTCCCCCGGCAGCTATAAGCCTATAGCAGCATATCAAGGGGCTGGACCAGGGCAAACCTGATTCAGCCCTAACTATAAGCTCTGTCAAAGAGGAAGGTCTTAAGTCTACTCTTAAACGAGGTGACTGTGTCTGCCTCCCGGACTGAAATTGGAAGCTGGTTCCATAAAAGAGGAGCTTGATAACTAAAGGCTCTGGCTCCCATTCTACTTTTTAAGACTCTAGGAACTACAAGTAGTCCCGCATTTAGTGAGCGTAGCTCTCTAGTGGGGCAATATGGTACGACAAGCTCCTTAAGATATGATGGAGCATCACCAATCAAGGCTTTGTAGGTTAAGAGAAGAATTTTAAAAGTGATTCTTGATTTTACTGGGAG
Organism: Pseudoliparis swirei; assembly: GCF_029220125.1. Lineage (NCBI taxonomy): Eukaryota > Metazoa > Chordata > Actinopteri > Perciformes > Liparidae > Pseudoliparis > Pseudoliparis swirei. The sequence goes on along the minus strand of NC_079399.1, from coordinate 16,538,782 downwards.
CCAAATATGTTCTTGGTGATGATATTTTAACTTGTGATGATGTCATAATTATACCTCTTCTCCACGACAAAGAGGGACAAACTAGATTCTCTCCACTCCAGATCAATTAAGCCACACATAAAAAAAGGGATAATAAAGTGAAAATGTCATTTTAAAATGTTCGCAAATGTAGAACCTGGATAGTCCCAGACATTATTGTATTATAGTTTTTGCAATGCAATCTGCTACGAATAAAAGACTGCCTTCTGAACTAGAGTTTAAAACTGAATATCTGATACAAAGCCTGAAGAACATTAAACAGACTCACGAGATCTAAAAAGATATGTTTTGCGTCATTAATTTACCCGACCATTTAGAGGTTCAAGCTTTTAGCTGTTAAACCACGTAAGTGCATGAGTACACGCAGTTTATTGAGAATAGACTTCATTCAGTGCATTACTTTCACCCGACTCATTTAGTTCAGTGTTTAGAAGCGTATTAAAACAAACGGTATCCATTTGTACCACTTCTGAAAAAGGTCTTACAAGCTGTGGCTGAATATAAAAACACCTTTTTATACGTTGCAAATTGTGTGCGAAGGTCCTCCACTGTCATTCTCTTACATTATATACAACTGGACTGTGGTCTATTAATTCTTACAAAAGCCTTTTCTCTGAGGCTACTTTTTGTCCGTGTCATGAAGATCCACTGTCAGAGATCGAGCCCTTAGAAGTTCCCAGCTGGAAGTCTCTGAGCATCTCTTTTACCAGCTGGGCAGCCATCCACTGCATCATCTATAGCCAGATGATACGCATTAAGAGTCAAACATTTCAACTATAAGTGTGTTGAAGAAGTCCAAATCCTTACTTCTTTTTTTGTTTTTGACGAACAGATGGTAATGGACCTGTCGGCACAGCTGCAGGAGCGATGCTGGGGTTCAGCATCTTGCCCAAGGACACGCAGACGTGGACGAGCGGAGCCGAGGATCGAACCGCCGACCCTCCGATTGAAGGACGACCTCGCTCACAGCTGAGCTGTGCCTTGAATTCCATGTGTGCGGGTTTTAGTGGATCATTTGTCAAATTAAATACAGATCCGTGTCATTAACCGTGTCATGCAGTCTCATGACAGACGAGTAGTCTTAATGAACTCTGTCCTCTGCAATGAAAAGTCATACAAAGACGGGAACCGAGCAAGACCTGTGGTGGTACAAAACCGGATCAGGTCGTGCACCTGTGATCCGGCTGCTATATGAGAGGTAAAGACTCCACCTGGAGAGGGTAACGTGAGGCCACCGGCTTCAGTGGGAGGACAAGATACTCCCGCCTTGGTAGTGTGCATGCTGACTGGGCGTTGGCTTACTGGCTCGCTCAAAAGGAACAACATCTTTATTAATGTTCTTTCATTGAACAAAGTCAATAACATGCAAACAAATGAATAATATTTGGACAGAAAGGCGCAATTTGCTCTGCTTGTTGCTTCAATTGTTGCCATTTGGTAGACTTGGGGTTCACGGTCACAATGGTTAAATCATGTGAGGAGAAATCCACCCCCTGTGTGTGTGTGTGTGTGTGTGTGTGTGTGTGAGATGCAAATCAGATGTGGTCCTGTCAGAGTGCTTCACCTCTGATGGGATGGATGATGGTCAGATGGTTCTCCATCAAGCTGAATTAAATGTATTCAGATCATCGACTGCATTTAATGTCACCGCTCCGCTTTCAGTGGTCTATCGAGGTGCCCGTTTGTGCTTTAAATTCAGTTCCAAAGGCTTTCAATGCATTTAGGGGCATGAAATTTGTTTGAATTTGAAAGAAAAATTAACAACCACATAAGCTGTGATAAAACAAATAACCCGATAGAGCTTCAAGAACCCGCATAAGTAGATACAGACCTTTTCATCTCTCCCTCCCTCCTTTTGTGCCTCTACGTGTCTTTATGCTCGGCCTTTTCTCTTGTCAACTTAATGAATGTGTGTCCAACACAGTATTTCCAATTAAGCTTACAAAATTAGCTTTTATAAAACCTGCATATTGAGACCATTAAAATTAATGAGAATCAAAATGTGCAGTAAACAACTGTGCATAATGACCGGTATCACACACACACACACACACACCCTCACGCAGACACAGACACGTTTGTCAGAGTGGCTGCAGGATGCAGGCTGAATAATTTAGCGTGTGTACTTGGCTCTCTCCCCGGTAAATTGAACTGGGCACTCGGAAGCACACGGCCAACACGCGTGTCTGGAAGAAAAGAGGCAAATTAAACTGGCCACATCAAAACTGGAGTTTCAAACTACTGAGTTCAGAATGTGTCATATTACACATACAGCTGGGGTGCAGCGGGTAAAACTAAAATATAGTGGGAGCAATAGTGAAAATGGTGGATGAGTTCTTGAGCAACATATACAAAAAAATCTTGGAAACCTAAGAACGGCAGAAATTCCAGATGACTAATTGGATAAATGTCAAAACAAAGAGAGAATGGGGAGTTATGGCTTCGTGGATTCTTCTTTTTCTTCTTCAAATTTCACCACAACCCTCCAGTTCTCTGCCCCAGAGAACAGACCCGTTTGCTGTTGCTTAATTAACGACCTTTCAGGTATGTTGACCTTTCCTCACACTCACGCCGTCATGTTGCTTTATTTCACCTTAAATCACGTCAAACAGACAACTTGAGGATGATGAGTGACCTTAGACAGTGAGTAGCATCCATGAACAAACACTTAAAAAGGTTCTTGACCATCGGAGAATTCACAAAGCTCTTAATTGCAAATGTAAAGATGAAGACGTAGAGGTAAACACCGTTGGCTGTTGAGAGCCGTGTGGCGGCAACAGAAATGCTCTGAAATTAAACTGACGTGCCATTAATTCAGATGCATAAGAGGAGAAATATTCATATAATTGTTTTCAGAGAACATTGAACAAATCGCTCCTAAAAACTCATATCCAGACTAAAGATTTCCAGGCGCTCAGCCGATGTATATATGCAGGCCGCTAGAGCTTGTAGTGCTGGAATGCTAGTCACACAGAAAGAGGAGAAGAGGAAGGAAAGGGAGATTGAAGAATAAATGGAGTGTGCGATCGACAGCCTCTGATTCCCGGCATTAGATTGATTTGGATTAAGGAGAGAGAATCATCGGACCGTGAACACCGGAGCGCTGGGGACACGTTGGTATTGAATATCTAAGAGGTCTGAAGGTGCGTTCACACTTCAACCCCTCTGGAGGCTCACAGACAAAAGGGACTTTTCCAAAAGTCGAGCCAGCTCAAACATTCTTGGCAATCAGCCCGTTTGTGCCGACACCTAGAAGTTTGCATTTGGAAACTTTTTGGCAGGATGTGAAACGACAAATTGATGTCCTCGGCCTTTTGCACGGGCCGTTTATTCTGGGTCGACCTCAAGAGCGAAACCGCGGAATGAATAGGAAAACCGAGTGCACGGTAACACAACCCCGAATAAGAAACCACGACAGGCGATACACGGCGAGCCCAAATGACAGATGTGCACACAATGGGTTGAATTCTGGCTCACATCCCAGGTGATGTCTGCAGGACAAATAAAAAAAACAGCCTGTTGGGGAAAAATGCCACCTTGTCCCAAAAAAGAGAAGATCTACATGAACACAAGTCTTAAATTCACAAGCCTGGAAGCAAATGCTCTTTAATGTGCCAGAATAACACTCGCTGGCTGTAAATCCTGTTGTTGTCCTGCGGCGGACTATAAATGTTCAACATGTTCTGCATTTACGGTGCTATTTAAACTGATGTAGGGAAAATCTGTCTGAGGTAAATGTGGAGACGACAATAATATGCATGACTCGCAAGAAAATAAATCATAGTATTGAGTATTTGTCTCTTCGCTAATATACGAGTAATTAACCTTGAACTTTGCACATTCGTTAACGCCTCTAATCGAGACACGCCTAACCACTAAACTGTGTTTACCTCTTTAAGAGCTCAGATATCTCTAAATGTGCTCCTTCTCCTCCCTCGCCGTTTTACTGTGAGCCACAGCACACCGATCAACACTGGTTTTGTGCAAGAACAGACGACGACAACTTCCTTCACGTTGAGATCGGTTGGCTAAAAAAAAAGGAAAGAATTAAGTATGGCACGCACGTGTGCCACAGATTAAAGGTGTGGTCTCTCTACTTGGCTCCGGTCCAGGCCAGCTTCTACCGACGCTTCTTTTAAGTTGTTGTCATTCCAACTATTCAATGGAGGCCGTTCCTCCTCCCTCTAGCTTTGATCAAGTGAATATTTGGATGAGCTCTTGGCCCTGAAGTCCCAATGAAAGTGGAGTCAGAGTCCGAAGCTTCAGCACCGTGACCCACAGCGAAAACCCAATATGGGAACGCTCCAGTGTCACCAGGAGAATTTATAATCCACTCGTTCACATTCGATAGGGCCGCTAAAAAGTAGGCGGGCCTTAGAGTTCAGAGCGATAGTCGTCTCCACGCACAGCTCCCTCGCCTGTTGCTGGATCAGGAAAGAGGAAGAGGGATGAAATGGAAAAAAAAGGGTGCACATTTTCCACTGACAAGGGACAAAGACAGGGATTTGGTGCAAAATTACTCAGACACATATTTGCCATTTACAAGAGATGATTGAAATATAAATACAGGGACTGAGGATTCAAAGTGGAAAGTATTGTTCATTTGTATCGGGTCTTCAGACGATGACTTCAGAATGTGATTGAGATGCATCGTCACTGGTCTGTGTCCAGCTCCAGATATTCAAATAGTCCGTTTTCAAATGGTTTGTTTAGTTTGAGAAATTAGATAATTAAATGTTCACTAAACGGCAAAGATGTGTAAACCGTAGAAATACTAGTTTCAGGAAAAGCAGTGGTCTACATCCTCGTCTTCATCCTTTAGATGCATAACACTTGGTCGTAGGATCCCGCCGCATGACTAAAGCTTAAATACCAAGAGAAGAGCGTGTGGGACGAGAGAAGTGAGCTCACGGACAGAGTTGATCTCAAAGCGCCTTGGCCCAAGACGCTGCCGTGCCGGGACATTTTAACACCTCATTGCCCTTTGCCAACCTCTAGCACTCTAAACAGCACTCTAAAAACAGCCTTGGAGCGAAAAGCCAATTTGTACGTTCATATCACACGTAGCCCTGAAGCAATTGTGAATGAAACCAATAACCTCTGGATGCTAATGAGCTAGCAGCGTTAGTTAATGTTAGCTCTGAGCGAGACGAGACAAACTCGTCGAGAAGACGGCGCCTACGACGAATGGCAGGAGATTTTGCACGTGTGTGTGTGTCGTCTGAACGCAGCTTTTCTCGTGTGTCATTCTTCTTTCCCGTGATCTCTCAAGCTCCATTTGCCACGTCTCCGTTCATCCCGAATACTAACTGGGATCTGATTATCTCTCCCATCACGGCTCTCGCACACTTCCTGCAGATAAAGGCCTCGCCGTGAAAGGGGGAATGCATTTGTGCTCTCCGAAATGCTGGAAGGGTTTTAATGTGAAACACATGGGGGGGGGGGGGGGGAGAAAGAGTGGAGTTTCCACATCAGCAATAGGAAGTTAACGTGGTAAATAGAAGCAGAAAACACGTAGGCATCTCAGTGAAATGCACAGTGTCACATTTGCAAAGTACATTTCAAATAACACCTCTCAAATAAAAGTGGAAAGGGGCCTGGCCACTATGTGTAGGAGTTTATAATAAGAGCCTAAAAGCATTCAAATAAATGCATAAAACACTGTAATGTAAAAGCATATCTACTGTATTTATAGGATCTTTTTGTCTGTGTCAAGAGAGTCGGCGAGTGAAAGAGAGAGAAAAATAATAGAGTGGGAGAGAGAAAGGAGAAGTGAAAGCAAACGGGGGACACTCAGCCTTGTGCGCCAAATAAAACATGGTCACATAACATTTGTAGAGCTACTGGAATCTGTCAAGAGTCAGCTGACCACAGCAGGAAGAGGAGAACACACACACACACACATGGAAACCTGTGGTGTATTGATAGGATTGGGTAAAGAAAAGCTCTAAAAGCTTTCCTGTCATGCTGTCCATGCAGGAGGTCTGAGGGAGGAAACATACAGCGCTACAAGACTTCCCGTTGCCCGAAACCTAAAGAAAATACATTTCTCCTTTTTGTCCTAGTTCTAATTACCTTCGCATTGAAAATGCGGAAGGTTATGTTTTGATCGACGTGTATTTATTTGTATGCGTGTTACTTGCATAACTCAAAAAGTATTAAACCGAATCGCATGAAATTTGGTGGGATGATTGGTTATTATCCGGGGACCATTTGATTCGATTTTGGGATCGATCGGGTCAAAGGTCAAGGTCATGAAAAGGTCAACATCTTCTTTTTACCATAGCGGTCAATTTCTATCCAATTGGCATGCAACTAATGCCAAAATGTTCATAATTCAATGCCCAATCTTGTGATATGCGAAGGTATGCGCTCTACCGAGTGCCCGTTCTAGTTTCTATTGTGTGATGTTGGGCTTGCAGTACTAGCAATAAGACTCTTTGGACTTGTTTTTTTGACAGTGTTAGTGCACGTCCACCAGTTTATGTTTGGCTGTCGTTGGCTTAGAGCTCTCCCGAAGCTTAAAAACAACGAGTTGCGAGTGGAAGCGTGTCGACTGAAGCCTCAAAGGAGGCGGTTCCAATGGTGCGTAGAGGGAGTCGGACGGGTTATTGGTAATTATGTTGTTGACAATTCATTTAGCTATTTTAAGGCCCTATAAGTCCGGTGGGAGCTTCAGGCAGAGCTGCCACCAACAACACATGTTATCTAAAGAAACCGATGAAGTAATTTATCTCCGGTTGTCTTAACTGTAACCGTTTTAATGTGTTGTACGGCGACCTTGAGTGCCTTGAAAGGCGCCTTATGAATAAAATGTTTATTATTATTATTATCATCATCATTATCATTATTATTTAACGATTAATCTACTGATGTAAACAGTGATTTTACTCCCATGTAAATTAAAATCAACAATTTAATTGAAGTTAATACAATATGTGTGTGTGTATTACAATATGCCGTTAATGCAGCAACATGGGCCGCTGCACAGCTGGAGCAGCACGATAAACACACAAGTCTGTCACTGACACGGAGCTGGAATCAGCAACGTCTCCCTTAAAAACACTTGTTTTTATGTCATATTTAAAAAGGGCGCAGACAGAGAGCCCGATGGTTTTATGAGTGTGCGTGTTCATGCATTTACAGCTTCGGGGTCATCGATTACGCCGCCTGATGACGTCGAGCTGGCTCACAGTTTGACTTTTATCGAATGATCTAAGGCGCGTTTCAAAGTGCTATGATTCAAACCAACACAGCCTCAAAACATGAGCAACACATTAGGGTCATTTAACTTCCCTGGCACATTTTCAGTACATTAAAAAACTTCAATAATCAGTTGTTTGTTTTGCCTTCGTGCGTCACAACACACACAAATGCTCTTAAATTGTCGATACATGAAACGCACAATGCAATTCTGTCTCAGCTTCCTGACATTCCAAAAGGTTAATAGACAAACCCTTTATACGCCCATTTATCACAAGATAATATAGAAATAATAAAGTAAGTAAACCATGACTTTTTACAGTAGAGTAAAATATAGTAGCACCAAAGCTGTGGAAGCTCTGCCTGCAGCCCGAAGGTTTTCAGATTCAATAGTGTCATTAAAACTCTCAAAACATACTTGTCTACACTGGCATTTGATTTAAATATTCAAAGGCCGGCTTTTTATCTTCTGTTTGTTCATTTATTTTATTGCACCATTTTTGACTGTGTATTGCACTTTGACCTTTTAACTTTTAATATGTGTTGGCCCCCGTTATTAAATTTTTTATAATAGACTACTGTTCTGCACTTTGTCTGTGATACGTGTAATATAAATAAACTTTATTACTTACTTATGTGTCTCTAAATATGAAAACTAAATGTCTCCAAAACATTATGATTTATTTAGATTTGGGTTTTAAATACAGTATATTTCTGTCAATGTTTACTTTAGCTTTACTCAATATCATGATTTTTCTCTTTTTTAAATGAGGAAAAGGCTTCGCTTTCAACAAAGTACTGCAGAAAACCCAGCGAAGCGCTCCGCGTGTCTTTCAGTTGGTATAATGTAAAGTATATGTATAGTTTCACGAAGGGCCCACCCACGCTTTAAGGCTTGCTCGCGTCTTGACCTGCAGCGCAAACACGAGGAAATGGTGATACCGATCCATCTCATTTGTTTTGCTCCAAGCTTTCTCCAAATCAATGCTCAATGACTATGCATGAGCCGGCTCGGAGCTGGAAGGGTAGCTCCAGTAACGGCAGCGTGGCGCTAGATCAGGGGTCGGGAACCTATGGCTCGCGAGCCATATATGGCTCTTCTGGTGACGACAGACAATTTCGAGAAAAAGAAGAAAAAAAATCTCCGCCCGCCCCCCTGTAATGTTCTCTATCGCGCCAGATTATAGCAGAAGTAATGTCAGGTCCTTTTCTTAAAGACGTCTTTGTTCTTTTATTAAACTAAACGTCTGTTATTGATCGTCTCTAACCAGCAGCATGTCACTCTGTCTCTACGTGTCGCGGTAACACTTCTCGGCTCGCCGTCTCGCGCCGCAGAGCTCCGATGCCGGCGTGTGCGCGCATCGGGGCGGAGCAAAGAAAAAGTCATTTATTATACATTAACAATACTATATGGCTCTCAATGAAAAATATTTAGAAATATTTGGCTTTTATGGCTCTCCCAGTCAAAAAGGTTCCTGACCCCCGCGCTAGATGTACCTCCGGGATGGATGCGGCCCACGGGCAATAACGCTTCATATCCCACCGTCTCAGGCCTGTGGCGTGTGGGATGCGGGGGCCATCTTTTAGTCAGTCACTATGAAATCTATATTCCCTCCCGGCGAGCCAGGAGGCAACGGACACGTGACCTGGAATGAGTCGACGTATCCTCATCCTCGGCCCCTCCCCAAAAACAACCCCCCATCCACGCCGACTTCAAAAGAGCCGCTCTGTAACAATCCATAATAATGTATGAAATTCAAATAACTAAAGCCTTACGGGCTACCCACTCGGACTATACATTTACTGTGACTTTATTATGCTATTATAATATACATTATTGGATATTGTAGCCAGCACCCTGGCCTGAGGGTACAGGTACTGCAAGATGTGTCTTTACAGTGGAGACTGTGGACATCTGGATTTATTACAGTCGCCGACAATCTCTGGTTAATATCCAAACTCATAACTTCGACCCTCCACGTCTTCAACTAAGTTGTGAAAGTTTCTTTCAATATCATATTATGGTGTATCAAACTGGAGGTCCCGTGCTCGATATAAAATGATAATCTGAATCCGATAGATACGGTTAACAATATTTAATGGCAAGAAGTCTAAGCAGTAAATTGAAGCTACGATCGTCGGGCCGACCGGAATATTACGCCACAGACTAACAGCAAAGTAGCTGATAAGGAACTGTCTTGTAACCTTCCGACCGTCTAGAGAACAAACTCACCCTTTCCACCCGTATTTATTAGTAACGGCATTCACACCTCTTAATCCTAAAAGTTAGTTCCATTGGTCAGTTCAGAATGCTACACTTCTGTTGGCTTACGGCCAGGTCATAAAATAGGTCATAAAATAGCCGGGTCAAACGTCATGATCCCGCGACCAATATTAGTTCCGGTCAGCTGCGTGATGAAAGTTCCCTTTCACAATAAAAGTCCGACATGTCACTCTCCTGCTTCAAGCAACGTCACAGACTTCAACCGGCTTCCAACTCATGTGTCAACATTGAAACAATAAACTAACTTTCATTCTCATGCGGCATACATATAATCATAAACACACATACAATTATAAACATTACTTCTGCCATTGACATATACAAAGAGTAGACATTACCCCTATGCTTCATAACACAACAACAATATCAATATTCTCCCTAATATTTCCGATGATAATATCTTGCTATATGTGTTAATTTAAAGCACAAATGTTCCCTATGTACATGTGCAAAGTCAAAATGACCTATTACAACTAAACAATCATCATTCAAGAACAAATGCAATGATGGCTTTTTCATTTGAAAGCCTTTCCCTGAATAGAACATTACTAAATCATGAAATGAATTAAGTGGCAACCGCCACATCAAAGGCCTTTCTGATCCAAAACACTGATTCGGGTCTTCTGGAATCAGACGGACTGTCGATCGAGTTATTCTCACCTGTACTTTATCAACTCAAACCGGAAAACAAGCCAATAGCTTGCACGCACCCCAACCAGCACGTTCTTTCAATATAGTATGAACCATGCAGCTTTTATGCCACAAGTGGCAGATTGCTCTCCCGTGATTTGTGTAGATTTAGAAAAGAACCAGATGCTAGTTTCCCTTTTCCCTGCAGAGCGGTTTAATCAAATGATAATGCAAGAACAGATGCAACGGGTTTTTTTAAGAACTCAACTGCCGAGCATGCGTTCTGTTCGAAAACCACCGTTGAGCCCACGCTGTTGCTAACTCGCTGCATAACCGTTACCAATTTTTTTGAGAAAAAAAAGGGGAAAAAAGCGACGTAGGAGAGGGAACCTACTGTTGCGGAGCGTTTAACCACGACTCACTCAAAAATCCACAAAAGAACAGCCTAGAACAGGAGTCGTGAACCCATGGCTCGCGAGCCAAATATGGCTCTTCTGGTGACGGCATATGGCTCCCAGACAATTGAGTTAAAAAAAAAAAAAATCTCCGCCCACCCCCCTGTAATTTTCTCTATCGCGCCAGATTACAGCAGAAGTAATGTCAGGTCCTTTTCTTAAAGACGTCTTTGTTCTTTTATTAAACTAAACATCTGTTATTGATCGTCTACACAGCAGCATGTCACTCTGTCTCTAGTGTCACTTCTCGGCTCTCCGTCTCGCGCGCCGCAGAGCTCCGATGCCGGCGTGTGAATTCTCGATAACTTTACTAAACATAACCTTTGAAAATTATCAGGGTTGTGGACAGAGATCCCAGTCTCCATTAGCACTCACACAAGTACATCCGTGTACATGTAGAGCCCTCTGCAGGAGTGCTCGTCATTAGCCACAGCTATTATAGCCATCAGACAATTAAAGAAAGCACCTAAAGGGGTAAGCATCACACACACACACACACACACACACAAAGAAAGGAAGAACAGAAGCAGGACCAGGGAACCAGAGACAATTAGTTTAAACGGTCAATACCAAAATGGGACTTAAAGGCTGCCAAGTTAACCCGAAAAACAGACAGATAATTTATTTCAGGCTCCGATGGTTGCCGAAGCAGCAAAATGGCTTATATTTGTTCGCCTGCACACACTTATGAACTGTGGAAAAAACAATCACGTCTGGAGAGAGCGAAAAAACAAAAACTGATCTGTAGCCTGAAGACGGGAGGGAGTGTGGAGATATTTTACATCTCCTGTATACATGTTACTTAAGACTGATAACATTGTATGTGATGCAGTTTATGAGAGGTCTCAACAATGTATTAGTATATATTTCCAGTTTTGTGGTAGAATTACACACTGATACTCACAGATGAACTCTGACTGGACACATGCTAGTTGAACAGGTGTAGCTGGTTGACCAGTGAGGTCACCTCTTTCCTATATAGAGATCAATGTCTTCTCTTTGTTCTGACCTATATATGGAATTATGTTTCATATGCCGGTGCTCAGCATCGCTCCCTGGAATGTAAATAACTTTCTTCAGAGAGTCGATGAAATTCTACAGCAAACTGAGCTCTTCCTCCCATGATTCATGTTCAATAAAGAATTCTTTGAAATTGATCTCCGACTCCAGCCTCATCTGTGACCAGTCTGTTCACCGAAGATAAACCACCACAGGAGATGGAGTTGATGTTTCATCTTTGCTCGCCAGTTGGCTTTGGCCCAGGAGGAGAAACCTTTACAAATAACCAGCCTCTAATCCACGACTCTCTGAACTGTGTGTGTGTGTGTGTGTGTGTGTGTGTGTGTGTGTGTCGCTTACAGATCCCCCTTTGTAAGCGTGTTTGTGCATTTCCAAGAAGAAGAAGAGTTGCTGACAGAGGTGACGGGCTTTAGGATGGTGAGCTGAAAGGACTAAATGCTGCAGACGCGCTGTCCTGATGGTCGGTCAAATGACCATTTGCATCTCATCTGCATACGTAAGAGGCAACGAGCTCCAATCTCTCTCTTTCGCTCTCCATCTCTCAAAAGAAGAACGCTGCCACAACGATAACGGCCTCAGGAGGGGTTCTCAGAGCAAATTTCAGTTCCGTGTCATTTCGCAGCTCATGGTCGTCCTGTAACCACGAGGTCGCCGGTTCGACCCCTGCTCTCCCCAAAGCTGCGTGTCGAAGTGTCCTTGAGCAAGACACTGAGGGCTGCAACAACGAATCGATAACATTCGATAATTAAAAGAGTTGGAAGCTAATTTCATTATCGATGCGTTGTGCCGCGCGACGATTACGCCGCTCAATAAGTCACGGAGATGTTCGAGTACAAACGGAAACCGTCGAGTGTGGAGCGGCGGTAGAGGAAAGACCATCGGAGAGACCCGTCATGTTGTTCTGAAACACACGGCGGAGGCAGAGAAACACGCACGACCTTCGTCACGCAAGGACCCAAGTCATCCACTGAATACACTTTTTAAAAAGTGTGTAAATTACAAGATGTGCAAAAGCAACATGTCATGGCACGGGATTACTACGGTGATGATTCAGCACCGACGACGTCAACACGTTGGCGTTTAAAATGCAGTGTGTGAAAATGACGGGAAGTAAAGTGTGTTCCGGAGACCATGGACTCCCATTTGATTGCGACAGGATATTTCACAACTTTCCATAACTGTAGGACAAACGTTAAAATACAAGGCTTTGTCCATTCCTTGGTCGTCGGTCTGGAACTCCAGCACAGATACCCCTTTTCATACAGGAAGTGTGAAAATGACGCACAAGGAACAAAGCCACAAGCTCATCTCTGCTCCTGGTCACCGTTCAGAGAAATCCACGAGTTCACGACTAAACCACAGCATTACACACACACACATCTTGAAAGGAGGCACCTTTGTTTCCAAAGCAGTTGACCGTGGTCGGCTGGAGGGTCACTAGGTTGCCCATTAACCTCGTTCAGACTGACCGCTAACGAGGGTCAAATGGGTGAAAACGAGTGGTGAAATGAATCACAGAAACACACATTTCACCGATTCACATCATGCAACTTGTGAAAAGATTATTTTGGACAGAACTCTTTCCTATCGCTGACACATTTCACAAATTCCCCGATGGAAAAAAAAAACATTGCTCGATATATCTCATAATATTCCAGGGTTGCAACCCTGAGATGCAATCTACTGCGAGCTGGTGAGAAACATGTTCCTACCGGAGGGGGAAGTAGTTTACCGTGTCAAATAACGCAGGTGTTCTCGCATCCAGCATCGACCGACCCCATCGACCTTCATTTCTGCCGTTTATCAGCCGAGGGGGTTTTATTATCCCCCCCCCCCCCCCCACCACCACCTCCCGCTCCCACCAAGCGAACACCCCGCCCTCTGGACTGCGGGGAGGAGGGACTCTCTCGAGGGCCTTTGAGTTGAAGCAGACACAGATTGGGCTGATTGTGGCGGTCCCTCGCAACTCTCCCTGGATAACTGGGTCAGAAGGTGGCGAGTTTGAGGAAGAGGCGCCTGCTCCAGAGCCTCGTCTTCAAATAAGTCAAGACGCTGCCATTAAATACCACGGGGCCAGCCCGGGTGGAGGGGGCCGGAGCACGTTGGTGAGACTGCTTCCTGGCGAACAGTTACGGCCTTTACTGAACTGAAAACGTCCCTAAAAACATATCGGCAGATGCATGTTTGTCTAAATATCACGAATATATATATTTGCCTTGCCACTTGTCTTACGACTGCAAATTGTCATTACTATGCACAAGCTAACCACGTCCTGTTTTGGTGTATTCAGGAGAAAGAACTGAGATCAACGGATCCCAGTTCCACTGAAAGATCCCACTGCCGAGGCTCAAGTGAAACACTCCCATGTGCTGAAATGTGTCACAACTGCTGCGTCATCATGAGAGACGCATGACGCAACACCGTTTGGTTGTTCGTCCCGACTGTGGAGCCGAGCGGGTTGGTTGTTAACTCGTCTAATGTTAGCTACCGTGTTATAACAACGGGAACACGCGCGTCTTGGATGTTGAGGGAGGAGTGACATCTGTTGACGCGGAGGGCGACGTTTACTCAAACGTCCCCGTGCCGGTTGGGCTTCGCTGCAGAGACGATGCGGTTGGCTGAGATTTAAAAAGTGTCATTCCAAGTGAACGAACCGACGCCTGACGACTTGAAATCCTAAAAAAGAAATCCACGTCAAACCAAAACTATTTACCTTGGATAGACTCCTCCTCCCCACCGCCATCTGCCTGATGGATCGTGGAGGTCTCCATCGTGGAATATGCCTACTATGAACTATTCATACACTGTCATATTCATTGAATGTATTTTAACTCTAAATCTGTCCTTCTGTACGCATTACATCTATTGCATCTGTCCATCCTGGAGGGATCTCCTCCTGTCTCTCTTGCAAGTTTTTTTTTTTTTCCCCTTTTTTGGGGTTTGGGAGTTTTTTTGGTCGGTCCGATGTTTTTGGGGGGATGGGGATGTGATGTACAGATTGTGTACTCTCGAGACAAATTTGTAATTTGTGAAATTGGGCTATACAAATAAACTGAATTGAATTGAAGAGGCGCCTGGAATTTTACACTCCCCCCGATTGGTGAAAACACACATTTGTACGGTATATAGTAGACACATATAAAATGTAATTGCATAGATTTCCAATATCAGTATCAGTGCAGCCCGACCAAATTGTGACGTCGACACTTTTGTCACGGATTCAACCGGCACTCTCTTATTTTACTGTTTAATGCACCGTCTGTTTTTACTACTGATGTCAACTACAGTTTACCAGCTAATGGGCATGTTTTTAAAAGAAGCAAGTAAACAATATGTATTGACCTGAATGCATCAGGGATGATAAGGGAACTGCAAACATAAAAAATAAACATCAATACAATTTGTGGAAATAGTCAGTCTGACGCCTTCGGATGTTTCCCTTTTTTCCCCAGAATTACATTTATTTAATATTTGGCCTTTTGAACGAAAACAGCTCAGAGCGAGGCAATCTGGGTTTCCACTGCAACATAAATAATAAAAATAACAAACACAGATTTCTGCATTGAGAAATAAAGGAACCTTGCTGTGACAATGCTGTGTCGACTTCTCGCTGCTCGCAAAGTCACAAAGTTCACATTTTAACTTCAAAAAGACGAAGGGAGAGCTGGGAGGGACGAGATTTGGGATTACGTTTTGTACCAGACTTTAGGTTTGCTTGAAGATAGAAATAATCGGATGTAACCTCAAACACCTTTGGGGCTGAGAAGACAGTATTTGTAAATGAATGCTTAAGTCCTCATACCTTAGGATTGTGCGTTTGTCCTACCTTCGCTAAAATGCCCTGAAAATCCAGAAATGTCCCCACTGTGGGACTAATAAAGGATTATCTAATCTAATGACAAATACATTAGATTTGGGATCTCACCTATGTGATGAAAAACAGTTGGCAGGAGCATGCACAGCATCGGTAAACTGTCATTTCTGCTTGGTATGGCCCCGCGTTGGTGTCTTTAATACCGCGGTCGACAGCGTGACCTTTTCGTGGCAGGTGATGTCATTTTAAGGTCAGAATCGTGCCCCAATTAGCATTTTTTCATTGTGTATCTTTAACACCAAACAAGTTTTTTCGGGACAGCGTTTGCAGCCAGACAGACACCTGAGCAACACATTTATAAAATATAACTGATTTAATGTCAGTGTTCAGCAGAGCCCTGCAGACACCAGAGAGGCTGTTGAGGGAAGTCGTATCCACCATCACGTCGGGAGCGATACTGACCTGCGTTCTCATTTTTCAAATGATTTTTAATGAAAGGCAAATATCAGTCAATCTGAATGCCTGACACCAGCCGTGTGTGCTCATTCAGGACACATCACCCTCATCTGCTCACACACTCAACGGTCCTCTTCGTGAGTCTAGCACTTAACCACCTGAATAAGTAAATAGAAATCCCCTCACTGAGCAGACGTACGGCTACTGCTCTTCACAAAAGGGCTGTGGGAAGAAAAAAATCTAAATAAGAATTAAAATATGAAAGTCATCTCCATCTAGATTTTGTTGGAATTCTTCGTGAGGATATGTTTTCGGGTCAGAGAGCTGAGATCACAACACCGCAGATCATGCAGCAGCGTGACTTAGCACCCTTTGCAGCCACCTGACCCCCCCTCTGAGACCTCACCACTGGGCTTTTCACTTATTTCCTCCTAACACCCACACGCGGTGCAGCGAGTGCAACAGAATAATGCAGGACGTGCTACCTGTTGGTGTTTTTCTCTCCCTGCCGCAGACTACAATGCTTCAAATTTGGCTTTCACTGGTGTGGAATCATGGGACACCGGGGGCCACACTAGTGAATAAAAACAATATAGGCCTCCCGGGTCACTGTGACACTACCTCTATAAATACACACACTGAATTATGATTCAAATAAGTGACTATATGAAATAAGAATCAGGATACTTGAACATGCTTTCAAATGAAGCATGAATTTGCTTATTTTTCTTAAAATACCTTATCTTCAGGTTAGGACCTGTGGAGTTCACTTTGAACCATCATTTATTGAGATATGTGAGAAGCTGATCACCATCTTCCATATCCGAGAACATTCAATATGTAAGATGTATATGAACAGCACTGTTGCCTCCCCCATGTGTTGACTGATCAGAGCAGGATTTGAAGCAGGCCCTCATTGTCCCGACACCGGAAACTTGAAGGACAGGTATCGCAGCCCGGAGGGGGCGGTGGATTCTGCACATATTCCTCCCTTTTCCACGGGAACCGACTGCTGCTCAGTCTCGTGGACGTGAAAACGCCACGCCGAACTCCCGTTGAAGAAAGCCGTATAATCACGTGGTAAATTCACCGGCAGTTGTAGGTGGCGTCAGACCCTCAGCGAAGCGCCGCTAGATGTTTCGCACATGTCGGCTAGCATAGGGTGATCCGCTGCGGTGGACAAGTTGGATACTTCGTGAACGCTCACTGCCGCGCCGCGAGGACTTTCGACAAGCGAACACCATGGAAAAGTTCACATTTCATCCGCGTTACTGCACCTTGGTGGATTATAAACGCGCCGAATTGTTAATGGGGAATTTGGGATTGTGTAAACTACAGAGTCGCGTTTTACCATGTCTAGCAACTGCCATAAACTCGAAGATATAATTTTAAATGCATGCTTTTTGGGGGGAGTTTGGTGGGACGTTTTCCTCCATAGAACGAAGAGTGCGCGAGCTCAACAGATCCTTACCTCTTTGATCTTAGCCCGCTTGTCCTTGGCGTCGGGGTTCACGGGCTCGTGTCCAGTCGCCCCCGGCGGCCGTTGATACTCAACGAAAGGTAAATTATTGACATCGTTCCCAACTTGACCCACACGCTCCTTCGCAACTTCATCCTTATCGTTTAAAATGTCTTGTTTTATCTCGTCGGGCCGTTTTTGTAGAGTATCCTTGGCCTCTAACAGAGCTTTTTCGTGGTCTTTCTTTATCTTGGCCAGGACCCTCTCGTCGCTTCCAGCCGAACCCAGGTCGCTGCTGTCCGGACCGGTGCGGGTGTTGGTCTCCACCGCGGAAGAATGAAAGAAAACTCCGCTGAGCAGCTTGGACGAGTCCGGGAGGAAGAAAATGGCCCCGAAACACAGGGTTATAAAAGCGCTAAACACTAATAACAAGATGAATTTCTCTGTCAACCTGAAAGAGGTCGGGCTGGCAGACTTCCGATTCGGGGTCGCGGTAAAAGGCAGAAGAGTTGCAACTGGCATTTTCCCCTCGTCCTTCAACAACTCGAGCAAAAAAACAAAATGAATTAAACGGTCAAATACACTCGCGACGGACTCACTTTCGGGTTATTCCATTCAGAAATCCATTTTCGGGTGATATAAACCGTGTCAAATTTAACGTTACTGTGGTAAAAAAAATATATATCTCCGTTAAAAAGTTGAGGAGTGAGGCGCCTGCCCATACCGGAGACTCTCTGCAGACAGACGGAGTCCACGGGCTCACACAGGAAGCAACGGCAGATAGGCGTGACTGACAGGCGCGAGGAGCTAATCACCTCCTGCCCTGTGAGTGGTGGAACACCCCGGGGGGCGTGGCATCCCAACGGCTGGGTATAAAGTCTCTGACAGCCGCGGTTACAGCTCCGTGTTTCACAAACCGTTCATCGAGACACGACGCGTTTGAGTGATGGGCAGAGTTATATCTTTTAAAGATATCTTTTTTTTTTATGTTAATGTCAAACACGTATAAACCAAAACAAGAAAATAAACCCAAACCAACAATGACGTGGCATTACTTATTAGCCGCTTTGTTTGCCTTTTCCTTGGATTCTGTAAACATGCAGATGATTAGCAGGAATAATGTTTGCCATGTTTACAATCCCAATTTCTCATTATAGCATGCTAACATTGGCTAAGTAGCCCTAAAAGCTAGTTATTGAAAGCAATAAGTACGACATAGTAGACCAAAGGTATAAAAATAAATAGGCTACAGTTTTGAATTGTACTTTACTTGAGTATTTCTATTGTATGCCAGTGTGTGTGGTCACTATAGTTTTCAAATTAAGATTTTACAAACAATACGTAATACCTGTTAATGAAATATTTTTTCATACTGTGGTATTATTACTTCCTTTAGTTAATCAGACTTCTTCCATCACGGCTACATTCAGAGTAAATTAACATGGTCATGGTAATATATTTAGAGTCTATACCACATACAACTACTTCCTGGCACACAGTAAAGATTTGCAGCACACCTCATCTGCGTCTGAAAATAGTCCATAACAAACTATTAACTCCTGTTTTAGAAACGTTAAGCTAATTACCACACTGTATGTATTTGCTATTTTTTTAATTACACCTTCAGGAAATAATAGGCTTGGGGCTGGAATCCATCGACTGGCTGGAAAGTATTGAGAAATATAATAAATGCTTGCATAATAACACGTTGTTGCTTTCAGTCTTTTTCATGGGGATTTGATAAATCAGTAAAATATCATGCGCGAGGAGAGACAGTGAACTGGCTTTAGCCACCGCATTCCTCCTCGGTTTAGCTTCTGACCATGTCATGTGTCTGGTCACATGAAGGAATCGGGGGGTGGGGGGTGGGAGGCTTCAACCAAACGACTAATAACGGAGCAAATCAAGTTGAAAAAGAAACTCCTAAACAGTGAGCAACACAACTGAGTCATCCTACACCATGTGCTGTATGTCAAATGAATTGCTTACTCACACTTCTAAAGAAACAAACCTAGAACTTGCTCATGCAGAGGCGTAGCGAGCTGCTCTCCTCAATACACAGTTGACGACCATCGACAATCTCCTCTTACTTTGTACGGGGTGCTTATTTATTTATTTTATATTTTACTTTGTATACTTCTTGTATACATCTTTATCTTTCATCCCTGTTTTTTATATTTTATTTTTTTATTCTTGTGTGTTTAGTTTATTGATGCTGCTACTGTTACGACAAATTTCCCCTTGGGGATTAATAAAGTACATATCTATCTATTATTATTCATGGGCTTAACAAATGGACCCCAATTGCACAACACACGCACGCACTAATGCACACGTCGCCTTCCTGATGTGATCCACGATCTTTGTTGCGAGAGATAAATGCCAATCATTATGATTGTCTCTGTTGGTGACTAATAATGGTGCGAGGAACCAGTCAGTTACACGCATGAAACATGCAATTTCTACTTAAATAGAGGTTGGAATTACCTCACTAATACTAGAGTTCTGTCAGCGAGAGAAGGAAGAAGAAGAATCAATCGTACTTGTTCGGTGCTGTTACAGATACTGATGAGTGCGCGCCCCCCATTTTCAAATCGAATAAATCACGACGATGTGATTTGAATGTGGAAACTTATTTTGTTGCTGAACATTTATATTTATATACCCATACATCACGGGCTATATTGTTTATGACAAATAGCTGCCAGGGCTGTGACAGACAGAGAGAAACAAATTTCGACCGGATGCGTTGTTAGTTATATAATGCACTCCACCTGAACTTCACCTGCTGGATGCAGTGATGGAAAGCCTAATCTCGGGATGACAGCTGCATGCAGCATTATTGACATTGTAATTCTGGGATGACAACAGGTCTAAATGGGAACACGCATGATTACTTTCTCACTCTGCTATTCACGCGGAAGATAAAATCTTGGATGAGATGCGCGGCATCGTAAAAATGTAACGATGAGTCTCCGGCGGCGACACCGTTTTTTTGACAACCGCCATTCTTTCCTGTGTCATTTCATCAAAGTTGGCTTCTGCGGCGGGATTTGTCGTCAACCCGAGAAGCTGTTGAGGATGTATGTATCGGAATAAAACCACATTTCCCCAGCGGTGTCACTGTTTTTCTTGGTGTGGAGGAATAAACAATTGTTTGTTGTGACGCTGGTAACACCTGGAGAGAGCTGCGGAGGGGGAACTCACTTTTAAGGCTCAGACGAAGAAAAACTAAATCCCCTTTGTATCCTCCAAAGTTATTGGATCCTAAATCAAGTTATTTCAGAAATGAAGAGTTGTATTATTTGTACTCGTCCTTTAACGTATAGAGTAAAACTATCCCCATGGGACTTTATGGAGCCATTAAAAGTCAGACGGTGGACTTTCTTTGTCCTCGTAAACTACAAAGACAGTGGGCCACGACCGATGTCAGCGGTCCCAGGTGAGAATCGGTCATCAAATACCTTTTTTTGTTGTTGTTGTTTTATTTATTGTTATGTATATGTTTTTTGTTTCTGTTTTTTGTGTTTCCTTATTTAAAGTCTTTACATTGCTCAACTAATGCAAGTGGATATGCGTGTGTGAGTGGATGTGTGTGAGTAGATGTGAGTGAGAGAGTTAAAGGTCAGAGAAGGTGGCCAAAATATTATTTTTCACAACAAGCATTTCACAGCCAGTTGTTGATGTTGGGTTTTGGTTGCTTTTATAATTTTTACCTTCGCATTGAAAATGCGGAAGGTTATGTTTTGATCGCCGTGTATTTATTTATTTATTTATTTGTATGCGTGTTAGTCGCAAAACTCAAAAAGTATTGAACCGAATCGCATGAAATTTGGTGGGATGATTGGTTATTATCCGGGGACCAGTTGATTAGATTTTGGGATCGATCGGGTCAAAGTTCAAGGTCAAAGGTCATGAACAGGTCAAAATCTTCTTGAATCGCATGAAATTTGGTGGGATGATTGGTTATTATCCGGGGACCATTTGATTAGATTTTGGGATCAATTGGGTCAAAGGTCAAGGTCATGGAAAGGTCAACATCTTTTTTTACCATAGCACGATACATTTTTGTCCAATTGGCATGCAACTAATGCCAAAATGTTCATAATTCAATGCCCAATCTTGTGATATGCGAAGGTATGCGCTCTACCGAGTGCCCATTCTAGTCTCTTATGTTTGTGTATCAAATTGCCTTGTTGTATATTTGTTTTGGGAAAGGGAGGTGAGGGGGACTGTAATGTGTATCCTCACCATTTGGCTGTGTGATATGTTATCCTTTCAATCCTTATTTGTGAGGTCTATTGTACTATAAGTCTTGTTTTGTAATTTCTACAAATAAATCCTTTATTAAAAAAAAGAATCGGTCATCATCCATACTAATGCAACGCTGCTGCAACTGAGAACATCCTCGTCTACATAATGTATCAATGATCTGAAATTCATAAGCTACTTTGGATGTGGCCGTTGAAAGCAGATACACACACGAAGCCTTAGGAGCGGCGGCAACAAGATGTCGTTCTTATCAAGTCTGCCTCCTCCGTTCTCCGTACGATTGATGAACCGTTGGTGCGGCGCTGCCTCTTTGATTGTTCTAGAAACCTGCTGGTTATAACCAATGTTGCAGATCAAAAGAAGAACGAAAATCGTCTTTCAAACTCCGAAGTAGCGGTGCTGTAATATCAACATCTAGATGTGATATCATGTCATGCACTTGGTATGGAAGGCAGATACCAAGATGAAGTCATAAATAGATGGCCCATTAAATCACCAAAGGTTAATTTAAGCATTGTTGGCGTGTTTGAAGTCAAAGTAACTTTACTCGTACGGCACCATCACACGACGACAAGGCAATATAAAGCCGGAAAATTCCTGTTTTTGGCCACTCGGGTGCAGAAGAATCTCCAGCTCTGACATATTACACTTATTTTATAATTGGCAAACATGTCAGGCATCATCCAGCAGTCACAACAACATCAGCATTCATTTGAAGCCGTGAACACAGGTCCACTATCCACTCTTCTTTTAGCCACCGAGTAGACGTATGACTCTTGAGCTGTGAGGTATTTGTATTTCTTCCTCAGCCAGTGGCCAACGCTGCCAGCTGGGGGTCGAGCTCGTTTGATGAACACAGCTGTCGACTGCTTTTGGAACAAAAACATGAACGAATGTGGATGGGAGCGATGAGACGGAAATGAACTTTAATGAAACCCAAACAATGAGCTTGAAGTGGCTAAATGTGTAAGTAGACATGTATGCCTTGTTGCACGTATACGTACTTCATTTCATCAAAGGGTTGAAGCAGAACCACAGGATGTTCTGTGTCCCCCTTTGGACCTGTTGGATTTTCTCTTTATCGTGTTATCTACTTTGAATGGTTTAATGGACGTAAATAGTACTTCAGCATCATCTGTTGATCAATAAATCTGTGACAGTATGAAGTGTGAAGACTAGATCTGGTCTGGAGAGGGGGTATTTCTGGGGTATTTCTGGGGTATTTCTGGTCCGGATCCAGCTCAAAAGTGCGGTTTGAGTTTGGCCAAGTCCGCCCAGGTCCCTCCCGGTATTCACACTCATTTCTCTTATGTAAGTCTGAATCGTGGAAGTTGGCGAGGCGACGCTGTGGTTTCCAGGTGACACTTGAAGGCCCCTTTGCAAGGCACAGGGAGGAAAACAGAAATAGTGAATGGACAACATCTGAAAGGAGAAATTAAATTAAGTACATTTTTATTTTCTATTCTGTTGATAACAAGCATGCAAAAAATGAACACACCATGACACTCTGACATTTAGGTTGTATGCTTTATTTGATCCAATCTGCTTTTATTGATGACCTGTAGTCTAAAGCATGGCTAGCTGTGAGATGGGAGAGACGAGTTTCGGGCCTAAAAGCATCAATTCATGTTTTTATATCTGGATTATTTCTGGCTGAAGGTCACAAATCAATCTCCAGTTTTTTCCCCACAATCTCATCATCGAACTTCATTGTTATTATTTTCAATGTGTGTAAGTGGTGATTAGAGAGGCAGCTTCAAATGAGTTTGAGATTTTTATTAGGCTAATATTGCTCATATTGTCCGCTCAATGTGCCCTGGGAATCCTCTGTCAGCCAATTTGCTGATGTAAAATAGGCCATGCAGTCATCACAGCTGTTTGATCTCTCTCTCTCTCTCTCTCTCTCTCTCTCTCGACTCATTTGAGCAAAGAGAGAAAAGAAGAGTAACAGGAGAGAGGAGAATAGAAAGTCCTGCGGAGAAGAAAAGAAGGGGATAGAAGGGTGGTAGTGAGGTCACTAATTGGGTTGAGACTTGTAGCTGCTCCGTTGCAATGCATTCTCCTTGTTCCTGCAGAGATCTAATTATTTAGAAATTCTTTAATAAGAGCAAGAACAATATGTTAATGTGGCGCTACAGGAGGCTGAGAGAGAGCGAGGAGGGGGGGGGGAGGGGGGATTACAGGAACAAAATAACAAGAGGCCGCCGTTTGCATGTTTATTCACACTTTGGGCCAGAGTCATACTTGTTGATCCTTTGAATGTTTATTGCCTTTGTCTTTACACTTTCTCTTTTATTCAAGATTAGAAGAGAGACAAGATGACACACATTCTATATTGATTGCTGGGGCCATGCGAACTACAGCTGCTGTCAACTCTGATCCTATTGGCTGACTGTGATCTCACATCATGTTCCTGTTGGGACTTCCTCTCCAGGGACGAAGACAACATTATGGAAACAATATCCATGTTTTCTAAAAGGAAGGAAGAAAAATCTGCCGATGGCAACAAGACCATAAGGGGAGCAAACCTTTATGTCACACTCTAAGTGAGACCATCATTTATTCAATATCATCATGCTGTATTGAAGGAGACTTGAAACTAGCAATTGAGACACTCATGTTTACAATGTGAGGTTTTCAGACCCGGAGGTCGCCGCCTAAAAGCTAAAAGCTGTTAATGTCACTTTATTAAGTTTTAATATGCTTCCACGATATCCCTGGAAGCTCTATTCATGAGGCAGAAAGTTGAGGTTAAGTTCAAGATGGTGTGCAAATTTTGAGAAGAGAAAAAAAACACTGAAAAATAGAAAGACTCATAGAAAAATGGCTTGAAAATGCTACATAAACATGAGACGTCAACTTGAAACTAATAGTTTAGTGGAACGTGTGTGCAGACTCAAGGACATTTGTTTTAACATTGCACACGTAACACAACACTTTTAATGTAATATAAATAATTCAGCCACGATGCATTATTGAATGCATGCTTTGTTTTAAATGCAGTGCAGTGTGAGCCCGCTGGCGTTGAGCAGCCTTAACTCAAACCTGAAAAACCAAGGAATACATGAATATAACAGATAACAGAATGTTAATAAGATACTTTTTTGATTTAAATGCACACACATAAACATAATTGCACAATCATGTGGAGCAGTGCACGGACACATGAGTCCGTGAAAGCTTGCAGCCCAAAAAGGTTTGACCATCTGTAATAAATAAATATATCTGGCTGATGATCATCAGTTCTGTGTGCTGGAGGAAAACTCTGTTGCAACTGGACTTTAAAAAAATATATATTTCCGTCTCTCTCTGGTCTCCAACAAAGTTACTTTCCCATAAAGCTATTCTGCACTCTGTTACGTTTAGAGGGGAAATGTGTTTTCTCCTGGATAAGTCGCAGTTTGAAACAATTTGAAACATGCGGTTAACGTTGTGAATTGAAACAAAATAAAATGGCAACAGAAGTACTCGGTTACATTTCGGCTACTGAAGCCTGCAGCTTTTTGGGGATCCGTCCACCACCCTGACCACTTACCTATATGGACTCATTTGAAACATCATCATCAAAAGACAATGGAATCCACGACAAAATATTTATCTCGACAAACAAAATTCACAATGCAGGAGGAAGGTTGTTGTCAGTGTGCAGGCCAGAGGTCGGATTCGCAGGTCGGCAGCAGCACATTACACTTGATCCCTCTGGCCTCCCTGGAAGCTGAACACACCGTCCACCCATTGGCCTTTTCTCTCGTTCCCCTGAGAACAAATAAAAGGAGCATTTCTGATATTCATTCTTTGTTTATATAGTTAATGACTGTTCAGACTGGCCTGTCATGGGGAGTGTAACGGGGTGAGGCTCAGGCGCAGCGAGACAGGCTGGACGAAATATAAATAACAAAAAGCACTCCTTAATGAGGCAAAACAGTTGCAAAATAAACAAGGTCCAAAAGGGGCAGCCAAAGGATCATCGGTCAGGGCAGGCAGGCAGGATCAGGAACACGGACAGGACGACGGGAAAAGGACACGGAACGAGAGACGACAATCGGACAGCAGACAAGGGAAAGACTGACACAATATACAATATATAGGTGGGAAACATCAGAGACATCAGACTAACGAGACAAGAGCAGGTGAGAAGGAATACAACAATAAGAAGAGAGAGACAGAAGACACAGAGACAGACAGAGAGGAGACCACAGGAGAAACGGAACAGGGTGTTACAGGCCGGGTGAGGGATTAGTAAATGTGATTTATGATTTACTTTACTTACTGTTTGAACTGAACAAGTTGTGTGTGGGGAGGAGGAGGAGGAGGAGGAGGGGCGGGGTGGGGTGAACATAAAGCCATCTTCCTCCATGGTTGTTTTTAGTGGGATTGGCAGATGCCAACACAAAAGAAAATTAAAAAAGGCGCCCCTCCCCTGGACTACCTCCCTGTCATTCACGACTCAGTCGTAACAGGCGTGATTCGTGGGGCGGGGAATACGAAGTGATGGCGCGTCGTTAGCCGTGAGCGCGTGCGCCTGCTAATCGCCTAATAATTGGATGCGATGGCAGGAACGCAGGCCGATGATGATGAATTGCCGGCAGCAGGGCTGCGCGCACAGCAGGTAGGAGGCAGATGCCGCGTGTGCCGGGGTTGGCGAGCGAGTGTGTGTGTGTGTGTGTGTGTGAATCCCCGCTGATGTTACACACGAACGCATTCGCGGCCCACACATGACTGAAAGGCACACACACACTTGCGTGGATAAAGGATTTTTCATACAAGGAAGACACTTGCATGTCAAATTCAAGCATGTGAGAATATGTGAGATGGAGGGGAATAACTGGAGCTTTAGGGGACACACACACACACACACACACACACACACAGACAGACTTGCACACTCACTTGTAAGGCAGTCACATGGGAGAGCCATTGATACAGAGCTCATACAGAAGCAGCCCACCATGCAGAGGAGATCTGCACACGGCTGGAGCGGCGCAGACCGCTGAGGGAAGCTCTCCTAATCTACTCTCTACGGGAAGCGGCAGTCACGCTGTTTCGGGGCTCGGAAAGGAGAAAGGATTCCTGCCGTTGTCTTTTGTTCTTTCATTGTCATTTGCACTTCATTGTCACTGTCGCTGGTTTTACCCCCCGACATTTCCACTTAGCACGGAAGATTTATTCCACCTAAAGATTTCAAAAGACTTGCTTATCAGGGATGGCCCTCTCCATTGGAGGAACGAGACGGAGGCTGCATGGGGACGAGAAAGAGTCTCACCACGGAGAAGTAAGGCCACTTATATATAGAATTTGCCTTGAAGCTATTCTCGCTTATAAGTCACCCCAATTGGAATGGCACACCGTGAGGCTGGAGCAGAGCTCTTCTTGAAACCTATTTTTGATCAGAGTAAATTCTGGTGTGACGAATGAAAATGTGTGTGTTTCCTGTGAAAGAAACGCTTTGCCGTGGCGAGAAATCCACCAAAGACGCCAACGCCTCAGTAGGCCATTACCAAACTCAGTATAATGTTGTGTGTAATCATCCAATATGGCTTTTTTTTTTAAATTGCACTGATCTGCCTCTGGTCTCAAATATTGTCGTCGGACTTTTTTGCTGTTGAAACGAAACTGAATAACCAGGAATTTTCAATGCATCATGTTGTTTTCATAACATTTCAGTTGACAAGGCTTAAAAAAATGGATTCTCTTTCGTGTAAAATTCCCATCTCGGGGCTTTTGCAGATGTGCTCGCTCGCTTGTCGTGGCCTCCGAGTGTAAAATGATTCAGAAGTAGCCCTGGTACAACCCCAGAATTCCCAATGTCAAGACCATGTATTAGTTTAGATATCTGCTCTCTGCCAGGAAATGTCAATCAGATATGAAACGGGTAAAATACAGACAGATATTTGATAAAAGCTTAGCGGGATCCCGCTGAAGGTGATATGTGCTCCATCTGAAATTCTCGTTGGAGCTTTCCCCGGCTCAACTGGGATTAATGGGCCAAGTCCCATCTTTACTACGCCGGCTACAAAGAGTTCTATATGACTGGGTTTTGATCGATATGAGGTAAAAAAGCCCGATTCAGATATTGGGAGATTGATAGCGAACATTCTACAAATCCTTTTACACATGTATGTATTTCTAATATTAACAATGGATCACATGACTGTGAGATGACGCTCCCAATCGTAGGCTCGCAAATAGTTATCACCAGACTGCAGTTTCACTCTCAACTCGTGGCTTTGGTTTGACCGGCCTCATTAGTTTGATAGCTATTGGCTCTCATGTTCAACCTTCGAGGTTGGCACGATGTCCACAAAAAAAATCAATACCGCTTCATCATTTTTATGCGGCACAATAAAAAACAAAAACAGATGAAGGTGTTAACATTCTAGAACAGTACAGAAGCATTACTGCATGTTCCTTTCTGATAAATGAGCGTATACTTCATGAGCAAGATTCAAAGGCTACCTTGTGATTGTCAATTCAATTCAATTTTTTTTTCATGTCATTTCACAATTTTAATTTTTACTAATTTGTCTTTTACAATAAATCTGTACACATCTGCCCCCCAAAACCTCACATCGGATCAGGAAAAACTCCCAAATAACCCTTCAGGGGGAAAAAAGTGAAGAAACCTTCAGGAGAGCAACAGAGGAGGATTGTCAGGTCGCG
The DNA here is from genome assembly GCF_029220125.1 of Pseudoliparis swirei. Classification (NCBI taxonomy): domain Eukaryota; kingdom Metazoa; phylum Chordata; class Actinopteri; order Perciformes; family Liparidae; genus Pseudoliparis; species Pseudoliparis swirei. Next base: position 16,510,490 of record NC_079399.1, on the reverse strand, counting down.
ACCACAACGTTGTCCAGTCAAGAAGTTTTTGGTCCCCATAAAAACGTCTTATTCCGCATTTGGTTGTATTTAGCTTCACCTCCTGAGTCACTTCTGGTGGATAAACGCAAAGATGGCGAAGGCCAAAAATCAAAGATATTAACGGTTAACAGGCCGAAGTCAAGGCATCAGAATGGCATTCAAACAACGTGTGACGTCCACTTCTTATCCACAGTCTACGGTCCATAGTGGGGCGGTAGTGTATATCAGTAATCTCCCGTATCACGCTCGTCTTGCTCATAAAGTGTGCATCCAGACATTTCTCGTGCACACATCCTGTGCAGTACGAACGCACTACATCAGTCATCACACTTAGTAGGAACAGGATGTTATTACTCAGCTTCAATCACAGCCATAGTGCGGCGGGTTGTCTTTGGCATCCTCAACAATGTGTACATGAAGTAATACACAAGTTCATATTATCTTTACTCTGTACAAGTTAATTTGTTTCCAAGATCTTTCTGGAACGGTTTCACCAGCATCCACTATTTAATATTTAGGTTCGCTATTCTTAGCCATTGTTAGCAAGACAAGTTCACAACAACGGATTCACGCTGTATTTTTTAAGTAGCAACATAGAAGTTGAACTCTATTTATGCCTTATTTACTGAGACACAAGTGAGACAGAATAACTAATAAACAGCATATTAGTACAGCTGTTTTTGCTGTTGATGCGCGGAGAAGCCATCTTGGGTTTTGAGGTCCAGTTGTTCGTCCAACTTTTCAAGTCAGAAATTGAGGCGATATTCCACTTGTACCTGTCTGACTTTGTATGGAAACTTTCTCATTTGAGTTTACTACATCCAGCCTCTGTGATTGATTTGCGCTAAATGCTAACATGCTCACAACGACCATGCTTTTAGCATGACAATCACAATGGTCGCCTTCTTAGCTCAGCATGTTAGCACGCTAGCAGTTTCCAATTAGCTTTAAACAGAAAGTACAGCTGAGGCTGATTGGAGTTTAATGGATTTTGCAGGTGTTTGGTTGAAAAGTTTTGGACAAATCTACATTTTGATTTGATATTGAAATGGTAAGGCATCGCCAAAGTTATTGCAATTAATCATGACGGACTGAATGTCGGTTTCATGGCACCCGACCTGTAACGCTCCTCCGTCGTCCCTGTGATTCTCAGTCGGACACAAAGAGGGCAACACACTGGATTTAATTCTCACGTTTTTTTAATTCTTGCACATTGTGCTGGGGTCGGGTGTTCTTTTCCCGGTCGCTCCGGTTCTCCGCTGCGTCGCCTGTATTTTTTCGGGAAGAGACACAACCGCAGATTGACCCCAGCTGAGGCTGATTACACCTCATCCCGGCACCGATCCCTGAATCAGCCCCTCGCTTCGTCCCCTCTGCAGCTGAGCCTAACCACGCCGCCACACCATCCAATAGTTTTGAAGGACCACAAATGTCAACCTCATTCTCCAAAGTCAGTATGATTGAAGCTCTGGGGCTCATGAATGTCTGTACCTAATTTAATGGGAACTAATTCATTCATTGTTGATATTTCAGTCTTGACTAAAGATCAGTCGTGCGGTCGGTTAAGAGGAAATATTGGAGAAGCATTATCCCTCCAGGGACTCCTTCCTGGTGGCTCAGGTTAATGCAAGAAACCACCGTACAAGCGAAAGCCTCAACTGGATGTGCTCATTAATAAATGTATGGAAGACTCAGCCCTCATTAGATCTCTATTGTTCAAAGCATTGTGTATTGTAACCTCTCTGTTGGGTCATCTGTGATCACAGGCTAAGCAGATCTTCAGATGCCACTGATGTAAAGACCACGAAGCTGCTGAAGGATTGCTCCTAGACGGGAGGCTGCAGTCTTCTGCACAACAAGTCTGTTGATTGTGTCCGAAAATCCCAGATGTCAAAGAACCTTTTGTCTTAGACATTCTTCTCGACTCTAGATTTTCCCTCCGCAACCATCAAAGGCTCAAAAGAGGTGCATTCTGAATATATGAATGACGATTAGCATTACGTGAGCATTGCAAAACAAAAAAAGAAGATGTTTCCTCCAGGCAGTGTTTATCTTCTGTGAGTGTACAGGACCAAGTCAATTGTGACATTTGTTTTAATAATGCATTGTTTTAAATCATCTCCTTTCTTTGACACTATTTTCCTCTCAGTAGTGGGGGAATGTTTTTTTTTCTTGAAGGCTGCTTTTTGTTTTCTCATGCACCTATTTGCATAATAGTCATGGCATTAAAAGCAAAGAAACAATTAAATCAACCTGTCCAACTCAGACAGGTGCCTCTCAGGTGCCTTACATCCAGTTATGCCCAATACAGATTAAAGTTTAAGAGGCAATCTAAATGTATATTTTGATATGGTAAATCAATATATTTGAAATGAAAAAAAATGTATCACACAGTTCAGACTATGTTGGAAATCCACGTGAAATGAAGTATGAAATGGTGTAAGGCTGGTTGGAAAGTCTTATATTAAAAAAAGCTGATGACGGGGACTTAAAGGTCACTTAGGATGATGATTAAAAAAGGAATGACTGTTGATCAGCTCATTCAACAAACAGCCAATGGGTTTTTTCAATTGGATTTTGGATTATTACAGAAAATAAGTAAGATAATAAACTGAGACTTGGTTTAAAGTGCAAGGAAGTCCACATATTGAGGATGAATGGCTCAAACAAACACAGGACTTTCACCCAGGAGACCTATGTGAGATCAACATTGACTTCTTTCACCTCACCTTTCCTAAACAAGTACTTCTGTTGAACGTTGGAAGTTTATTTTTAAGTAATGAGCGGAAACTGTATGTGTCCTGTGAACACAGACGTTCATTTAAAAAAGATGCAATGCATTTCATGGCGAAACCAAAACTGACTTGAAAGAGGAACCAAGAGCCTCGACTTTACAAGCTGGGATGAAAATATGTGGGGGAAAAGACGAATGCAACTGTTTAACCCTTGTGTTGCCTTAGGGTCATTTTGACCCGATTCAATGTTTCACCCTCCTGTTACCTTTATATTTACTAACATATTTTACCCTTTGGGTTCAATTTGACGCCAGCAATTAAAAGCTCCAGAATTTTTTTAGAATTAATATTGTTTTCCAAGTTTAAGTGTGAGGCACTTTATGTTTGTTTGTTGACTACCGAAAGAACACCGACATTAAACATTGAATGGGGTCAAATTAATCCTAAGGCGGGGGGAGGGTATAATATTGATTTGGGTCAAAATGACCCTAAGGCAACACAAGGGTTAAGAAAAAATAATAGATAGTAAACAAATCTCTGCTTTATTGCACTTTTTGGTTTATAGCTTCAATACAATGTATGGACACAGCTCTCTTGTCGAAGATTGTACATGTTGTGTCACAATTATTTCATTTTGGCTGCAAGAGGCATCGTCAGCATCAGTTAAGCCAATAAACAAGCTGTTGCAAAAAGTAAGACCACAGTTGCTGAGTCAGCGCTATTGCAAAAAGAAGCAGGTGTGTGTGTGTGTTTGTGTGTCTTGGCTTATTTTCCTATTGACTTCCACTGACTTGCAAAGGCTGACTGCAAGGAGACTTACTGCGGACAATACACAATGGATCTCTGAGCTGTGATATCTCTCCGTGAATGGAGCAAAACATATTGGTCCGTTCTTTGTCAGCCAAACAAGACCAGAAGACCTGGAGCGGCTCTGGCAGCCATGTTCAACTGTAATGCTCACAAATATGTTTGAGTGGATAACACTTCAAACAAAGACAGTTGGTTTCTTTTAACCGCGACCATGACCGTGGCCTAACCCAGGGGCGTCTCTAGGATTTTGATACATCTGGGGCTTAGCCCAGAAGAGTGAAGCAGATGACCCACGGCGAGCGTTGTTGACGGGGGGGCGGGGCTAGTGAGAGTGTGCGCGAATGTGTCGGCGCGTATCACGGCAGAGCGATGCGACCCGAGAAGTGTTAACGCGTAGTGTGCCTCTCCACATGACAGCAGTGGTGCCAGGGTTACGGCCCGACTGTACGTCACATCTGGTCCGCGGATGATAAGGGGAGAATTTTTTTATTATTTTATTTTTATACATTTTTGTCTCCGTTTCTTCAAAAGGCTCATTTGCAAGCTCACTTTTCACTTACGGCCATACCACCCTGAATACGCCCGATCTCGTCTGATCTCGGAAGCTAAGCAGGGTCGGGCCTGGTCAGTACTTGGATGGGAGACCGCCTGGGAATACCTGGTGCTGTAAGCTTTTCCCACTCTTTCAAAAAAGCCACAGGCTTCATTTAGTTACTAAAGTAAGCCTGTGGCTATTTTGGTGCATTTCTAATTTATATATGTAGGCTACTTGCATGGATAGGAAAATGTTACGTTTTTAGAGGGTAACTGTCTCCTGCTTTAGGCTATGTAATTGTAGGCCTCATTGTGAGGCAATTTTGGTGCCAATGCAATTTCTTAATGATGTGTAGGCCTTCATGAATAATTTCAAATAGCCTACCTATCCATGTGTTGAGTCAGTGTTTGACCTTTTCAGTCCGAAATTGTAATCTGGCCCCCTGAGATCTCACTTGAAAAAAATCTGGCCCCCTGTCCAATTTCACCCAGGCATCCCTGCCCTACAGGTACCTGCTCTTCTGGACTTAATTGAATTGAGGCATTTCATGGTTACCAGTTAATACCAAATAGGCTAGCAATTTTCACAAACTTCCCTCAATAGCCCGGGCACAAAAATGCCCAATTCATCATGTTGAACATACCAACAGCAACCATTCAGCAACAGTAAACATTGAGATGTTTAATGAACCTCTTTAATGAGCATCTTGTCATGTACAGTATTTACATTGTTTTACTTTGTACATTTAACACCTACTGTCTTTGTTCATTTCTTGTTTGTAACTTTTAACTTTCACTCTACACTTGCCTTTCTTCATAAACAGTTGCTATCTGTTTCTTCCTCATTTCTTTGGTCCTTTATGCATAAGTGCGTATCTCCTTGGTGTGGCTTGGGCGAACCGGTCAATGACGTCACCATGATCTAAGCCACAAAGGACATCCTTCTCGATAGCCAACATAGCCAAATGATGTAGCCTGTCCTGGCCCATTGTTCTCCTTAGCCAGGTGTGGAGACGGTGCAATACGCTGAATGAACGCTCACAAGTGCAACTACTGACAGGTATTGTCAAAGCTGCTTGGAGCACTGGACTCAAGGTGGGGAACATATCTGGGTGAAGAAGCTTGTAAATACTGCCCATGTCTGACACGGCACCTTCTCTCTTCTGTCTGGTAATGAACTGTTTTGCTACTAGGATCTCCTCTTTTTTCACTGACATTTTGTAGTGTGTCGCAATGAGGTCTAGTGAATCCTCAGAGAAAAAGTCATCGGATGCTGGGTTACAAGCTTGGATGCCTTTCATAAGTCCTGCTCCCACATCAGAAAACCGGCTGTTCAGCTCGACTAGCATACGGTCAAGGCATGGATAGAACAGGCATTGCTTCAGTTGGTCTTCTGTGCCCAGTTGAACCCTTGCACCAAAGGTGGACTCTGCAGTGAAGTCCTCCATTCTCCTCTGCTTGTGTCTGCGACCAGTTAGGCTCTGAGGTATATTATTGGCAGCACAAATGGTTTTGGCTTCATTGAATAGCTTGTCTGCCATTTCATCTGTTCGCATGGATTTTAGTGTGTCTTGCACCGCATCTTTGAACACTGTTGCCTGGGCCAAGTCCACAGAATCCTTCTGGAGGTACACGTGCAGCCCCTCTGTAGTTGACAGCATACTCCTGAACATGACTAGCAGATAGACAGTGGAAAGCCTGGACAATTTCGACAGTAGTCCGACACCTAGAGGTGTTGCACTCTCTTCCAGGCACTTCAAGACAGCTTGCAGATTGTCAAGCATCGCTTTTACTGACTTAACCTGACATGCCCATCGGGTTTTAGACAGCTGGACAAGTTCGCTTGTTCCCAAGTCCAGGAGCTTCTGGACATCAGAGAATTTCTGATGATTTACGATTGATACACTGAAGTATCTATATACACTCTCTAATGTTTCAAAGAGTTCACTGGCTTCTTGCACAGCCTTACATGTGTGGCATAGAACCAGGTTCAGTTTGTGAGCATAGCAGTGAATGTACACAGCTTCTGGATGTTTCTCTTGAAAGCGGGTTTGAACACCATTAATCGAACCACTCATAACGGACGCTCCATCGTAAGCTTGGGCAACACAAAGGAGGTCATTCAGGCCATTTGATTCCAATACTTGTTCAATCGCATTTGTGATTGACTCTGCATTGAATCCCTGAAGGTTGCAAAGTTCAAGCAGGCGCTCTTTAACTGTGCCATCAGCTGCGACATAGCGGACACAGACAGCAAGCTGTTCTACATGGCCATCTCTTGCCTCATCTGCCATCACTGCATACATTTTGGATGTCTTGATCTCTTCCACTATGCTTGCTGTGACTGCATCAGCGCAACATTTGATCATGCAATTGTGCGAGTTAGGAGAAAGGTATGTAGAATGGGAAGGGGCCTGATAGTTTTGGAGGAAGGGGTCAAATCTTTCCAATAGCTTCATAACTTCTAAAAAGTTCCCCTGATTATCACTGGCATCATTTTCACAGTGACCCCGGAAAGCGATCCCTTGTTTGCCTAAAAAGCTAGTGACTGCCACAATACGCCGCATGTACTCCCTCCTTTCATTAATCTGGGCAACATTTCCCACATTCATTTGGTCAACATCACCTTCTGTTAGTGTAGCTCTATAATTTTTCCAGGCTAGGAGAGATGACTTGTGGACAGCACTTGCCTCATGCTCTCTGTAGCTATCCAAGGCCCTTTTCCAGTTCTGAAAGCCCTCCGTGTTGAGGAGAGCATCTTTGTTTGCTCTACGGTTGAGTTTACAAAAGAGCCTACACGAGAAGCAGGACGAAGAATTTCGGCTTAGAGAATACTCTAGCCAGTCAAACGAATCAAACCATTGCTTCTGGAAAGACTGTTGCTGCTTCCCAAAACTGGTCGAGGGGTACTGGTCCAGTGACAGTCTGGGTTGCTTTGGCCCCGTTTCTCGTGTCCCTAAATCATTCTTGCCTAACAGGCTCCCTGACCTCGAGTCATCTGCATTGCCAAAAAGGGGGGAAAGAGAAAAAATAAAGCTATGGCCTCACTCACATTTTAGTTCCAAAGCCAATGAGCTATTGATTCATCTTTACATAGCCTACACTACAACAGGTACCTGCACAAGCATTGTCCTCGCTCTGGTCAGCAGCATCACTGGTAGCACCTCTGTCTGCTGAATCTGTTCTCATTTCTGAAAACGTACAAAATAATGTTAAGCCATAGCCTACTGTGAGTTAAATATTAAATTAAATTGTATAATAAAGCTGATTCTGATAATCTTATTATTGCTTTTACAAATGTAAAACCTAACTGGGCTACTGAAAAATGACTTTCTAGAATGAAATTCTAAAAATGTATTATTGTTATTATTATTTTTAATGTTCAATCCTGTATAGAGGCATTCTCCACATAGCCTACAGGTACCTGCTCTTTCATTGTCCTCCCTTTGGTCTGCTGCAGGATCCCTGAACACATCCCTATCTGCTATCATACCTGAAAATAATTAAATGTAAACATAATATTTTATAGCTTATTTATTAATGTACGTATAGCCTAGTCAATATTGGTATCCCATTGCAATTAATACAAATAATTATGGGCAAAGTTGCCACTAAATTATGGCCTTTTCACATGCCCAAACACTGGACCAGTTACGCCACCCTAGTGTAGCATAAAAAAAGACATATCTGAAATATTTTATTTTCCTGCATAATCGCCCAACTTTTCCTCTATTTTGCCCATCTGTCCAGCTTCATTTAAACCCAACCAGCTTTGGGGAACAACATGTTAACCTGTCCTAATGCTAGCCCCTAGTTGTGGAGAGACACCTTGGATAATCACACAGTGATTTTAAGAAACAAGAAACTACCTCTTCCAACATCCCTTGTGCTTGTGTGTTTGATGGCAGCAGCAGTGCCAGCAGAGGCAGCAGCGGCAGTGCCATCTTGATTATCATCATCTGAGAAAAAGTGGTTAAATTATTTTAAGAACACGATTGAAAACGATGCAATGAATCCCATAACCACAGATCATCAAATAAATTTCCCATTTTGAATTTAGTTTGCACCCATGTACTGACATTAGCTAGCTAGGTAACAACATATTGTTTTTCCATTTAACACAACAGTAAAAGAGGCAGGCCAGGGCCGGAGTGGGGCCACTTTTCAGCCTGGGAATTTCAGGCTCAAGACCAGCCCACTTTTTTCATGGTATCGTGGAAATTGGATAAATGAAGCAACAGTTCAGCTCTTACTATCCTGTAGTTCTTTTATTAATACCATGGTCCAACAAATAATGTAACGGTTAAATACAACAATAATAATCCACTTAAGATGAGAAGTTAACAAAAAATATGCACAACATTAAAAAAGGCAGAAGGGCATAGCAGGGGTGTCAGACTCAGATTAGGCAGTAGGCCAGATTTGTTGGAGTGAGACCTCATGGGGGCCGTCATTGTCATGGTCATTATCATTTTTCTGCATGAGTATTATATAGTGGTGATTTACTCCTTTACTACACACACTTCTGAGCAAACAATGCATGTTGGTTCATCAAGTACTGTACTGCTCTTTCTTAGAATATATAACTTTAATTCATATAGTGTCCTCTGTTATCCTCTCTACCTGTCCCTGTAGTCATGGCCTCCTCATTGCAAATGTCGGGCTCATCATTTTCAGCAGGAGACTCTTATCTGCTGCTCCGAAGCTACAAAGAAAAATTAAGAGTGATATTACTGCATACTTCAATATCAATATCAATAGTATATATCAATATATGCATAATATTTGCAAAGTCTATGGATCGCCATATTTTGGGTGATATAAAAAGGCTAATATTTTAATTCAATTTAATATTTTGCTTGAGAATAGGTTGACAACGCTACAATGATATTAATCAAGGCTACAACGTCAGCCGAATAGTTATGTTGCTAATCATTAGGCCTTTGTCTCTCTTTACCAGTTGCCACTTGTGTTTCTCCTCTTGAAAATAAATCGGTAAGCTTAGCACATTTGGCAGCATCCTCCTCCAATGCCTTTCTTTTTTTCAACCTGGCTTTTCCAGCCCCTCCTGCCCTCTTCCTCCCGTCCATCCTCCCTGACGCGTATCGTTGCGGTCGGGCCGGCCCAGCTATCCGTAGCTGAGAAAACTTTTTGGAAAAGACTGCCAAGGACCGAACCAACTCGATTAGGAAGCGCTCCTCTCCCAAATTGAGTTGGTTGGTTCCATAATGGACTGAACCAACTCTATTATTTGGGAGGGGTGAACTTCCTCGCATGGTACAACCCATGCAGAGGCTGCGGTGTCAGAATGCGGAACGTGTGTAGCCCACTTTAAGAGAAGATGGACTAACGTGACAAATGTCAACAAATAAAATTCTCGACCGGCCCAGAAGTGAAACGGCCCACCGGGAACTCTCCCGATTCTCCCGATTACCCACCCCGGACCTGAGGCAGGCTGTGCAGGATCCCTGTCTGCTAGCTAGCTGCTATCATGCATGAAAAAGAAAATAAACAAGATGGTTCGACGTTATACCCTAACATTAACTTTAGCTACTTCCCCTCCAGAAGAAGCCCAAGCTTAATTATTTTTAGGTACACTACACAATTCTCACACACTATAATTGCATTTACAGACAGATGCTAATAATAACAGAACGTTTTTTCCCCATGTAATATCAACTAGCAGCTACATCCCTCTAGTATTATACATGTTTACATCATTTCTATTCCCATTACCTCTTTGATTCTTGACCAACTTTGGGGGGAAAAACATTGAAATCTTTTTTTGTGACATCTATGCTACTACCCAAAGACAGCAGCTTGCTGTTATGTGCGCCTGCTGCCAGCCTGACTCCGCTGTTTTGGGTGAATGACGTCACGTGCGACCTGGAGGTGTTAACCACTTGTGTGCCAAATCTTTTTTTTTTTTTTTTTTAAATTAACATTCGGGGCTAATTAAAAAACATCCGGGGCTTTAGCCCCGAGTTTTTTAGCCTAGGGACGTCACTGGCCTAACCGTAGCCACGCAGGTTTAGTCTCGTTTATTCAACTAAACCGAACCTCAACTCAAGAGGGGGTGGATCAGAAGACACTGATGTGACACTTAAGGGGTTGGAGGATTTGCATACAGCGAGTGTGCATGCTATATTTACATTCATCTCAAAATACAGCTGAAGCTGGCTGACTGGTGTCTGCTGAGCGACGTCGTGATTGGTCGACAGACACATCTTCAAACTAATTTGATCCGACAGGGGCTTCAATCTGGACCAAATGAATGGACCAACCAGTCACACGATGCAATTTCTTATTAAGAATTGGGTTTAAAACAAATATGATACTCGCATATCTTGTTTTGGACACAGTGGTAGAGATCTGTACCGATATGTAGTGTATACAGATTTCAGATAAACGCTTGTTTAACTAGAAGGGGCACTCGGTAGAGCGCATACCTTCGCATATCACAAGTTTGGGCATTGAATTATGAACATTTTGGCATTAGTTGCATGACAATTGGAGAGAAATTGACCGCGCTATGGTAAAAAGAAGATTTTGACCTTTCCATGACCTTGACCTTGACCTTTGACCCGATCGATCCCAAAATCTAACCAAATGGTCCCCGGATAATAACCAATCATCCCACCAAATTTCATGCGATTCGGTTTAATACTTTTTTAGTTATGCGAGTAACACGCATACAAATAAATAAATGAATACACTGCGATCAAAACATTACCTTCCGCATTTTCAATGCAAAGGTAATAACACCACCTGAAGAACCACAGTGTATTCAAACACACACACACACACACACACACACACACACACACACACACACACACACACACACACACACACACACACACACACACACACAGGGAACGCCTTGGTGATTTTTCATCATGATGATCCACAATTAGCCAGGAAGGTGATGGCTGAGGCGCTGCAACATTTGCAAATGCAACAGCATTTCCTTGGGATGGATGGGCCACACTGTCATGAATACTAATAAGGGAGAGGAGGAGGAGGAGGAGAAGGAGGTCAGAAGATGTATGTACAATATGAAGAGACATGGAGGGAAGTAGGAAAGGAGAACAGCGCTGTATTGAAATGAGGACATGAGAGGAAGAGGATGACGAGGGGAGGACAGGCACAGCGATATTTTAATGCAGCAATGACAAACAGGATCTTCGCCTGAGGACTGACAAACACCCACGCACAAAGTACACTGTATTCTCAATGGGTGCTGTGTCCGCACAATTGTCTGAGGAATCCTCCACATGAAAATTAGATGCACACTTTTTAAACTGTTGAATGTGAAAGAGCAGGCAGAGTTCTCCGTTCTCTCCGCCTCACGATGTGAACGTGGGCCACTGTGTCCGTGAGTGTCACCGCCACGGTTAATGTTTGAGTCGGTACATGAACGACTCGCTTAGAGCTGGGGAAAGGTTGTGGTTTGGGTTTAAATAACTTGAAGGAGACACACACATTTCATTTAGCCTTCAGGGCCTTTTGCTGCAGATGGACAGGAGCTGTAGTTCCTACGACCGCCACCAGAGGGCTGCGTCACTTGACCATAAACCATTTGGGAACTGATGCTATTACGTGTATTTGTTGTGTATTTTTGCAGCTAGTTTCGAGGTTCACACAACTCAGTTGATAAAGAACTCAAGGTAACTGCTCAGCTGTCGTTGCAATAGATCATTTTAGGCAATTAGGACGACCATATTAAATAACAAACAAACCGGGAGTCTAGCGTACGTTATGTCTGGCCGTCCTAATGAGATTTGAAAACGCGCTATTTAAAGTTGAAGCACAGAGCGGAACCAGAAAGCCTCCGTGGAGCTCTTTAGAGAAGAGAGGCGCTCTCTTTGTCATGACAGCTGACCATGAGCGTGCATGTTGTTATGTTGGCGAGGTCGTGATGAGTGGGACAGAACAGAATCAATATATTGTGATGAAATAGTAAATATTATTATACGGATTTTAATTTTGTTGGAAAAAACGTGATAATTTGTCAGTGGAAATTGGAACATTTTTGTGTAAAACAGATATTTTTCAGGACTCAGGGCTCTAAACGGGACCGTTGTTGACTGAAGATGACGAGCAGGCTCAATAGATTGCGATTATTAATTCATAACAGTTACGCCAAACTCCGTCTGCTGGTGAAGATTGTTTGGATCATTCTTGTACAGTGAGCACACCTGTGTGATCTCTGTGACCGCCATCATCTGGTCTACATTTGAACTCGTCTATATAATATCATTTCTGTGAACGTTATACATAAAAACAAACGTGTTCGAGCCGTCATTGTGAGCATATTAGCACATTAGCATATTACCTTCTATTTGCATTTAGTAAAGCAACGCGAGAGCTCGCTTCTCTTTTGGTGTGAACACAGCATGAAGGAGAGAGAACAGATAAAATGACCTTCAAAATAAGAGCGCATGATTTTATTCTTACATTTTTATAGGAAACGGTGATCATATGTCTTTCAAGCCATCACGGCCCACATACAATGCCGTGGCGGGCCGGATTCGGCCCCCGGGCCTTGTGTTTGACACCTGTGCTCTAGACTCTTAGTCTTGTTGAAGGACTCGCATGAACTTTGCTTTTCCAAAAGCCAAACTCTGTTAACCCACCTTAGAAAAAAAAGAGGTTTAGTTAAAGTTTGTATGATTCAGAACAAGGTGTTTCTGTTGACGATGTGATTTTACCCTTCACTTAGTTTCTCTAAAAAAGCTGACGTAAAATCAAAGAACCTCCCTTACATCCTGATTTTTGTTTTGTTTGTGGGCGACTCTTACTCTACTTTAAGTTCCTCGTGATTAGCGTCGGCTAAGTGTCTCGAGTGCCAAATGAAAACCTAATCTGTGGCGTATTTATGTGAGCATTTACTTTTTGATTAGCTTATTCAATAACCTCTACATCCAGCCAGAGATGCTCTAAAAAGCTTTGAGTGAAGCGCTACACAGCTGCCGCCGCTCGGCTCGCATCGCCGACAGGTACTCAAGAGGGGCATTTATTTCACATTCAGAGGATATCAAGCTCATTCAAAATCGACACCCCTTCCCAAGTGTGGTAGATTAGTAGTCAAGTGCAGCACTGTTTTCACCAAGCTCTCAACAGAGTGGAGCTCGCACAGCTGCTTGCACTCCAGGTATTTCGTTCTTTATTTTTTGGAGACATTCGCCACGTGTCGAGCTTTGCGACGCCTTTCATTCGCCGAGGGTAATTGGCGAGGAATAAGCAAACGCAGAATTGTAATTGCGGTTGTGAAGATTGAAAATAACAAACGCTGTAAACGTGCCTCCCTTTCTCCGTCTGTCAATAAGTGTGATTTGGTTCTTTCTGAAGCAAATGTATTTTAATTTGGGTCTTTTATTGGAATGCATTCACCACCAAGGGGAGAGGTGACAGTTGGGACACACTCACATAAACGCCTGAATGATGGAGTGAAATACAACACAGTGGTCCCGCAATAGGAAATGTGATGACCCGTTCCGGTTGCTCAATTATTATTACAACTATAAATTGAGTGTGTCAGCCACCGTGTAAATGAACGCATTCGTTTTTTTAACTGGCAAAATAAACAACCGGTCTGGGAAATTATTGAACAATATGATAATGAAATGTGACAAAATACAGAGTCATTTAATTTTCTGTGTAGACAAATTAACTGGTTCGACAAGACAAGAAAACAATTGGTGGAATAATAGGCTGGGTGTAAATGAGTTATTGTGTGAACTATCAAGCTGAGAGTTTAATGTAATTAGAATAAAAGTGTTGGATGTTTAAACAAATACAATCTAATTTGATAATTTAATGTGAAATATATGTTTTAGTTAGTGAAGCTAATCCGTATGCTCGCCGGTCGATGTGAAGCTCGAGCTGTTTTTCCATTTTTCATCATCTTATTGGACTGAACAGCCAAATTATCTTTTCCATGGCGATTATAAGCAAGTATTACCTAATGTCAAAACAGCATGTTGCCGCTTTGAGCAAAGAGCATTTATTTGGCATTTAAAGTGCATTTTATGCAACGCTGAACATAAAAACAGGGAAACAGGCTGGTTTAATTGAACTGCTTTAAAGAGTTAGACTCAGGCCTAAGTCAAGGCATCACAAAGACGAAGCCTCAGGGATCCTTTGTTCATGAGATCATCAACGACCAGAAGAAAATGACTTATTAATCCTAGAAAAAAAGGAAAAGAGAATCTCGAAACCTTTAAAAAAATCACCGAAAGAAGTTGAAGTGGCAGCGGAAACACAACTATAGAGGGACGCCAAGAACACCGAATAAATTAAAAGAATGAAACAAGCTGAAGTGTCAATGTCATGTCTTGTCGGTTGTGTTAAGTTTTAGGTTTAAGTCCTGTTTTCCATGTCCTTTTATTTTGTAGTAACTGTCCTCTCTCATTTCAGAAACTTTATTTCCTGCCCCGGTGTTTCCTCGTTAGTGTGATTGCCTGCTCCACCCCTGATTGTGTCCACCTGTTCCCCATTTCCTCATGTATTTTAAGCCTGTCTACCTGTGTCTTGTGTCAGATCGACTTGTCTCTTGTCTCGTCCTGATCATGCTTGATAGTGAAGTCTTTTGTCCTGGTTTACTTTTCCTGCATAGTTGTGATTTTGTTTTGTACTTTGTTCAAGTCTTTTTCCAGCATAGCTGTGATTTTCTGTTTTTTTATAAATCCTTTTGATTGCCCTGAACATTGGAGTCGTGCTTTTGGGTCCTGTTTTTTGAGTCGTGACAGTCAGTTTATGGGGTGATCACTGAAGGTTGAAGGGTGAGGACTGAATAAAGAAATCAGTTGAAGTGAAGGTTGAATCATAAATACTCATTTACATCCACGATACTTTTCACGTTAGAATGAAAGCTGTTGAACTGCAACGGCAACAAAAGCGCAAAGCTCCGTCTCTTTGCTGGTTTAGGAGAGAGAGAGAGAGAGAGAGTTGACTCCGGCACGAGGCCGTCGCCTAAGCCAGAGTGACATGCCTCTCTGTGATAATACTGTCAGTCGTCACGACACGAGCACCGAGGCTTTGAGACGTCCACAGCCGCTCGATACGTTTGACATCGCCAACGAGACTCCAACGACGGGATCGGATCGTACCGAGAGAGATAAACAGCCGGCGTGAAAAGGAACGCGATAAGCTGAGGCGCGTAAGATGATCCGGATAAGTCGGCTCCGAATATGAGCGAGTAAAAAAACACAAGTTCCTGTCCCCTCGTGAAACCAGTACGTCCACTTCACGCTTATTACGCCATGCTTCGTAAGACGAGCTGAGGCTTATTGACCTTGTGTTGCAGCTTTGACCTCACGGCATTCGATAGGAGGCCGATGAGAACCACAACCACGACGCATGTTCTTCGATACGGGAATGTAGACGAGTTTCTCATGGGCGTTGTTTATTTCCGTCGAGCGGGTTGTGAAAATAAAAAAAAAAGCTCTTTGCCTCTTGTGGCAGAAATGGATTTGGTCTTTGCTGACAAAGGAATTCAGGAAAAGAAATGGGCGGTTCAGGCATCTAAATTCATCCGTTGCACAAAGCCATCTAGTTCTGAGAAAGAATTTGACGGCTACACGGACAATTAACTGGTCAAATTCACACGTTCACATATTCAATCCCGTCGTCGATGGAGCATCAAAGACGGGCTCACACTTCCCCGGGAGGGAAACGACTGCACATTCCACATTTTACTGCTGTCGCTAACAATATTGATAGCAAACCACAAATTATAAAAAGTCACATTCTCCTCCTGGTAGGATGGTTGACCTTTTAGTTTAAAAAAAAAAAACCACTCGTTATATTTGTAGACTGACATTCGCCCATTCTTAGAGCGAAATCCAGACCGGCCCACCCCGACACAAACATACATGAGTCTTTGTGACATTTGATCAGAAGCTTTACAAACGGGTCCAAAGTGGTTCAGTTAGCCTTAAATTAAATCGGCCCCTTCCTCAGCAGACACTTAACGAGGTTTCATCAGCATCTGTTGTTTTAAATAAAGCCACCGGGCGACTCGACAATAATGTTGTTGTTGCTTGTAACACGGTTCATCACACACAGGTCTGAGGACACATTGGAGACAGAATCTTTATGAATGAAGACAACAAACTGAGCCTGTGTGTCGGGTCCCAGGATGAAGAGATGCAGTAAAGTAATGTGATACTAGAGTTATAGCTGCAACAAGAAGCGATGACCGTCTGTCCACAGCGACAATGTCCACTGTGGCTATCTCTTCCTAGACATAATGTCACCAGCTCTGACCCACTTTGAAAACGAGACCACCGCTGTGATTGGTTGAGGAAAAATAACGACCCGACTAAAGGGTCGATCACACCAGACGTGACTTGTAAACGTCTTAGGTTAAGACAGAATACGGTTTTAAAGGTCAAAACCAAACCGTTTGTTAGTTATAAACTGTGTTTACAACATACTCACTCATATTGTTAGTTATAGACTGTGTTTACAACATACTTACTCATATTGTTAGTTATAGACTGTTTACAACATACTCACTCATATTGTTAGTTATAGACTGTGTTTACAACATACTCACTCATATTGTTAGTTATAGACTGTGTTTACAACATACTTACTCATATTGTTAGTTATACACGGTGTTTAAAACACTCACATTTCCAGTGCCGCTACATTGTAGTTTTATCAGGAAAAATAGAAATATAATCGAAACTTTTCTTGTCAACCCTTTCTTGGTTCACCAACATGAGTTGATATTCAACAACTGTGTAAAACTGGAAAGTCACCAATCAATCAATTCAACTCCTGCAGCTGTCTCAGTAAACCATAATGCAATGCGGCCACTAAACTTATTGTTAATAATTGCTGAGATAAAGGATTTAAACAGCACCAACTAAAGATATCTTATAGCTAAACAAAGAGGGTTTTGTTTTCCTTTTAAGGTAAATGGCGATCACCGACTCCCCCATATGATTTCACAACCCTGTTCTCTGGCTTGGGTTTTGTTAATCAGTGAAATTACCTCTTTTTGTTTGGATGCAGGCGCACCGACTGTCACTTTGAAACCAGCACAATCTCGCCAGGCGCTTTGATGTTCAGAATTGCACTCTGCCGGATTACCACGGAGGAATGGAGTACACACCATCTTAAATCTCATTCGATTCCAATCCACAAAGGCGGTGGAGTGACCTCTGTGTTCAAGCTGAACGTCAACGTGATCAAGCGGGGGTTCAGTTTCAGATTGGGCCGTGGAAATACGTACGCTTTCACCTTCAGGGTTCTCTCTCTCCAAATAGAGGACACTTTAGCTAGAATCTCAACCAGTGGATGTTCAATAATCACCCTGGATATCCAGTCAAGTCATCATTTTTTAAGCTTCTGTAAATAATAAGATAGAATATATCGCCGCTTCATAATTCCAGTGAGACAAGGGCAGGTGGAACCAATCAGGGACAGGGCAGGTGGAACCAATCAGGGACAGGGCAGACAATCACAGGGACAGGAAGTTCAGGGGAACAGAGGACACGAGAGACCAGGACCTGAAAATAAGGACACAAGACACACACACTTCTATTTCTTAAACGGGTATGTTCCTCGTTTTGTCCTCCGCCGTCTGATAATCTGCTCCGTGATGCCACCGTGCATCCGTCCTGCTGGTTGTTTGGCGTGTGGCACATGGAGCTCTCGTGCTGTTGGCTTTCCCATGTTGGAGTCTTATGAGCGTTATGGGCCGAACTGTGAGGAGGATCTCCCGCTCGTGTTGTCGTCTTTGTTTGGAGGGGCTTCCTGTCGGCCCGCTGCAAACCAGGTCGCAGTCGGGAAAAAAAACCATTTTGCATTTCATGTTGGTTTTCATTTGAAGCTCCAGTATCATATCGGATATGTTATCTTTCCCGCCTCTCAATTCATTCTAATCATTCAAAACCAAACATTTCAATTAATGTGGTTATGTGACAGTGTCTACTTTATTCTTCAGACTGCCTATTGTTCTACTATACACACAGCTGCATGCGTTATATCATAATCACATACCTCTGTTGCTTATCAATGCATCGTTTCACAAGATGAGATTTTCTGCTCCGAGCCGTGATTATTATTTTTTCATATACAAAACTGAATTATTATCTGCTGCTGCGTATCAGGTGGATGCTGGGTTTGGATTAAAATCTCATTTTGCTGGATGGTGAATTGTCTTCGGTGGCTGGAGGTGGTTTTCGTGTCGAATGGACACAGCGTCGCTGCGCCCCATCAGAGTAGATCATACCGCATAGCTGGCATGGGGCTCTATATTTAATGAAGTTATGGGGAGAAGTTGGCAGACGGAAATATCTCGTGGTAGAACCAAACCATCCTTAGTGGGAAAAGTGTCGTAGGCCTAAAGATATGTTACGAAAATGTGAACTACAGCACCATGCCCTTTACCAGGTGTTTCATTATCTGTTAATGAGACACCATGGCCTCTCAGGCACGTCTTGTATTGAAGAGATGTACTGTTGTCATAGCGATGAGGAAAGCATCCCCGCCTGGTGGCACAGGGGTAAAAAAAGGTGGCGGATTATGAAGCTGTGCCGATGCAGATTGGATTCCTCTATTGCCCAGAGCTTCGTCTGGAGAGAGAAGACTTTTCTTATCCTCCAAGGCCGTTCCCCCCCCCCCCCCCGTTATCTCCCATTGTGTCCAGAGGGAGCGATTGTGTGATCCTCGTAGTTTGTGTAATCCCACTCGTATCTGCTGTGACACCATTTGGCCCGGAGAGAGACTCTGATCTAGTCCTTGGGGGAAACCTACATTGTGTTTTAAAGTGGGTTTGTCACACACACACACATCTATTATTGAATAATGTATTTGTGAGCGGTACAGTACTGGTCCAGCACTCCTGGAGTCAACAAGCGGGAAGTGTCCTTCAACGCTCCGAGCAGCGCTCCCAGGGACCAAGCGGGAATTGTTCTGAAAGGTCACTTCACTGGTACACTGTTAATTTTTTTTTAAGCGCTGCAGATCAGAACAAAGCATATTAAGTATAAAGCCCCAGAGTCGACTAGCCTCCAAACTTTGAAATGCTCACGATGACCATGATGCTGATGATGATGGTTTTATTGACGGCACACTCAAGGTTTCCTCTGGTCTCTTGCTGTATTCATGCATTTTATTATTTATTATTAACCTGATTCCTCATGCCTATGTTTGTGTGGGTTTTATGTTTTACCTAGCTGCCAGATGAATGTGACAATAAAGTTAAAGTTGATGATGTACACTACAGAAACGAGTAATACAAATGATAAATAAAAGGTATAGAACGTGGTTTAGCAAGGAATGGGCAATAAAAACTTCGCCAGGGCCAAATACAGATTATTGTCGACATATTTGCAAAAGTTTGTGATGGTGATTATGATCGTGGATGAAAAATGTAATACAAAAATGATAATGTTGTTTGTCGAGGGCGCCTCGGGGTACGTAGGGCGTGACATAAATGTTTCAGAGAGACGGCGTCGGCAACGGTGGAACAAGAGTGGCAAACAATACGTCAGGTGAAATACTTAAGCAGCAACAACGTAGATTTATTGACAGTTTATGGATTGACAGATGTAAAAATAAAGCGGAAGCAAAAAGGCGGCAGCGTCTCTAAGGCCAACACAATAAAGCAAAACGCCCACGCTAACTAGAACATGAAGGTCACACTGAACGACTGTTTGCAAAAGGAAAAACAAGACCGAGTTCCCCGTCTAGCCACAGAACAGGAGCAAACAGACACGACTCAAATGTCAGAGAACCGCGACACAGCTAACCCCCAAAATGACACAAATGGCGGCCTGCACTCAGCCACCGATCCACCACAGCGTGACGGACTGCTCGCAGGAGGAGAGAGAGAGCAAAGTGCTGGATCTGGGAGTAGAGTATCCATTCCACTGACGGAGGGATGTCTCTCAGGTGGTGCTGCTCCAGGTTTTGCCAGACCTGAAACGGATAGAAGGCCCTCTTTCAGGAAGAGGGTGGAGTTAAGTCAGGGGGCGTAACACAGGCAATTTAAAACGGTACACTTTAGATTTGACATGGGTGATTGATTGATACCTGCCAGGGTTGACGTCAACATCAATTTAGGAAATTCACATGCATGACATTTTAAATCGGGAATCTTTTCATGTATTTAATACTTTTAACAAAAAGTGATGCCCTACCCTGACGAGACAATCATGTTGGAGGATGGTAAATCCAAATATAACCAACTTTGTCCTTCAAAAACCCACTTTATCTCCACAATAAATGGATCTGCCTCCATCTCTCCGATAAAGCTCAGCTGAGCTCATGGGTGGTGAAGCTCTCTGACCTCCCGCCTGCTCCAGCGAAGCCCAACCCTCCCCTACAGGAACCGGGAGGGTTGACCGAGTCTCTCCCACTGCAGTGATAATGCATGATAATTACTGTTGCATTGAGAGTCACTTTGGCAGCGAGGGCGAGAGGATGAGAATTGGATCGGGAGGAGATCATTGAGACGTAACGACTGGTAGACGGAGGTGGTGGGGGGGATGAAAGGAGGCTAACGGGATTATGTTGCTACTGGCAGAAGACTTCCTCGCCTTGGCATCGCCGTGACAAACATACTGCAATATACTCATAAGTATCACCATTTATTTAATTTCACTCGGCTGAGCCAAAGAGGGATGTGGTACTGAATCGTATTGGGTGGGAGGCATTGAGGCCTTATGAGCTGACCGTAAAAAGCCTCTCTCTCTCTAACGCTTAAATTCCGTTTGTACGAAATGAATTGCTCCGAATCCACTTGACTGGAGAAAGGAAACGCCCGAGGCTCGCCATGATGAAACAGATCCTTGAGTAAGTTAAAGACAAATGGAAATAATTAGTTCTGCGATTCCGTGGAACAGTGCTGCTCAGGTTCCCTCCTCCAGTAAATTAATTATGATCAACTACCAAAGAGATTTCATACTCGATGAAGCAACAGTAGAAGTCATGAGTGCAGATGATTTTCTGGCTTTTTTGCATTTAATCGACCAACAAATCCAGTGTGCATGCCAGCTTTTCCTTTAGTCAGACCTCATTAGAAAGAACACAGATTACACACGACTGGGCCGACATGTGCTACCAACCATATGGATTTGGGCAACATACAGTAGCTATTTTCAAGGGTGTCATAATCACTGACACGTATCATTTAAATATTATAATTGTGGTGCCTCATGCTGGAAAACCGCAATGTCACATTTAGGCATGAATTCCTAGATTGATAATAAACACAGAAAATAGTGTGTGTGTGTGTGTGGGGGGGGGGGGCAAAGGCACATCAAAGACTACCCAAAAACCATTACGACTTGCAGTTTAGTTTGGAGTACTCACATATTTTGCAGTAATTCAAAGGTCTTCGAGGATGTGTGGAATCTACAATCGAGCAGTATAGACGCTCTTTTTTCACATCAGCACCTTGAAGTGGAGATGAAATAAAATCAGTGGAATCACCTGGTGTGTGAAGTGGTGTTTGTTTCGTTGGAATAACAACCCGCAGTCATTTTCCATGGCACAGGATTGGACACCACTGAATAAAAACAAAGGTATTTTTAACTCTCTTGAGACCGATGGTGTTGGAAGTGCCGAGAGCTGCCGGAGTCAAGTGAAGCTTTTTGCTTCACATGAGACGGTCAGACTCGCACCCTAAAGTAGGAACGTTTGCTTTTGAGCTTGCTTTTTAGGTTTGCTCAAACCTCGGCTGAATACACCGAGCCAGCAGCTTGTCTCGCGCGTCCTTCCATCAAAGCCTCTTCAGCAGTCTGATGCTCAAGTTCAAAACAGCTGCTGGCAAATTCACACAGAGAAGAAGAAAATAACTCGCGCTATAGTCCAGCCAAAAGGCAGCCTGCCAGAGATCAGCTGGGAGGGTATAGCCTCCTATCTTCAGTTGTCACAAATGATATGTGAGGGTGATGGTGACCTTGAGGGTTGAGATTCAGACCACCAGAAAGGTCAGAGCAGTGCAGAAACGCTAGCTTCCAAAGAATATTTAATATTTTCGTTTCCAGCATCTATATTGTGTGTTTGTGAATCTGTACTACTGTTAAGAGCGTGTGGCCACGCCTGCTAAATATCCAGTCACCCAGCCGTATAGGCAATAACAACGGCCCGGTATTGGGTTGCATTGATGTGCGCTGCAGACAGTCGTTGCCATGGATTGCTCAATGAATCTTCCTCCATCAACTTGTCCACAAGAGGCAGGTCATGGTCTCTGCAGCGATCGCAGTATATTGATATTTTACACATCCAAACCACGTGTACTGAGGTAGTTTTTCCCACTGCCTGTTCTTCCCTGACCAAGTCCCCATTGGAAGCATCTTTCTACCCAAATTCGAGAAAATACAACTCATGAAACTCAAAACCCATCTTTTCCAATCGCACTTCAAACCTCACTTTGTCTGCACCAACATACTACCTTTTTCGGTTTTGCAAATGCTTCTGTTTTTATTGTTTCACTTTGATTTGTAAGTAGTTTATCTCACAGCTTATTGTATTTTAATTGTCTGTACAGCTTTCCGAGGCATGCTTTTTGATATTGGGCGACAATGGACTTAAAATATGACGATAACGTTCAGGTTGCGTTCAAGGGTCATCCGGACAATCTGCATTCTCCTTTTTTTCGAGTCTGAACTTAGTCTTCTTCTATTTATCTTTTCTTGAGATTGTTTTTAACATCTTCAATTGAAATGAAAACGAGATGTATTTTAGATTTTTAGCCAACAACAACAACTAGTTCCAGACAGATCCATGTATCGTACGCTGACCCACGCTGCCATAACGAGTCTCTGTGGTTTCCTTCACAGAAAACAGAAAAAAGTTGCATGCGACATACAAACTCACCTGATGGACGCTAATAGAATAGGACCAGTCATAAAGTTAACGTCTGACCTCGGCAGCACGGAGTGGAAACAAGATGCGAGCAACACTCCCGGAGTAATTGCTTTTTTGGTTTAATGAATTCCTCCCGCGGACAGTCCCTCACCTTGAGGGGTGTTCTTGCATATGTTTAAGAAGGCAAAAGTTTCCCCAGTCTGAGGAGAATAATCTCATTGTTTTGTTTTTCTCGAGAAAGTTGGCTGAACGATGGAAATTAATCATTTTCACCGCTGACGCCTCACATATCTCTGCAGCTGAAACGCAAAGCAAGAGGACTTACCGTTAGTCATTCAAAACGTACTGAAGATTAGGTGGAATATTCCACTCCTTTAATAACAAGCGTCGCTCAGATATAGAATTTATTAAAAATGAAGTGTCATTGTATGACGGCTCATATTTGGTAGAGCTGCAACGCACGTCTCATTTTAACTGCAGAACAGCGAATGATGATGCCCTCAGGTCTATTAATTTCTTTAAACTTAGCTGATTGTACATTTTATCTGTTTTTTGGCAAATGAATTACACACAACTCTGTCTAGGATGGGTGGTGAGAGAGTCTTTAACCATAGCATTTGATGTTAATCATTGTTAACATGATATAAATATTTCTGTCTTCAAATATAACGTTCATCTTCAATACCGGTGTGTATTGCGACAACCGTAAACAATAATGATAGTTTTGTGGATGTCTTTCCTTGAGCATTGTAAACTGTGCTTGGTATAC
This sequence comes from Pseudoliparis swirei, assembly GCF_029220125.1. Taxonomy (NCBI): domain Eukaryota; kingdom Metazoa; phylum Chordata; class Actinopteri; order Perciformes; family Liparidae; genus Pseudoliparis; species Pseudoliparis swirei. The sequence goes on along the minus strand of NC_079399.1, from coordinate 16,486,784 downwards.
ATCTCCTGCTCAAGGTTTTATTTTGAAATCATGTGTATGAAAATGTGTCTTTGTATTCACTGGATAGCAAATATTTTAGAGTTGTTGTTTTTAAAGTAATAAGATTAAAATATAAATAATAAGTATACAGATAAAGTTTGGCTCGGTAAATAATTAAACTTCGCTTAACTGGTACTTGGTTCAATTTGCAATGAGACCTAGACTTTATATATAATTCAAGTGCAAGGAACAGAGGTTCATGTTTTCAATTTAGCAACGCATTGTCAATGAAAAATGGACCCATTTGTATTATTAGCGCAGCAATTTATAGAAGTGGTGGTGTATCCTCGCAGCTTCACTGTACCAATAAGTGGTTAGCGGTAGTGCTTTTAGAGATATGTGAATACCAAGAACAATGAGCCGGTAAAATTCAGCTGTGTGTTTGATTAATACCCCTGGTTCTCCCTCTCTGCCTTCTGGGCTCTTACAACCTCATTTCCTCCGGGAGCAGAGGAAGGAACGTCTAACACAGTCCGACAGTCATTGTAACCACTTTCCAATTTGATTATTCAACTACTTTATTAATTCAGGAGCAAATCACTTTGAATACTTAGCGTCATACTGTCAGGCTGTTTTGTGGAAAGCCTGACCAGCACAATTAGGCTGTAAGTGCCCTCAGATATTTGAATATTTGTTTTAAAGTCAAAGAAACAATCCTTGCCAGGTATTGTGTCGGTAGGTGAGAGTCTGGAGGCGGAGCCTAGGGTTGTTTTGTGACTCTAAATGAGCTACAACATGTACACTTAAGATCGTACTTTGACTAAAACTCAAGGTATTGGTATACAGTGCTTCATGGGGTGTGTTATATATATATACATATATATATGTGTATATATAATGTGTGTGTATATATATATATGTGTATATATATACACACATATATACATATTTATATATATATCATTGTATCTTCAAGCGTGGGGACTTCAAAAATGAAAAAGTTTTAAGATTTTAAAAGTGATTGCCTCCAGAACTCTGATAGTTTCAATGTGTTGGGCTCAAACAGCCAAAGACACGATTACCCCGAGTCACACCGTAATGTAAGAGTAACCTGCAGGTCTCCAGCCACAGATCTAAATGGTCTAGGGCACATATCAGCTCAGTAAATCTGAAATGTATTGAGGAGCAAGGTCGTGTAAGGCCTTAAAACTGAGCAATACAATTTTAAAATCAATTCAACAACTAAGGGAGGGAATCAGTGTCTGGAGGCAGGCACAGAGTGATGGGCTCAGGCCTCTTGGTCCCAGCAACAAGTCCAGCAGCAGCGTTTGGTACCAATTGGAGATGCTAGAGGGAGCTCTGGGTGATGCAATACAATAATCAACCCGGAAATATATAAAGCATGCGTACATTTGTATAAATCAGCAATTTAAGAAAAAGATTACCAAATATGAGAACATTTAAACTTCAATAAACATGACTTTGCACTTTTAATTTGATCATAACAGCGTTGCATTAAATATTAAGTTCCTCCTAAATACCGAACACTTTTTTGCTCTTATTCTCCTTTTTTCTACTCCTTTCCCCTTGGGCGTGAGGTCCCCAGATGTTAGACCCTCTTGAACTCACAAGCCAACGTTTAACTTATGCATGGCAACATATTGAATACACATGTATGTATTTTTTGCCTGCTAAATAATCATAGAAATAGCTCCTTTAAGGCCCAGTCTCACCAGGAAGTCTTCGGTATCAAACAAAGTGGGCTGTGAGGGTGCCAGTTGTGGGTGTTGAACCTGCTCCCATCTGGTTGCTGCTCACCTCGTCCCGCCTTCACAGCTCTCCCAGCAAACACTCACAAACCAGCAGTTCTGTAAGTTTCTGCTGACTCCTGCTACAGTAGAGCTGTCGATTTTACATTCCCTTTGCCCTGACATTCCTGGACCCACAGAAATTGATTTCCCTCGCCAGTTGGAAGTCCTTGACGATGCCGATCCTTAATTCCACGTCATTCTTTGATTGACCTTGGGCTCCTCGATCTTGTTCCACTCCTTCTTGCTCATATCCCCCCCGACTTCACTCGGATGAACTCTTGTGTCCGGGGATTTGGCTTGGGCTTCATTTGAAAACACAGCAGCTGCTTCCATCACCTTGATGTTTCAACAAGTGGTTTTCTCCGCGTCGCCTCGGGGGGCGACGCAATCAGGCTGCGCTTGTAATGGAGAAACCTTCCAGGTTTGAGTCTTTTGTAGATAAAGACTTTCATCTTTGTGGGTTTTGGGGAAATGAGTTCTTGCTGGTGTGTGTGTGATGGTGTTCATGCATTTCTACGCTATACAGTATAATTAGTTTGGCTTACTTAAACTAATTTCCTTTAATGAACGATTAACGGTACTCTAATGCCAATTGTCAATACTCTGAGGTGGTTATTTATGTTCTAACTCATCAGGAGATTTTTTAAGAGTTTGCAGTTGGTCCCGTCCCAAGCCACGCACACCTCTTTGGAGGAAAGTTATCTTCATGGGTTTAGAGAAGTCCAAGTGTGAAGCAAGTGACACCCAAACAGAGACACAGTGCACCTTTAACCATGAGGCAAAGGGCTCCCCCCAAATCGACCCCCGGCCACCGTGGTTGGGACTCAGCGGTTTTACACCAAGTATGACCTCATAAAACACGTTTATGGCCATAATTCAAGAATTGAAATGCTAAATAAAGCTGCAAGCATCGATGCACCTCGCACCTTTGCGCACATCGGGGGTGATAACTTTGAATCAATACCAAACGTTTCAACAACACCTTGTTTCAGGTTAACGCCTCTCACGTTCACGCTGCATTTACTTGTGACTTGGAATTTATTGTTGGAAATATCCAACTAGCATCCAAAATGTGAAAACGGAATATTTCAAGTCTGTGACTTTCCCCTTTACATTTCAATAGGAGTGGTGGAAAAGCTACTCTCTCTCTGGAGTATTAGCGCAACACATTTTGAATACTCCATATTTGATTAAGACAAGAAGACAAAAGGAACCTTGTAGAAATGTAGAACTTGTTTTATTTTATTTCTGTGTGTCTCCCTGTAGGAATTCTGTTGTTTGTCAGTGCTTTGCCCAACCGTTGTTGTTTTTATAAGTTAGTCTTCTTTGGGCCATACTTTTTTCAATGGTTCTATCTCTCGATGCCCACACTATTTCCTTTTCCTCTCTGCTTCTCCGCTCATTCCTATTTTCACTCTCATGTGAAATGCCTTTAAATGCAGTGAAATCACGCATGGTATATTGTAAAGGCTACAAATGTTCACATTTTTGCTGATGGGCTTTTTATTTTCCCTTTTAAATTATCCTTACATCACCCTTCCTCTATAGCTTTATATTTATGGCGAAGGCAAATATTCCTTTACATGCATTTTTATACATTATGACAAGCCCAACGTCGTTCTTAAAACTTGGCAGAGCTGAGTCCTGATTTATGCAGTTTTCAAACCGGTAAAATCACATGCTAACCCTGTTCCAGCAGGGTTATATCTCTCTGGACGAAAATCATTTAATTTTAGACTGTCAGTGAGCAGAACAAAACGCTGAGGTTTAAAATGCTTGTAGGGAGCAGTTACTGTATGTCACAGTGATCTGGACGGGAGACTGAGTAATGATGAGTCTTACACCTGTGAGACCTCCAATCTCATTTGTTTTCTTTCAGATGGCAAATACAATTCATTCCCAAATGTGTTTCATGTATTCCTGGAATTTTTTTAAATTAAATATATAATAAATAAAAAAACATTCTGAGCAAACAACATTTCACTTCGGATCACAAAACTTAATGTCAATGACGGCTGAGGAAATGTGTTGATTTGTTGTTGCACTAAACAAAGAGGAGTGCTCCCACATCGAGGATAAAGAACCACAATGAGCTGAGACTTCTGAGATCCTGGTCGATGTTATTGTCTTTAAGAGGCAGCTCGGTTTTACTGAAAGTATGACATGAAACTCGATGACCAAAGGCATCTATTGGAACCCACTATGTCTTCCTCGGGTGCCTATATAACACAAAGTTGGTAAAACTTTGGCAGGTAGAAACTGGCATGGTCCTTTTCAAAGGGGCCCCTAAATGTCTCATCTCAATCCGTCTGAATGAAAAAGGGTTCCGCGAGTAAATCTTGTGCGACTGGAAAGCTGAGACTCTTCCTGATTCAATGAGCCCAATGGTATTCATGTGCGATGATGTCCCATAGTAGCCATTTTATTATCGCGAGACAATTCAGAAGAAACTTGACGTCACTGTAATTATTGTTGTGACCTTGAGGATAATCACAGTTTCATGAAGAGTCAAACTATAGAGACCTGGGGCATTCAGAGGATGTTTTTAAGTTCTCTCCTGCCCCACCCGACCAAAGACAACAATGGGTGGATGTGGGTCTCTTCGGGGTAAACAAATGAAAATGCGGATCTCATGGATTACCACCTTAATTGTTTTTGTAGGTGTAATAGCCCAACTGTTCGATGTTTGGCTCAGTCTGGATAATGACTGTCTTGGGGTTTTTAAAACGTAAAAAGTGTCCGTAAATGCCCCGTGAGCTCTCCTTGTAGCTGAAGCGTTGTGTGTTGAGCCCTACAACGATCACTTGGCTAAAGGAAATTCACAAGTTGTAACTATTCAGAGTTGAAGCCATATGTTGTTGTTTTTTACAACCAGGTTGTTCACAGTTTAGTTGTTATGCTTAAGAACTTACTCCACGAGTTATTTGCTGAAATCTAACGGTGCAGCCACGTCAATAAAAGTGGAACCAGGGTTGTTTATTAATAATTAGATTGTAGTATTATACATTTTTTATTTGTACAAAAAACAGGCCATTTGTAAACAGACTGTAAACTACAAACCAATTAATTGTTTTACATTTATTTTGAGCTAAATCCCATAATCACTCTAAATTACATAAAGATATTGTCACGACGGGATTAGGGTGGACCCAAATGCACGACTCAGGAAGCAGATAATTCAAGTAAAGCTTCTTTACTGAAAGTGTCGTCAAGATCGGAACAGACAGAACAATCAAGCTGTGGAACGCTGGAGGGCTTGGTCGGAAAAACACAAGACAATCTGGCAGAGGACAAGTGGAAGTGAGGGAGCTAAATAGTGAGGGACTAATGAGGGGATGGGCAACAGGTGAGAAGGGCGTGAAGACCAGGTGAAGGGAATGAGGGACTAACGAGGGAGTGATCAGAGGCAGGTGAGGGGAGTTGGACTGACGAGATGGGAAGCAGGATCTGGAATGACATGATCAGTGACAGGATGAAAACAACTACTACAAAAAGGAAGGTGTGGCGCTAAACTTTTACAGATATACTTAAAACTAAATCCTGCCTTCACCGTCAAACGTTGCTACCATGGCGAGCTAGTTTCTGATCAGCCCTCCTAAGTCCTAACACCACTGTTTAGTTTTTCCCCAGCCCTAAACAGGAAGTGTTGATGGATCAAATTGTCGTGACCTCACTGGTCCTGAGGGCCACGGAGAGGCCGAGCTTGGCATGGATGTGACGCCTTATGAGAGACGCACAACTCAGGAGCTCACATTGTTTCAAACACACACACTTTGAGAGGCGGTGTTGGCTCCTATCCGAAGCTGTGATCAGCTGATGTACAGCACCTGGATACTGTGGCCCCTCACAGCCAGCCTGATCTATGAGGCAATTATGGTAAAAATATATGTCTAAGCATTCCTGGGGTTGAAAGGACTGACCGGGATATTACACGGATTACATTATACACAAAGTGAAATGTGATGGCTGCTGAGAGAGAGAGATTTGAAAAACTTTATTTCAAACTTTGCACCACATAAAACCAAATTGCTATCAACACAAATCACTTTTACTGCAGCACCAATCCTGAAAAAGAAAATTGTTCATGATGCTCAAGTTCTTTAAAAACAAAAAACAAAGCTGCTCCACTGAGGCCAGCAAGTGTTTCCTGCTCTGTCGACCTCGCCTCTCGCCCTCTTCTCGTCGTCGAGAGAGAGTTTGTGTTGGCCATTAGGAGTTCCCTTATAGATGGCCCCCTCCCTGTCCAGATATTTTAACTTGTACACACACACACAATAGTTACGCTGAGCGACAGGCCAAGCCCCAGATTTGTGTGTGCATGAACTGCCTTTAAAGTGCATGTGACATTACTGTGTGAGTGTGTGTGTGAGAGAGAGAGAGGTTTGCCTCATACACTTTGATAGATTGCAGAGTGCTGGCAGTCTTCAGTGTGAAGGAAGCTTGGCATAGATGGCAACTTATTCCAACTCAACGATCACTTGATTTACCGTTACACAGGATCCAATAATATCAAAGCCACGCCAGATGAAGGGAGTCACGCACACCCAGGACTGTCGAGACCAAATCATGAGAACAACAACAAAAAGACAGAAAGTTATTTCAACACTTAGCAGCGAAACTAAATACAACTGATTCATTCTGTAATAAAGTAAGTCGACAATGTGCATACTTCACAGAATCAAAGTATTTAAGACTCCGACTGTTACAACACATTTACCGCAAAACCAAATTCAGCTTCATGCAGCGCACTTATTAAAAAACTATGAAACCAAACAGTCATATAATCCTAGACTCAGCCAAACAAACCAAACAAGTCTAAAGAGATTAATGTACGGCATGTAGGGAGGGACGAGATGGCCCAACATGTTCTCACAATATGTTTTGGATGTTGATCAATGTCGATTATTATCATACATATATATATATATAATGAATGCCCAATTTTCATATTTGTTTTGTAACAATGTTTTGATTGGCTATCTTCCACATTTTTATTTCATTATGGTGGAGACATTATATATGGAAATGAAGTTACTGAGATGTTGTGTTGACATTGCAAAACGCATTTACTTTAAGTAATCACAAATGCAATATAAATATACGAACCCATCTGATTACGATGCGTTATGCTCTACCTGTATTACAATAATTGTATCCCCTCTGCCATCTGCTCTCATTCTTTCATAGGTGATTTTAATGCCTCTGTTCAGAATGATTGTTGTGTTTTTACAGATTGTTTTTGACTAATTAACCACCAGAGTTGGAGCTATAGTTGTAAGGCTAATACTTTTAAGAGTTTCTCCTGAGTCAGTTATTGAATGAAAGAAATGCCAATACTGAACATTATAATGTCATCGTTTGTTGAACAGAAGCTTGACATGCGTTTCTCCTGAATAATAATTACAAGAATAACATTAGTAGCAGCCTCAACAATACACGTGTAATCTTCATTAACTAATTTGGTCCAGAGAGGACAGGAGAGCCCGCCTGAGCTCCTATAAATAACTGCAATGCTAAATCTATTCGAAACCAATCAAAGACAAACTGAGGTAAGGAGCCAGACAATCTGCAGCTCATCCGTGTTCAACCATGCATGAAACGGCCATAAACTGTTATTATGGGTGGAAAAGAAAAAAGGTTTCCGTTTTGTTCTGTTCAGCACTTTGTATGAGGAAGACGATCTATAATGGAAAATACGATGATTCTGTTTCTAATTTAAAATATTGATGCGTTACATATGGTGTTTTATGATCATAGTCCAACTGATACTGGCTTCGAGAGGATGATCTCAATATTTATCGCCGTCGATTGACCATGAAATGTATGAGCGATACATTTTGCAGTTGAAAATGAACTTTAATATGCAAATGAGGTCAAACTAAATCTCTGTCCTGATATTTTATAAAACTAAGACACCCATGATTATCAAACAGACTGCATCAATCCTGATGTTTGTTCCAGTCCCAATTATCATAAATAAAAAGATAATACCAGATACTATTATTTGGATTTCAGATATAATCTATTTTTAAGTATCATATCATATTTGAGCTGAATGTCCCTCAGGTCTCGAACTAACCATGGTACAATATCAATAACTTTTGGTGTTGGTAATAATGTGACTAATCCATAGGGCGATATTTAAATCTGTTGACTGGTCTTGTAACAGTTTAGCTCCACACCTTCCTTTTTGTAGTAGTTGTTTTCATCCTGTCACTAACTATCATGTCATTCCAGATCCTTCTTCCCATCTCGTCAGTCCAACTCCCTTCACCTGCCTCTGATCACCTCGTTAGTCCCTCATTCCCTTCACCTGGTCCTCACGCCCTTCTCACCTGCAGCCCATCCCCTCATTAGTCCCTCACTATTTAGCTCCCTCACTTCCTCTTGTCCTCTGCCAGATTGTCTTGTGTTTTTCAGACCAAGCCCTCCAGCGTTCCACAGCTTGATTGTTCTGTCTGTTCCGATCTTGACGACGCTTTCAGTAAAGAATCTTTATTTGAATTATCTGTCTCCTGAGTCGTGCATTTGGGTCCACCCTAATTCTGTCGTGACAGGTCTAGCGCTACACTTGAGACGAAGCCCTGAAGCCAGTGCTCCATGTATTCTGTCTCAGCCACACATAAAGAAAGTGACCTTTGTATGACTCGCGAGGGCCACTCTGTCTCAGTGGTGAGCAGGATCGGCGGTTCGATCCCCGGCTCCGCTAGTCCGTGCCGACGTGGTCTCCTCGGGCCAGACACTCAACCCCAATGTGCTCCCGTAGGTGTGTGAATGTTCTGTGAATGTTCGCACTAATGGGCAGTTAGCCACTGCCATCAGGGTGTGAGCGGGTCAATGATGTCATTGAGTGCTATAAGCCCAATGCGTGGTCGGAAGACTAACGGCGACATAGAGTACGTACAGGTCCATTTAGCATGTCTCGGTATGTTCAGGAGACAGACCCATCGGGGAAATAGACTACATCACATTGCACAGCCTTCCTATGTGTCGGTCTGTCATCTCTGCAGCCATGCGTACAGTAATATGTTTAAAGTACATCCGTGCTCATCGTATATCAAAAAGGTCCAGCTATATAACTGATGTGTTTTCAGTTAGAGAGGAGTACATGATGGATCTAACGCATTCAGGTCCCTTCTTTCAGTCTTAATTACATTAAATGTCACCGTGGCTCTGCTTGCAATTCATAGGTGGTTCTGCCCACGCAAGAACTGCCTCGGGCCATTACCTCACTCTCATGGCTATTAAAAGTACTCAAAGTATGATACATGTCCATACACTGGAGATAGTAGCTGAGGTGTCACGAATTACAGCGTCTTCAAAATGAATTAATCACCGGCGCTGGTGACTTGCAACCATGGTGACTTGCTGTAAAGTGGAAACTTACACCGTCATGACCTGGCATGCGACCAATTTCATCTCCATTAATTTCTTGTGAAGAAGCGAGCGCTTCGCTTCACCGTGCATGCTGCGACACGGTGGCGTGAAGTGCACATCGAACCCGTGAAACGTGGGGCGGGTTTTAAAAAAGAAAAGAGAAATTCACCAAATGCAGATGTGCAGCGTGTCAGTCAAGCAGTAACCAATGAAATGGGTCCACAGAAGACTCTGCAAAGCCTCCAAGTTCACGACCAGAGCATAGAACCCTGAGGTCAGAGCATAGAACCCTGAGGTCAGAGAACCTTGAGATCAGAGCATAGAACCCTGAGATCAGAGAACCTTGAGGTCAGAGCATAGAGCCCTGAGGTCAGAGCATAGAACCCTGAGATCAGAGAACCTTGAGGTCAGAGCATAGAGCCCTGCGATCAGAGAACCTTGAGGTCAGAGCATAGAGCCTTGAGGTCAGAGCATAGAGCCCTGAGGTCAGAGCATAGAGCCCTGAGGTCAGAGCATAGAGCCATGAGGTCAGAGCATAGAGCCCTGATGTCAGAGAACCCTGAGGTCAGAGCATAGAGCCCTGAGGTCAGAGCATAGAGCCCTGAGGTCAGAGCATAGAGCCCTGAGGTCAGAGAACCCTGAGGTCAGAGCATAGAACCCTGAGGTCAGAGCATAGAGCCCTGAGGTCAGAGCATAGAGCCATGAGGTCAGAGAACCTTGAGGTCAGAGCATAGAACCCTGAGATCAGAGCTTAGAACCCTGAGATCAGAGAACCCTGAGATCAGAGCATAGAACCCTGAAGTCAGAGCATAGAACACTGAGGTCAGAGCATAGAGCCATGAGGTCAGAGAACCTTGAGGTCAGAGCATAGAACCCTGAGATCAGAGCTTAGAACCCTGAGATTAGAGAACCCTGAGATCAGAGCATAGAACCCTGAAGTCAGAGCTTAGAACCCTGAGATCAGAGCATAGAACACTGAGGTCAGAGCATAGAGCCATGAGGTCAGAGAACCTTGAGGTCAGAGCATAGAACCCTGAGATCAGAGCTTAGAACCCTGAGATCAGAGAACCCTGAGATCAGAGCATAGAACCCTGAGGTCAGAGCATAGAGCCCTGAGATCAGAGAACCTTGAGGTCAGAGCATAGAGCCCTGAGGTCAGAGCATAGAACCCTGAGGTCAGATCAGAGAACCCTGAGGTCAGAGAACCCTGAGGTCAGAGCATAGAACCCTGAGGTCAGAGCATAGAGCCCTGAGATCAGAGAACCCTGAGGTCAGAGCATAGAGCCCTGAGGTCAGAGAACCTTGAGGTCAGAGCATAGAACCCTGAGGTCAGAGAACCTTGAGGTCAGAGAACCTTGAGGTCAGAGCATAGAGCCCTGAGGTCAGAGAACCTTGAGGTCAGAGCATAGAGCCCTGAGGTCAGAGCATCGAACCCTGAGATCAGAGAACCCTGAGGTCAGAGCATAGAGCCATGAGGTAAGAGTATAGAACCCAAAGCCTGACAGTTTATTATTTATTATTAAGTCAATTGTTTATATCGTCCAAATTCACAAATGTGCCTGAAAGGCTTTGGGATCTTTTCTTAGAGCCTCAGTTTGGATAAAGAAAAACTGTTTTAATGACTCAATTGTTTATCCAGACTCTTTGGTAACATTGCAGTGCTGTTAGTTTAAATGTTAAACTGCAAAAAAAATATTATGGTCCCAGAATTCATGAATAATCGTGATAATCATGACCTGAATGTTAATTGGAACAATCATGATCACAGTTTTGAATATAATGATGCAGCCTTTACTCAAGCGCGTCTGGATTTGTCACTTTTCATATTACACATTTTTTATTTAAACTAAAAGGATGTCTCGCCTGGGAAAAATGTATCTGATATTTTTCACATTTATTTGACTTACTAAAAATATTTCAGTGCAATCATGTACTGTACATGAAACGCTCCGCCCGGCTGGATTCAAGGACCTGCATGACGAGTGAGATCTTTCAATAAACGCGTGTAACATTTAGCCGTCTCCATCTCGACATGATCTCTGTGGGGATGTGATTATTCATCTGAGATCATTACACAGCATCACAGCGCATGGAGAGTCGTTGCTCATCCTCCTCTTTCATAACTCAGAGAAAACCACACAGAGCTGCCCGAATCTTCCAACCTCAAAAAAGCCTTTGATTAATCAGCTCTTTCAGCGCCTCCCTGAACCAGCCCATTCGGTTCCTGTAACTGTTGATTGGATCTCAAAAAGAACACGTGCCACATCTCAGAGCGCTCCTGCGTGTCGGTTCACTTCTGTTCTTCAGGGTTCGGCCTATCGCAATGATGCATGGGCTTTAAATGGCAGAGCATTCAGGAGACATGACTGTGATGACGATAATGAATAAAGATCTCTGCGTCTGTCTCAAAGGGCATTTGTGAGGAGTGAGGGGAGAGAAGGGGAGGAAGGGGGGCTGTTCACGAGAGACGAGGGAGAGGAGGATCATGGGAAATATTAGACGCAGCAGGCGATGCAATGGCGCTGCAAGAATGCATAGTGGCTGGATTGGATCAATATTTGAGGTCAATATTGGTCATTACTAAAAAAATGGAATTTATTCATGAGTCTAAACGATGGATATGACTGTTTGATTATTCAGTGCATCAATTGTGATCAATATTCATACCTGATAGAATCTTTTGAGCTGGCATCGTTCATCTTGCTCTTCAACGGGGCAATACCTGGTGGTAACTGAAATGAAATCATATTCGAAATCTGAGATTAATAACTTTACCTTGATGGGGAAAAAAAAGCACTTTAGTAGCATGGCATTTACTGATAGCATTTTCTAGTTTGTCTTTTTTGAAGAAATGGTACTTTCTTGATTCTCGCGGTCGAATGCACTTATTGTAAGTCGCTTTGGAACGAAACATCAGCTAAATAAATATAATGTATTTAACAAAACATCATGAATCCATCCACCATTGTTACCTTTCTGACATCCACCACAATTACGCTGTCAAAGCGGCCATTTTGCAGAGACAATTAAACTCTGTACACGTGTCTGGAATTGTATATCGCCAGCTGCACTCGTGTACAGGGGAGGAGTTCAGAGCTGCACATACGTGTCTCCTGATCCATGTATTATACATCTGCACTCCGAGACATTCCCCCTGAGTGTGAGCAGACGGGCGCTCATTGTACCTCTATGTGAGCGGCGCCCGGGTCATGTCGGCCTCGTTCTCCTCAATAATTCATTGGATGGAGGCGTCGCTGCTCTGCTTTGAAGAAACATCCTCCCCACTCCCGCAATGTGACAGTATTTACACGTATAACACGACAACAGCGATTACAGCGTTGCGTTACATAACGCCGTGCCGCGACAGACGGAGACCTAATCTGTCTGTCTTCACGGGAGATGAGGAAAACAACCTTTTTCTTGCATAATTGTGTAAAAAAACCAACATCTAATCCCTGCAGAATCCCCACTGGGAGAGTCGGGGCTCCGGAAGTCACTTTGCTCCACCGATTTAAGTCACGAACGCACCGCGAGAAGTTAGAGGCATTTCAGATGGAGAGTGAAAGGGACATCTGGCCTGAGAGTCAGACTTTGTGTATTTATTGTTTCTGACGATCCAGATCCACGAGAAAATCACCAGCTGAGGTCACAAAGGTCACGATTATTTGAATCCAAATCCACGGCGTACACCATTTGTTAGTCCGGCCATTGTTGTTGTCCACTCGCTCCGCCCCCCCGGCCGACTGTCTGAACAAGCAAAATGTGTTTTGAGTCTGATGAATGGGAAAGGTAATTGTTAGCCGGACAGCAGGATTGATGTTGTTATGATTATCCATCCAGCGCCGCGTGTCATTTTCCATATGAGCATAAGTGGCCTGATATACGAACATCTGGGCCCGTTCTGGATGGGAATGTGCAGTCTCAATGGATATTTGTGGTAATATGCAACGCATCCCAAACGGACGTCTCTTATATGAGGAGAAATGGCTCCTTTGCAAAGCAGCTGCTGCACAGGTGGGGAAGAATGTGACGGAGGCCGAGCGGCGCAGCGGCCCGCTGGCCGTCTGAGGAGACGGGCTCGCTGAAGCTTTTTGTACTCCAGTCGACTGCAATTCATTTCTACTGAAAAACAAGTTCAACATTCATCATGGAAGAAATGTGTCGGCCCATAATGATCTCACATTTTCCACATAAAAAAAAAAAGAAGCTCAAATGCTTTCTGGAAGTGGAAAAATAACATTGTGTGATAAATTTAACCCGAAAAGTGAGCCAAGTGTTGGCTCGAGGCCCGAAGCGTGATTTCACTTTTATTGCACGTTGGCTGAAAAGCATCAGGCTCTTTTTGTGTGTTCTTGTTGTGGGTCTAAACTTCAAACGTCAACAAGGCCCACACTTCAGCGCTGTTGTTGTGGTTGTATTCCAGCGGTCCTGCCTCGGCACTCAGACTGCTTTTTATTTTGGGCGCGTGTTGACCACCGGGGGGGTCGAGAGCGAGGGAGGATCACCTTTTATCCACCTCCTCTCTCGAAAACCCCTTTCACTTTCTATTTTCTGGATGACCAGCCGTGGGTTTCACAGGATAATAAACACGTCTCCCATCAATCTGTTCCCATCTGTCATACATCAGATCTCGTCACACAAGCAGGTCACCTTTGACTTTTACGGGCGTACGCGCCTCTCTTTGTCGTTCATGCATGAGTGTACACAAGGTGTGTGAAATGATTGTGTGCATGTTAACCCCTCACCGTCTCTTCCCTTCTGCCTCCGTTTGTTGTGTTATGGCCCACGGATCTCTGCTTTTATTACCGAGCACAAATCTACTCCCGCTAATAAACCTTTCCTCAGTGGGTAAACACAACATTTCCAGAATGCTCTGTGGCTGTCCAAACAAGTTGAATCTCACCTATTAAATTTCAATTCTGGGATTTCACACTCCATCCAGTCTATTCCGCGCTTGGCTTTCCCCGCTGGAACGGAAAAGGAGCATTTTATCCAGATATTCATTTTTCAGTTGAACAACCAAGTCGTCTGCGTGTTTGCACTACGCTATCGAAATAGCGATCGCGATAATAGACACAATATCTGCCGCTAACGCACACGCGTCAGATGTTTGCCTGCTTTCATTCACACGGCAAAACGCATATTTCTGCCTTCAGGCCTGTCTCTCTTTTTCTCCAATTAAAAACGAGTTACCATTTGCACGGCTGCTGGTTTTTAGATTATAAAGCATGTTTCCTGGAGAGTAAAAACATTCAACGTTGAAGAATAGCTGGATGACACTGCGAGGAGCAGAAATAATCACTTTTGTGTCCGACGTGATACTGAGCTCGTATCGATGTCTGGAAGTTGAACCTGTTTTCTGTGTGGACACGGAGCTGGTGCCAGCATCCTCTCACACATTGGGGCTGTGGAAACTTATGGAACGTAATCATTCAATAAAAGGTATACATCATCCAGGTGTCACAGCGCAGGTAGTACTTGTTCTAACATCGTGTGCTTCATCCCTCTCTCCGCCACAGCTCGTTGCAGAGAGAGGGATGAAGGGATGTCCAGGATGGCTGTGATTGATTTGATCCACACTGTTCCAGCCTGACCCCCTCCCTGGCTTTCTTTAAATGATGTGAACTGCATCTCGACCGGTCGGCGGAGGCAAACAACCACGAGGCGTTCTGTAACAGTTTAGCTCCACGCCTTCCTTTTTGTATTCGTTGTTTTCATCCTGTCACTAATTATCATGTCATTCCAGATCCTGCTTCCATCTCGTCAGTCCAACTCCCCTCACCTGCCTCTGATCACTCCCTCGTTAGTCCCTCATTACCTTCACCTGGTCCTCACGCCCTTCTCACCTGTTGCCCATCCCCTCATTAGTCCCTGTCGATTTAAGTTCCCTCACTTCCACTTGTCCTCTGCCAGATTGTCTTGTGTTTTTGTGCCAAGTTCTCCAGCGTTATTAGAGTATATTCCTGACCTGCCTGTTCTGACCCTGCCTGCCTGCCCTGACCTCTGATTCTCTGCCCCGCCCCTTTTTGGACTTGTTTGCTTCTTGGACTGATCTCCCGGTTTTGACCCAGCCTGTTTTCAACCAAAGACAGTCATCTTTGTTACTCCTGTCTGAGTCGTGCTTTTGGGTCCACTCTAATAGCACCGTGACACGCTCATTCTCGATGCTTAAAAATGGCCTTTATCGTTAATCAATCGTCAAAATATCTACTGGTTGATGCCCTTCTCGTTGACCTGTAACATTAACCAACTAACTTAAATTTGTTCTGCACTATTTCTATATTATATCATTTTTTTAAAGATATGAAGCAGATATTGAGGAGACATCTTTATTAACTCCTGCGTTGAAATATTTTCCAGACAGCCAGGACCCAGCAGGGTCTAAATTAGTTTCGATGGGATGTGTTTCCATGCCGCCGTGATCTCGGAGGATATCCCATAATTTCACATGGAAGATATTCCCGGGCCGACAGTTATTAGGTCTCTCTCTCTCCCCCACCCTGTCATTTCTCTCCCTCTATGGTTATATAACCAGTTTCTCATCATCACAGATCATCCTGTCTGGCTTTGTCCTTACCTGCCATACAGCTGTGCACCTGGGACCCACTTCCACCCCCTTCATTCATCATCCTCTCACCTCACTTCATCATTTCCTCGCTGTCACAAACAAGTCTATTGTGCCTCTACTTTGATTTCTGATTTATTGGAGTGGATTTTGTGTTTTCTGTTTTTTTTCCGGGCTTTCTTCAACAGCTATACTGATTGTCTCAAGCCGGCTACGACATCATTTCATTGTCTCGGCTCAGATTGTTTTGTTTACGTTTAGAAATTCAATATCTGTGAATGATACATCTGAACAGCATGGTGTCAGTGTCCAGTGGCGACACAGCCAACAGTTCTCTGGATCGATGGTCTGTGGATGTTTACATCCCCTCCCCGTGCTCTCCTGGCCTCCACCTGTATTCAGAGGGAGAGGACACAGAGAAGCACCCTGGAGTTGCACATTATTATTGCTCTGCTGCTGTGCTTTCAGAAGAAACTCCTGCCGTCTTCCAACTGAAGACAGAACAGACACCTGCAGCTCCGGACATGATTCGGTTGCTCTGGGAAACCTATAAATTCATTGTGGGCTGTGAGGTCATGCAGGCATTCAATGTCAGCGTTACATCTGTTGATTTGGTTGTGCAAGTAGAAACTACCTCTTTTTACACAGAAAGAAAGATGCAATTCAGAAATATTTTTTGGTGTGTATTAATCTGCCAGTCATACTGTGGATTAATCGATTACAAGTTTCATCTACAACATGTCAGAATGATTGTTTAGTCTGACCCACAGTCCAAAAGCTGAAACATGTCCATTAAACGGGGAAAAACGACAAATAATCACAATGGACGAGCGCGAATTAGTGATTGAGAAAAGGAAAACAATGTGCTGTCTGAAGGAAACAAGCAAACGGAGAGAGGAAGGTTGTGAGGAGGAGGAGGAGACGTGATGGAAAGCTTTGTCTGAAAAGAAAATAACACTAAAGTAGGAAAAATGATAAATGCACCGCCACCAACACAACTGGCTATACATTATTTAAATGTCACACACAGTTGTTGCTGTGCACTGTTATGTATGTGAAGTAAAAGACAGAAGAGAGAACGTGAGGACAGTGTGTGGTGACCTTGGCAATGACCCAAGAGAGTCTTATAGGACCTGTTTTATAAGGTCTCACATATATACAGAATTCATGTTAAAACATGTAATATGTGTCATTGTAGGTGTAGATTTTATTTTTAAAGGCTTTCCTATGGTGGAAATGGAAATGCTTCATCTGAATTATTTCATCAAACTTAAAATCATACCTTTATAGGTTGACATAACATACATGTCTGATACAATTTGGCATTCCTGATTAGCCTGACATAATTAAAGTAAGCTACCTCGAAGCAGATTTAAAACAGCTATTTAGTTTGGAAAGCCTTTTATCAAAGGTTATGTATCCCATCACAATAGTGATAACAATAGGCATGACCTTAGCGCTCAAGCAGGTAACAAAATAAACATTAATTGTCAGTTCTTGTACAAACGTATTGCTCCCTCGGCAGTGAGAGTAATTTAAAATTTGAATTGAATTGAATTGACACAAATGCTGATGACGTGCGACTGCAGGTATACGCTCGCCTCCACTGTTGATGGCTTTCCTTTCTGGACTTGAATCCTGTCTCTGAAAGCTGAGCTTTTGAAAAGCATTCACAGACACATATATATATATATATGCCTGCCATGGTGTTGGGTATTGAGTGAGCAAGGTTGGTTGAAGGCACTTAACTCCTCTGCATTCGTCAGGTGTTCCCACAGACACCAGACATTACAACTCCGATGTACTGAGAGCTTCGTCTGGAGGCGGTTGGCTAAATCACAATAGTTTTTGATACGTTAAATTCTCTGGCTTGTAAATACACGTCACTAAAGGGGTATAAAAAGTCGCCAAGTGAAAGTGCTTCCATAGCAAGGAGAGGAACACCTCACATCGAGGCCCTGACTAATAGTAACACAAAACGCTGACCCTTTTATTTTGCTCTTCTGGATTGATGTTATTGTGGTTATTGTGAACTGTCAGCTGTAACTAACGTCTCTCAGCCTTTTCTAAACAGAACCCAAGCACGGCGCTCTTTTGACCACACTCCAGCTTTCAGATTAAAGAAAAGAGCCAACGGCTAAGAGAAAACACGATGACTAGAGTGAGAATGAGGAGGCTGAGTTTGGTTATCCATGGATGATGATGCCAGGAGGGTCAGGGATGAGTCAGGCGGGCATGAACCTGGCATTCATCCTGCTGACATGAACCGTGGCAGGCTGTGACACATTGCAGAGGGTGGGCCTCCGTCTGGTCCTGTTGCTGTATCTGGAGGATCGCCAAATGCTTAGCAAAGAAGAGAGAGAGAGAGAGAAAGATTTCTATGTCCCAAAACAAACGTAACAAAGAACCCATGTATGATAAGGTTTTGGATATTCTATTTTTTTTTTTGTCAAAAGAAAAGACCAACACTAAAAATGAATTGATCTTACAAAGGAGCATCATCTGTGTGCCTAAAGCCGGACAGTGTCTCCGCCTCTGTGCCGTACTGTTGTCAACACAACCTCTAAAACACATAAACCACAGCTTCACTGGGTGACGTGCTCCTTCATTATTATGAGCGAGTGGCACCGAAGTTGATCCTGAATCAATCCAACCGCCCCCCCCCCACCGACATCCCCCCCGCTGCTGGAAACACTCAATAGCACCGCATGTGTATTCGTCCACAGCTGAAAACATTTGGCAACAAATGCACCACTTGGCAACTGACCACTCGTCAAACTGGTAAAATCCTATTTTGACAACATGCCAATGGGGTGTCCCTTAAACCAACTGCAACTTAACTATATAAAGAATAAAAGAGGTTTGGTTGTCGCAATACATGACCGTGGTTTATTTTCTTTATAGACTTTAAATGAACCTGTCTGATCCCCTCTGATAATCTCTTAAATCACTTCTTGAACCCCACTGGTGGAGAAGAACAGTCCGGCAATAATCTGATATTAACTGTCCACGACTCTCCTTCTTTTTATCTTTTGCTTTGATTTTTTCAGCTTTTCTTTCATTTTCTTTTCTTCCTTATTGCTCTCACTGTTATTTTCCCCCCTGATGGTTTTCATTCAAGTCTGATTTCATATTTAGAGTTGAGGAGAGTCGGTTCAGTCTCACATCTGCCAAATACAACTTTTGAGGAGCAACTTAGTTTATATCTATATCGACTTCTGCAAACTTCGGATAACTTCTTACCACAAAGCTGAAATATTGAACACGGTCTTTATGAAGCAGCCCGGTGTTTGAGGAAGTGGTGCACACATATTATTAAATTTCCTCTGAGACAAAACTGCAAAGAAAGTCTGGTTGTGTGTCAGTGAGCGATAAAGAGGTAGGACAGCATCTGTCACTCAAATAAACTATTATTTCAATCAGGAAAGAGTTGTTTTGAGTTTAACAATAATTTATGCAAAGTCGGACTACTGATTATTAGATATGTTCTCCCTCACAGCTCTGGGATCAGCTGGTGACGATAGTCTTTTTATGATCTCATTCTTCTTAACATGGACATTCTGAGTTTTGTGACGTTATAAGAAAAAATGTCCCTTTATTATTTGTCTTGATGATATAATGAACTGCAACAATTATCTATTTAATATGTATTCTCGTCTATCTTTTATTTGTGTTAAATTCCATGGAAAAATAGCAGTTTGTATTAATAACCCTTTGTAAATAAACGGTAAAACAGTTAGCCAACAACCGCATACCGTAATCCAGTACACAGTAAGATGCAGTAACAATGAAATAGAAGCGTCCTTTCAGCGGATTTAATATTGCAATATTTCAAGGTCACTATCAAAGAACCAATTCACAATGAAATGAATGAAACTAAGTAAACTGTGTAAATCAGGCAGCATTGATAAAAGCAGTTGAATATAGGGGAGCAGTAAAAGAGTCCTCTTCCATGTGTGTTCATGATGTGTCAGTCATATTGCCACATTTAATTCTTCAAGTCTTTGTGTAAATATTCGTAGCAGAAGACGTTGTTAAGCTACATTAAGAGTCGCACAGGCTGGGAGGGCCTTATGGTTTTGATAACCTTCATTGAGTGAAGTCTGATGGGCTTGAATACAAAGGGTTGAACACCTAAATAAACGTGATAATTGGACCGGTTGGTTCCAGCACAGCAGCTTCCACCGGCATGCGATTACGTGATGGAGACAGGTGTGTGGGTGAGGCTCTCAGGAAGGAGGTGGATGCAATGTTGACAGAGAGGAGACATTAAACATGTGGGCGAGCTTATGGGACGTTGTCGCTATGAGGCAGCCGGACACCGGTGGGCTGCTCCCTCCAGGTGGGGACAGAGGCCCTGACCAAGTCCCTCGGGGGCTTGTTCAATGCTCCTCTCCCGCTGCAGGGCACGGTCGCACAATGTGTCATAATGTTTGAATTACATTTTGTTTATCAATGGTCTGATATTTGAACAATGCAAAGCATGTTTACCCCACGACCAAAGAGTCAGGACTTGACTCACTTGGTCCTTAAAGCCTGGAGGCTCGATCTGGAATCACAGTTGCTTGTCAACATATTTCCTTCTCGTTTCCTACGACTGAACTGCCTCACAGCAGAGCCCTCAGCCTCACTGGAGCTTTGAGAAAGCTTTATTAGGGTCCGAGCGACAGACGAAGTCTGACCGAGAGGAACCTATTGAAATTGTTAAGTCTGACCGAGAGGAACCTATTGAAATTGTTAGAGTTCTTATTAGGGTCCGAGCGACAGACGAAGTCTGACCGAGAGGAACCTATTGAAATTGTTAGAGTTCTTATTATTCTTCTTCTGGATTTTTATTTTTGAACATTGGGGGCATATTGGGGGTATGTATCATATCCCAAAACTCACCAAATTTGGCAAGCTTGTCAGGCTTGGTGAAAATAGCCGGATGACACCGACCTCGAAATTCGGCTTTCAAAAATTGCTCTCTAGCGCCACCTGTAAATTTGACCGGCGACGCCCCTCACCCAGTATGTTCAAATGACTAGCTTTTTTTTTCACAAGTCCACTTGGACCTGCTCTACAAAAAAGCCTCTCAGTACCCTAAGCTCCGCCTACTTAAATTTTCCACCATATTTTTTTTGGTGAAAAACACATCAGAGGCGTTTGCTCCGACATACGGGATCCAATTCAAACCAAACCTATTGGAGATAATGATTATGGAAGCTACATCATCTAAGATCTATCATCCTTTTTCAAATATATCATTGTGGTAAGGATCTATGGCCCAACGAACATTTTAGGGGCGTGTCCTGTTTTGAAATGCTCATAACTTCAACACTATTGGGAAGAAAAAATAACAGACTTTCAGGATATGTGCAGAATGGAGCCTGGAACATTCACAGCAAATTTCGTGCAATTTGAACTGTAGGGGGCGCTACAATAATTCACCAAAGTTGGCCGTTTTTGGCGTTTTTTGCCGTTTTTTGCTTGATTTGGCCCTTTTCCACTTTTTCCCCATCGATTATTTCTCCCACAAAACGCCAACAGAATCGGCTAAAAATGAGTTTTATAGAATCTCAAGACTTGAATAATGAACACTGTGAAAAAAAACGGACTTTTCGTCGGTAGGATATTTCCGTTTTTTTACTGCCAATAATTTTTTACTTTCTGTGATTTCTTTATGTTAAAAACTATTGCTTAATCTCATCCAATACTTCCCCCAAAAATCATGTGTGATGCCAGTCAAGGCCTGAACACATTCACACGAAGAAACAAGCACATTTCTTCCAGGAACACCTATTGATCACCTATTGAAAAGTAAAATAACCAAATTTTCCTGCCCAAAATAATGTGAGCTCCTACGGCTGCCTGTAAACCAGTTGGCTCATAGCTCACCATGTTAAGTGTAGGTCTGGAGACCTGGAGATGCGTGTTCGATTCCAAGACAAGGCAGCATTTTTTCATTTATTTTTTTACATTGAATTTACATGAGGTGATCTATACTTCACATAGGGACACACGACGCATGAATATGTTCACGTAGTTAAAGCGCCACCTAGTGGCGAAACTGGACTTTGTCGAATCTGCCCCAAACTTGTCGTGCTCGTTATAAGTCGCGGCCCGAGTCGAGTCCGACCGGCGCGCCCTCGGCCGAGCGGGCCGGCGTCCCGCCGGCTCCCCCGACCGGCGTGGGTGAGCGAGGACCCGTTCGACGCTGCTTGCAGCTTTAATTATTATTCCACTTTTTTATTTTTGAACATTGGGCGCATATTGGGGGTATGTATCATATCCCAAAACTCACCAAATTTGGCAAGCTTGTCAGGCTTGGTGAAAATAGCCGGATGACAACGACGTCGAAATTCGGCTTTAAAAAATTGCTCTCTAGCGCCACCTGTAAATTTGACCGGCGACGCCCCTCACCCAGTATGTTCAAATGACTAGCTTTTTTTTTCACAAGTCCACTTGGACCTGCTCTACAAAAAAGCCTCTCAGTACCCTAAGCTCCGCCTACTTAAATTTTCCACCATATTTTTTTTGGTGAAAAACACATCCGAGGCGTTTGCGCCGACATACGGGGTCCAATTCAAACCAAACCTATTGGAGATAATGATCATGGAAGCTATATCATCTAAGATCTATCATCTTATTTCAAATATATCATTCTGGTAAGGATCTATGGCCCAGCGAACATTTTAGGGGCGTGTCCTGTTTTGTAATGCTCATAACTTCAACACTATTGGGAGAAAAAAAATAACAGACTTTCAGGATATGTGCAGAAGGGAGCCTGGAACATTCACAGCAAATTTCGTGCAATTTAAACCGTAGGGGGCGCTACAATAATTCACCAAAGTTGGCCGTTTTTGCCGTTTTTTGGCGTTTTTTGCTTGATTTGGCCCTTTTCCAATTTTCCCCCATCGATTATTTCTCCCACAAAACGCCAACAGAATCGGCTAAAAATCAGTTTTATAGAATCTCAAGACTTGAATAATGAACACTGTGAAAAAAAACGGACTTTTCGTCCGTAGGAAATTTTCGGTTTTTTACTGCCAATAATTTTTTACTTTCCGTGATTTCTTTATGTTAAAAACTATTACTTAAACTCATCCAATACTTCCCCAAAAAATCATGTGTGATGCCAGTCAAGGCCTGAACACATTCACATGAAGAAACAAGCACATTTCTTCCAGGAACACCTATTGATCACCTATTGAAAAGTAAAATAACCATAATTTATTCACTTTCACGATAGGCTTGCTTCTCTTAGTCGGTCAATCAGATCGGCTTCAAATTTGTAACACACAATCCAAACATTGTCATGATGTCAGCCCACAAAGCATTTTACGTTCGGTGTTACACTATTGCCGTGCCAACCCATTCTTCGCATCAAACAACGAAGGGGCTTTGGAGGGACTAAACATGCTCCCTGTGAAAATACCCTTGGCAAACATATTAAGAATCAAAGATGTAGTTACCAGATAGGATTTTTATTCTTCAAAAATGGTAATTTGCTCCATAGCGCCACCTACAATATTCAATTAGGCAGCCCCGGTGCTACGTTTGACCTACATGTATAACGCTGGGTAGGTATATGTAACACAAGTAGACGGAAAGAAAAGTCTCTTGGCACCATGCTCTAAACTGTACCGGATGTCGCCAATATTGATTTCTGTCACTAAATCAAATGCCCTCACCGCCTGTGTTTCATACTCCAGGCCAGCAGGTGGCGGTAATGCACCAAATATATGGATGCAAACTGCTTTTGGACTCGAGAAGAAGAATGACATGAACAACAACAGTTCGGGGCAGACGCGGTCTGTGACGGTAAGAATTTCAAATGTATTACAATGAACTACAATCCAACAATAATTAGTCATGGCAGTCTCTTGTTCACGTGACCGCTGGAAAGTCCGCCGTCTATCTCCGGTGATCTTTCTCCGTGTGTGACTGTCACAGGTTGCGCAATGCTGTGCTACACGAGGAGCTCCAAGCTAATGAGACTCTCCATTCAAATATATAATGGTTTGTCCTGTACGCCAGTCGGCATGAACACATAAATACTGTGGATATTACGTTACATAACCGCAGTGAAAGAACGGTGAACGGTGTGTCTTTTAATTCACGTCACGTTATAGTGCATGTCTTCGTTGGCTTTTTGACGGGGGGGATGTGGGGGGGCGAGTGACTTTTTCTTTGCTCCGTCCCGATGCGCGCAGACCAGCGTCGGAGCTCTTTGGCGACCACGTTTGTTTTCATGCTTAAGTACTTCTATTTAGTCATTTATTTTAATGCAGGACTCTAATAAAAATCAGGTACAATATGAACGTGGCTGCATCACGATGTTTGCAAGTCAAGTCACGTGATAAATGTGCGCATCTCTGATGCAGCTTGAAGGTGCATGCAGTTAATCATGTAGCTATATTAACTGCTCCACAACCATTTGAAAGAATAATTACTGTTTACTTTGCATATTACGGCTGTCATACAACATATACTCAATTAATACATGAAGTGTTATTAGAGATAAAACTACCAGCAGCTTATTAAAACTAGTAGTGATGCTAAAGTGAATTACTTCAACTTGAGCCATTATTTTAATTCAGAATTCTAATGAGTATATGTTAAATATTCTTTAACTACTCTTTAAGAATATTAATACCATTTGGTGTTTTTAACCTGTATATTGTTTACGAGATCTGTATACTTTCATCACCAATGTTAGAACCAGAGAACACCAGAATGTAATGAAGTTTTTAACTAGGAGGTTATGAATCCCACCAGGCACAGTGGATCACTGGAACACACGCTGGACCTGACACAGACAGGTGCTCATCTCCCAGCTGTCTCTGATCCTGCATCAATGGCCCAGCTCAACCCAGTCTCCGAACAGGTGTTGGGACACATCCCGTGTCCAGCTGTTCATCTCTCTATTGCAGACACTATGGAGATGTTTGGACTGCAGTATAATGAGCATGGTTGCCCCCAGTTCCTGTGGACTGGGACCAGCACAGGACCAAGACTGCCCGACCTCCTCCAGAGCAGTGCATCCACTGCACAGTCATCGTAATGGTGCTCAGTATTAATTATTAATATTATGAAAATATTTGAATTTTATTTTAAGCAAATCTGTAACTTTCTTTAAAAAATTACACTGCAGTCTTGTTATTGGTGACCTCAGCTAGGCCCAGAATTATTTTCATGAGATATCACCATGCGGATTTCGAATGAATTCAATTTAAAGTTAGCGAAAAATAAATATTATTAATATTATGACAATATTTGAATTTTATTTAAAGCAAATCCGTTACTTTCTTGTTTATTCTGTTTCTTTATAGGACGTGGCACTAAGGAGGATTGTCCAGCCGCAGGTTTGTTATGTTATTGTGCTTTGAAGTTTATGAATCATACCAGTATTTGCTTTTGAAGAGACCAATTGACACCATTATTGTTTCTGCAATTTTGTTTTCCAGATGACGCTGAAGAACCGTTACAAGCCGCTAACACCAGTCTGCTTCAGCAGCTTGGTTGAAATGGAGATTGGATGATGCACTGTGCCCAACTAATCATACACGTGATGCCTTGAGAGGTCGGGGTCAGATTGTGAGTACTCCTCTGTTTTCCTGATCCGATGTGAGGTCAAAGGTCAGGGATGTCTATGTGTCCAGATTGTAATGCACTCCGAGACAAATTTGTAAATTGTGAAAATGGGCTATACAAATAAACTGAATTGAATTGAGACGTCAGTGCACAACTCAAGACGACAAGCATTTATGCATTTTACATCGAATTTACATGACGTGGTCTATACTTCACGTAGGGACACACGACGCATGAATATGTTCACGTAGTTAAAGCGCCACCTAGTGGCTGAACTGGACTTTTGTCGAATCCGCCCCAAACTTGTCACGCTCGTTACAAGTCGCGGCCCGAGTCGAGTCCGACCGGCGCGCCCGGGTCCTCGGCGCTGGCTCCCCCGACCGGCGTGGGTGAGCGAGGACCCGTTCGACGCTGCTTGCAGCTTTAATTTCTTTACATCTTTATTATTCCAGTCACAAACTATAGCAGCACTTGAACTTCTCCAGCTATAGAATTTCTTCGACCGTTCTTTGGCCTGTTTTGAAGTACGATATGCATCCGAGTGGACGGAGTGTGTGCTTTCTGAACGTTCTCTCTTTAAGTGTTCAAGCGGCAGTCTCATTAGAGCTAATTCGGGATGCTGAAACAGACATGAATCCACATAAAAGGATTTTTTTGTTCTTTATCAAACCAGCTATTCACACTTGACGAACCACTGTTTCCCGGTGGACACGGCGGGTCATCAATGCTGCAGACGGGGAGGGAAAAGAGCATGACATCATCATTATGACTGAAGATCTCTATCTGCAGGGAGCAAAACAATGAGAGCCCATTCATCAAGATCAGGTCGCCAGGGAGAAAAGCACGACATATTCACTGTGGGGTCAATTTAACCTGAATAATGGGACAGTAAACACGGCCGGAGGAGATGGACCGCATCTATAGTTAGATTAGAAGAGCCAGAGTCATTCTTATAATTTAACAGTTGAAAACAAAATCAAAGCGATCAGATGTTCTGCGGGCCAAACATGAAGGTTAAATTGTTACTTTACAAAAACTGATGACTTTAATTAACAATTTAGTCATCAATAGCAATGTTATTTGAGTTAATATATAATATAAAAAAACACCAGTGTCGCAAAATGTAACGTTTGTGAGGCAATAGGAAACGTTGTTGAACTGAATCAAATCAATGACGTTGAATTCAGTAACAATCTGACCACGTGTAATGTTTATTTATTTACCCTGAAATTCAGTGTTCATCACTCATTCAGCACAACAATAAATTCACGTTGAACCTGTAGCACCCGATCTCCACCCCATGTACAGTTGTGTATTACGTATTTCATTGTGCATTTAGTCGAATAATGTGAGCAGGAGGAAGAGAATGAACAAGACTACGTAAACAAAGGGAGGGATGAGTACAGAGACGACGAAAAGGAGAGCAAAAAGACAATACCTTTGAGAGCGACCCGTACAGAAAGATGTGCGGAGAAGATCGAGAGCGAAGAGGCGAGATTAGAGAACAAATGGCATCACGGAGGCATGAGAGTTAAGCGGCAGCGAGCCAGAAGAGAGAGGGTCGGAGTTCATGAGATGTTGCTGCGCTGGGCTGGTTGTGCTGAGCCAACGTGGCCAGCAGTGATGAATTTGTCTCGTCGGGATAAGCCAAACAAACCGAGATATGTATAGTGTGTGACAACACCTCCTCCGGCTGCACTGAACAATGACATGTCCCCGACTCGCTGCGGAACACTGGCTCCAGAGATCTGGCAGGACACATATGCTGGAGGTACACACAGCTGTTTATTTAGTGTGTGCATTATCATGGCATATCTCTGTGATTTAGTAGAGGCTCTGGGGGGAAAACAACATACTGCATATGGAAAGAAATATATATTTTTTTTAAAGCTGCAAAATGTCAGTAGCTTTGACCGCTTGAGGGCAGGATGTAGACTCCAAAATAAAAAGCACAGCACTGAGTGTTTATATAATCAACATATCAACGTGTTATGGCTAATGTGTTTAGCTGTGGCATGGACGGACCAACAGTAGTACTACACAACACCAGGGTCATCAGAACCGTGACCTAAGGTTTAAAGGCACTGCCCACACACCCTGATGGAGTCCAGGACAGAACTTTTGTCACAAGATGTTCTCTGTTGCTCTCTCCCCTGATGTATTGTACCATTCCTGTTCAGAATGAAAGGCATACAATGCTCCAGAGGGATTCATACCAGCAAAATCACTTTCCGGTATAATAATCCTCTATCTGTATGGCATACGTCGTCCATTACTGCTGTCAAACTTTGACATTTTCACAGCACGGCTTCCTTTTAGTGAAATATTTCATTGTAATAATTCATTAACGGCAAACCGCTCTGCTTTAGCACAACGGTCCAATAGAAATGCACTGAGGCTCAGACTAAATACAAATTGTAAACGTAAAGCTCTACCGAGGCGTTTATTGTTATGAAAATGATGTTTTATCGTCATTCATTGTGTATGACTATTTTCATAGTGGCCCTTCATTATAGAACCATATGTGCCTCCTATATATGGGAGGTGTCCAGATGTGCACAATACACAGCTGGGGGTGGACTTGAGATTCACAAATTTCACAGAGAACTTGAACGGGCACTCGGTAGAGCGCATACCTTCGCATATCACAAGATTGGTCATTGGATTATGAACATTTTGGCATTAGCTGCATGCCAATTGGATAGAAATTGATGGTAAATAGAAGATTTTGACCGTTTCATGACCTTGACCTTTGACCCGATTGATCCCAAAATCTAATCAAATGGTCCCCGGATAATAACCAATCATCCCACCAAATTTCATGCGATTCGGTTTAATACTTTTTGAGTTATGCGAGTAACACGCATACAAATAAATAAATAAATACACGTCGATCAAAACATAACCTTCCGCATTTTCAATGCGAAGGTAATAAACTGTCTTCTGCTAACATAACTAGAATATTACACCATGGGTGCATTTAGTGAACATAATTATCTGGTGCAATGAAACAATGTACATCAAATTGCTTCCAACATTTTTGATGAGAGCCAGGAGAAAGGGGCGGAGCAAGACAAGTGTTTTGACCCGAGCCTTTAGCGCAGCGTGTCGTCGTGTTCTCTTGCAGCCGGACCAGAGATAACAGGCTGTAACTGAAGCAATTAGCAACCAGGTGGTTTGGGCAACAGTAGACGGCGTGCACGCTAACATAGATGCTAACCTCAGTCAAGTTATTATTACATGTTTACGGTTCTCTGAACACCAATTATTCCACACAATTAAGTACTATTTAGTCAGTTTATATGACAGATAACATTGTTTTAATGCTCTGCTGACATGTTTAATACACAGCATCAGGGCTTTATTTTCATAAAGAAACTGTTTTGATTAATTGTTGTAAAAAGTGAAAAATGCCTGTCACAATTTGGGGTGAATATCTTTAAATATCTTGGTTTGTCCCATCAACAAACACACAACTAATTACATTTTTAATGAGATAAAAGAAACGCATATCTGCAAATTGTATCCTGTCGACTGACTTATTAATCAATTAATTGTTTTATATATCTATATATCTATATACAGAATATAGATATATATATTTATACAGTATATATATCTATAATGAAAATAAATATACATTAGAAGTATAATGAAAGTTGTCTGATTATGTAATGGTATCAAAGCTATTGAATGTTTTGCTTTTAAATTGTTTATACGTATTGCCTCGTGAGATATTCCTCTACATGTAGAATCGCATTTGATGGAAAATGTCTGACTGCTTTTAAGTTTTTCTGTCAGTCAGCATGAGGTCCTTGTTTTAATTTTAAATTGAATAAAAAAGTATGTCGAGATCATTTGAAAGCCGTGTCTCTATTGGTCTCTCACGCTGTCCCAAGGAATAATTGCTTATGAATTGCTTGAATAGCTCTAAATAATTACTGCAGCAAGAAGCCACCGCAATGAGGATGCTTTAAACAGTCGTGTGCATCTTTCCGAAAACGAATACTGGGATATTGTGATCCACAGAAAGGGCTTTACTCTCTTTCATCATCCGTTGTCGTCTTAAAGAGGCTGTCTAGTGGTCCCAGCACTCTGGCAGACATCTTTTAAAGAGCTAAATCAGAAGATACAGAAGAAAATGAAAAAACGAAATGTCAAAAGTCAGGGTTTCTTGCCAAGATGGATGTCCTGTTGCACAATGCACAGTATCTGTGTTAAATTCCTCGGGGGTCGTCCACAATTTACTGTAACAGCCGAAACGGCTAAATCCTTTTATCGCGGCTGGCACCCACTGGGCCTCGAGCTGAAGCTCACCTCACGTAAGTGAGCCTGACGGTCTTCTGTCACATCATTCATCCGACAGCAGAGAGATGACGATGAGATTCACAACAGAACTCTATCTTGTCCTCTTTATTAGTTAATGCTTGTTGGACATTACAAGAATCAAGTTGTGTAAAAAACATGTGCAAAATAATCAAGGGGGTTGATCTCTTTTTTTTTTTAAATACACCAGACGCGTCTTTCAAAAAATAGTCTCTAGCAAAACCATTGTTTTCTTATGGTACGGCTTTCATGCATGTTTTTTAAATGCAGCGCAATGCGTTTTTCTAGTGTTTTTCAGGCGCGCAGAATATTAAAAATATTCTCAACTTTAAGCGCGAGGCGCGGAGTCACAAAGCTCATCAATGTCACAATCGGATCAAGCTAGAGGCGGGCTTTCCTTCTTGTTTTCGTGTGGTATGAACAGCGGGAAATTCAAAAGAAAATGGCAAACTCAGACGAGACACTCATATTAGCTGTCACGAATTCCCCACCATCCTAGTTAAATTCATCCTGCTTACATGTTTAATGAACTCTCCTGTCGTTCCAGATCCTGTCATCCTCACCTGATTGTCTCATTCCCTTCACCTGGTCCTCACGTCCTTCTCACCTGCCTCTGATCACCTCGTTAGTCCCTCATTCCCTTCACCTGGTCCTCACGCCCTTCTCACCTGCAGCCCATCCCCTCATTAGTCCCTCACTATTTAGCTCCCTCACTTCCACTTGTCCTCTGCCAGATTGTCTTGTGTGTCCGCCAAACTTTCCAGCGAATTCCTAGTACTAGTTCTGATCTGCTTGTTACGACCCTGCTTGCCTGTTAACCCGACTTGAGATTTTTGCCTGCCCCTTTTTGGATTTGTTGCCCTGTTTGACCCTGCCTGAAACATTAAGTAAAGAGCCTCCTCCTGCATCCCTGTGTTTGTCGTGCTTTTGGGTTCCAATACCTGTAACCATTACATTAGCAGTATTTTATTTTGAAGAGCTTTATAATTCTAAATCGAAACACGACTCCAACTGAAGGCGCTCGTCATCGAGATGCAATTCGGGGAATAGACGGTGGTATTCGCCGTACTCTTTCATTTTTTTTTTTATATCGTGAACCCAAAACTTCAAATCCCAAACCACCTTTTTTGGTGCTTTTTCCTCTTCCTCATCCCACAACACGGCAAGGGCAAGAGCGCGACGTCTGCTTGAATCCATTTTGTAAATGAAGTTTTTACAAACACAGGCCCACCGGGCTGCGTTGTTACATGTCACGTCTGGTGTGATTGTGCCCTTATCCCATAATGGTGTAAGAAAGTAGAAAACATATCACTTTAAGCAACGGCGTAATGAAAGGTTGTTGACTGGTGGAAGGAGTCCTCAGATCCTTTCCTTCAGTAAAGGAAGTCTAAAAATACGTAATTCCAAATAGAATTCTGAATTGAAAATGTAATGTAGTAAACGTATCGTCATCGCCATCGGGACATACTTAAAGTATCAAAAGTCAAAATACCCACTGTGGAATATACTGGTGTGTGTATAAGGTTTGTGGAGCTGTGTCCACCGACACCAACAGATGAAAACAAACAATTCCTCTCCAGGGCGCCGGTCGGAAAGGCCTTCACGCTAAGCATCCGTCAATAGAGGGAAGGCGCGGCTGTCGGCGAGCATTAATGCAACACGCTTGATGTTTTAGTCATGAGGACACGCTGTACACAACGGCAACGACGCGGGGAAGCAAACCAGCGCCAGCGAGGCATTTGACGATCAACCGGAGAATCGGACTAACAGAATCTGAAATGGAGGCAAACAGGCTGGAGGAAAGCAAACAAACGGAAGTCAAACAGCCAGACGGTCAAACAGAGGACGCCTGCAGAGAGACATATTTATCTAATGCTATGCATTACGTGTGTGTCATTGATATTTAGCTTTTTTCAGATGGAGAAGTGTTGGCATGTTAACTGTCAGAATCATATTTGAAAAGTAAAGAGAGGGTTTTCCTTTAATTTCAAACAATTTAAAAAATGGTCCCAAAGTACCGGTTGCTGTCTGACAGATGCACATATTTGAATTTCATGAGTCTGGTCACATTGATTTCTGCCGTGGCTTTCAAATCAAGAATTATAGATGCAGGTCATATCTACTGGCTTCTCGGTAACCCTCATCAGTCTTGGTTCTGAAGTCCAACCTGTAATAGGACGGTACCGGGGCTGACTCTCAGTGAGAGGGTGGACGTTATGAGGGCTGGATAAAGAGTGTTGTCATGAGTTACTGTGAAACATGTACATGCATTTATGCACCAATAAAGTTAATACCATCGCACTAACTTTATTGACAAAGCAACGTTGTAAACAGTTTTGTGAGGCATCGAGTAGTTCATTGGAAATTGCACCACCATAATTAGACTTGCCACCATCATTTATTACTGGCACCTGTCCTCACCTGGATGGCCTCGCATACATTTTGCAGCACGACTTCTCGTCGATCATCAGGCTCTCGTTACTTGTTCCCTGCGAGGTGGAGAGATTCCAAAAAGTAGGGAGCAAAAGTGCGAAGTGAGAAGTGAACAATGGCTCTTCACTTCACCGCAAGTCAAAAAACAACATTACCCATCAGCCATTGCGCCTCACTGGAGTGCTAGAATAGTTTTGGCCGAAAATCCTCTTTGTAGATATAAATGTCTCTTTCTAAGTTTGAGGAAACAGAACAATTATTAGTGTTTTTTCAAACACATTTATGAATGTTGCATAAATAAAATTCCTCTACATCCTACACATTTATATTGATGTTTAAATTCTATTTCATAGCAGTATCTTATCAGTGTTGTGAGAGCATATTTTCTTTTGTTTTCCTCCACACCATTGCAGGGCTTCGAGGTGTTACAGTTATTTCTCATGTCTTTTCTGAAGTGAGATGTGATACAAAAACAAAAGCGCATCCTGACACCTCCCTCTGGGCCGGGATGTATTTGCACACAAAAACACCCAATTGTGTTGACAAGGCGTCTGGCCGAGCGAAAACTCTCTATTCATTAAATGTGTTCACTCTCCTGGTCAGCAGTCATTGGAGTGTCAGCTCATCCTGTTATCTCCACGTCACGTTTATCTTCAGCTCCACTCGACGCCTCTCCCGTGTTTCAGAACTGACTCTAAAAACGTCGGTGAACTCTTCCGGCTGCACTTCGTGGTGTTTGTTCTCGCTCTCCGTCTCTCGGACTGCTGAAAAACACAAGAGATCAAAGAGTTAAAAAAATAACTCACGCCGATTCGATCAGATTTCGATGGAAATAAAGAGCCGCACGAAGAAAGGAAATTAAACTAGCAGAAAAGATCAACTATTGCTCACCCTAAGATGATTACATTAACATTTGGGATAACAGCTCAACAGGGTATGTTATGTTAAGTGTTGTTGAAAACTGCAGAGTGTAAAAAGCATCCCAGTAACCAGATAAAAAGGTTGGCATTGTACATTTGTGTGGATGTGAGTAGTATATAGGGGACATGTATGCGCGTATACGTACGTGCACGCGCGCAACCTCACATGCACTCTCACGCACGCATATATATGTCCCCTTATTATGCATATTTTTATGGAAAAAAAATAAAAAATTTAAAATATGATGACAAATTAAAAATCTACAAAAGAAAATAATTCCCTATAGATAGGAGCTATTGTTTGTACCATTTAAACATTTATAAAACCCTTCCCTGTGTCTTTAATAATACATAGTGTTTAGCAACGTGTTGAAATGACTAAGGGGGTGTGTCACACATGCACTAATCTAACTTTGACAGCATACAGGCACGAGCTGTAGGGGGGCGGGCAGCTAAGGTATGGGGGCGTGTTTGGTGGGGGAAAAAAAGGTGTGTCCTAGAGGAGTAGGGAACGATGTTATTGGGTGCATACTACTTATGAATAAGGGGGAGGGAGGGAGGGAGGGAGGGAGGGAGGGACTTATACCGGTATGCATATATATAGAGAGGGGTTTTGGGGTAAGAGGGCAGTCTCCAACAGTCTGGTCACTTGTGTGTACTTAGTAGTTGGCTCCTATTACTATTGTTACAGCTATTGCTAACTGCTAACTCTCCTGCTGCTGCTGCTGCTGCTGCCTGTGTGGACTTGGGTAATGGAGGCTTTCACAGATCTGTGGAACAATAACAATAAGTTATTTCATTTTGAAAAAAAATAATTAAAAAAAAAAAAAGTCAACAAGTTAATTAAACACACACACCTTTTAATGGCCTTCTTGGGGACGGTTTGAATCAACTGCTTCGTCTGTGTAGCATATGATGTTGTTGGCTCCTGTGAGGCTTTCACGGTTCTGTGGAACAGCAATAATTTATATTATTACATTTTTCATTTTTGAAAAAATAATTTAAAAAAAAAAAACACACCTTTTAATGGCCTTCTTGGGGACGGTTTGAATACACCGCTTCGTCTGTGTAGCAATTGTTCTTGTCGTTGGCTCCCGAGGTGTTTGTGTCTCAGAAGAGCATGTATTATCAATGGTCTGCGTCTCCCTTGATAATGGAATCGCCGCTCTATGGGGGGTGAAATAGCATATATATATTATATACTGTTTATAAACAAATATGACATGTCATTATGTCTACCCATAACAGACCTGTTATGTATCAGCTTCTTCTGCTTCTTCTTCTTCTTTGGCTGTGGTGATGAGGGTGTATACAACTGAGCACAGCTCAGGGGTTCATCATCTGATGAGGGGATGGCTGATGCTAGGACTGGTCTGCACTGAAAATCCTCTGAGAAAACACATATCTACATCATATATATATATATATACGGTGGTAATAATACAGGAGCAATATATATTACCTGATAGCTGTGCACCAATGTCCTGACGGTATGCTACAGGATGTGTCAATATTTTACCACCCACATGTCTCAAAGGGATCTTTACAGCCTCTGAGAAAACACATATCTATACATATATATCTACAGCTCTATATATATATATATATATACGGAGGTAATAATACAGGTTCAATATATTACCTGATAGCTGTGCACCGATGTCCTGACTGTATACAACAGGATGTGTCAATAGTTTAACACAGGCAGATCTCATAGGTGTCTTGAAAGCTGAAGAAATCAAACAAGATAATACCACTTTTTTATTTTTTATTTTATTTTTGCACCATACCACACTATATTAACGTATGGATAATTAGGCAGCCATCATGTAATTAAACCAAATACTCACTGACATCCCCGGTAATACCAGCTATGGCCGCATCTAGTTCTGATGCAGCGTCATTGACCGGTGGTACGGAGTCAAACGGCGTTGATGCGCATGTCTTTACGCCTGGAGGAGGACGCCTACGTTTCAGCCTGTCTACAAACACGATAAATCATACATATAGTCCGTGACAAAAACACTATTAGCCCATATCATCATTACTATAATTATTTAATACTCACTACCGGAACATACAGCAGCTGATGGAGGCATATTTTCGGTGTTACCAATATTTATATTATCCATGATCTGCTAATTAATAAAAACACAGCGTCAGTGTATGTTTTATACTAAAAGAGTGATTGAATATATATATTTATATAAAGATGAATTACAATCGAAATATTATACAACAGTATAGTGACCACGTGTCTCCTTGTAGTCCATGGGACTATCTGTAGCTAGCGGGCACACACACATCCCCGGCCGTGCGGTACCCTCACGAACAAGACCACTAGACTATTATACAGTAGCACCGCTAACGGCTAACGACCATAGACTGTAGCGCCCTCCAATGCGGAACACGCCACTATTACAATCGAAACATTATACAACGGCATCGGGACCACATGTGACCATATAGCATCGGAGTGGCTCGGGACCACGTGTGACCATATAGCATCGGAGTGGCTAACGGACCGGAGGTTAACGGTGCTAGACTGCCGTGCACGGCACAGGACCCACAGATATATTATACACCATCAGTGGGGGCTGAGCTATGTCATATAGAGCCGGAGGGGCTAACGGACCGGTGTATAACGGTTCTAGACTGAGCCCCGGACATTCAACCGACGCCATGCGGCACCCTCGCTATCCTGTACACAACCCTATTATAATAGATATATTATACAACATTTTATCAAACATAACATCACTTACCTTTTTTTTTTAAATTTTTTTTTTTTTGGAGAAAAATTATTCTCAAGGAATGGTCTGCTCCAACGGGTATAGCGACGTGCTTAGCAGGCAGATAACTGTAGACTGTTAATGCTTGAGCTGTCCTTGAGGTACATTTTTAATGAACACACCTCCATCCCTCCCTCCATCCCTCCCCCTTATTCATAAGTAGTATGCACCCAATAACATCGTTCCCTACTCCTCTAGGACACCTTTTTTTTTTCCCCACCAAACACGCCCCCATACCTTAGCTGCCCGCCCCCCTACAGCTCGTGCCTGTATGCTGTCAAAGTTAGATTAGTGCATGTGTGACACACCCCCTTAGTCATTTCAACACGTTGCTAAACACTATGTATTATTAAAGACACAGGGAAGGGTTTTATAAATGTTTAAATGGTACAAACAATAGCTCCTATCTATAGGGAATTATTTTCTTTTGTAGATTTTTAATTTGTCATCATATTTTATATTTTAAATAATATATTTAAATTTTTATTTAAATTTTTTATTTTTTTTCCATAAAAATATGCATAATAAGGGGACATATATATGCGTGCGTGAGAGTGCATGTGAGGTTGCGCGCGTGCACGTACGTATACGCGCATACATGTCCCCTATATACTACTGATGTGTTTCAGAACCAAATACAAAAAAAGTTGCATTATTATAATAGTAAGGTAAAGGTTTGTGCTGAAATGAAGTAACATGTACTGGAACAACGGAGCTGTCTCGCATTACTGTCACAACAATGTTGAGTAACTCGAGTGAAGTCAACGTTTAGGATACAAACCGCCTCCTGGGGAAGTCCTGCGTTGGTTGGACACACAATCCTCAGTGGAGTTTCTATCCGTTTTTCTTATTATACCACATCACTTTCAATAACTGACGGTCTGTTCTGACTAATGCAAAAGCATCCACATTCACCTTCTACGGGGTTGGTTATTACACTCCATGAAGTAGCCTAGTGGCTCACAACCCTTTACTCAACATGACTTCTACTCATGCTTTAAGTCACTGAATCTCCCCACTGAAGTTCCGCCTGCATCTAATTGTTTTGCAGCGTTGATAATAGGACATAAAGATAAAAACCTGCTGTACTCTGCATTTTAGTGATGGCATATGTGAGAGGTAGCCAGGGGTAGTAGTGATCGAGTTATAATAACCTTTTATAGACATACATGTTCTTTGCATGTAGTAGTGTAAGTATTTAGTTTGGTGTAATACAAAAAGGTACAAATTCGAATATATATTACATTTTTCCCCCCCCAAATGCATTTTGTAATGCACCGCGATATGAGTGGTTTGTTTACACAAGCTGCTAAACTTTGCCTTGATAAAAATGTGATCATTCAATGCACTCATATTTCCCAATGTCAAGAAATATGTGTGCATAGAATGATCGATACTAACCCGATCTTAGCGCTGTATGGATGAGACTTTAAAAAAATGTTTCTACTCTTTGTATTTACAATCTCACTTTGTTTCGCGACTGCTGCGAAGTAATTTCCCTCGGGGTAAATGCAGTCGTAGTTGATCGAATCTTAAGCGGGACCGAGTGCACGATCTGTTTTCTTAGCGACGCTTCGACCAGATCGAGCAAACAGTTAGTTCCCCCGATCAGGACTTGACATAATAAATACACAGACATCTTTCATCTGAGCGAGTTGTTCTACCAAGCTGCAAACTCTCCCTACAGTAAGCGCTATTCAAACGAGCAGCTGTTATGATTGTGTCTGCGTCGAGAAATCAAACTGTTTATGCAAAGCATGTGCAAATACTGTAACCTGCCTATTAGCATCGGGGAGACTGAATACGTTGCATAGAGCAATGGTCAGAATACGTTTGAGACTCATACCACTCCTGTCGTAAAACCTCTGTCCCATTGACAGCATAAACAGCCTGAATGAAAGAAAGCACCTCAAGCATGATTCTCACTTAAAGGTCTGCTTTGTGTTTATAATTATATAATTAAATTTAAGCCTGACTGGCAAGAACAATGTCTTCCTCTCAAGTGAGGCGAGTTCTTTCCAACCTACAAGTCTCATGTGCCAGATCAAGCTAATTCAAAAGCGCGTCCTTGAGGCACGACAGAGGACAACGTTGATCTCCATTTGATAAAGATTGAACGTTACTCTCATCGCTCTCCACTTGCAGCTGACAGTCTAAACTAACTGCGTCACGTTCAAAGGGCATAGGAACTTTCGAACTGCAACCACTGAATCTGTGCGTGAAAGTGAGGAGACTGAGCTGACGAAGCACTTTTATGTTTAGAGGTGCAGTATTGGGTTTGGGAATGAGTACCAAACAAGTCAATGGAGAGGAAGGTAGATCGGTTTCTCTCGGTTTCCTCTACGTAAAGTTTTGAACTAGTACTTTGTTTGTGCTCTACTTTAGGAGACCCTACATCGGTCTCATTACTCTGGGATGACAGCAACGCTTAGGGAACAGTACCACGGGGAGCAGGACTCAGAGCAGACTCGGAGGCACGGGAGTAAAAACAAAAGGTTTAATCCGGTCAGGGTTCGGTACGCAGGTAGTCCATTCGGGGAGGCAAAGGTATCACTCTCACGAGAGAACAGAAAGGGTCATACACGAGGAAAACCTCTGGTAAGCTCACAAAACATTTAAAGACCAACTGGCCCAGAACCAGGAGTAGAGACACAGACTAAATACACAACGAGGCACAGGTGGAAACAATCAGGGCGGGGTCTGCAATCGCACACGAGGGGGAGGAGTCTGAAACGAGAGACAAAGGTGAGTGACAGGCGACGCAACAGAAACAGACGGTGATGAACACTACCCAGAAGGTAGTGATGGTGAGATGAAGCCTCATGAGGCATCGAACCACTTCAGCCAATTGGTTCGAGAAAGGGTTCATTTCTCGAAGCTTCATGTGCTCACGAAACCACCTAGTGGCCAAGTGTATAATCACAGGCAGCTGTATCTGAACCACATAATGTCTGTTTTTTTTGTTTTTGTTGTTGCTTGTACGACATTTTATGTTTTCATCCATATGTGTGTGTACTGTCTGTGTGCCTGTGGTAGTTGGGAGGGGGGGGGGGGGTGAAAGGGTTAGGGGAGGGGCCGACCAACTCCTCATCTCAGAGGAGCCTACAGACCTCGGTCTTTGGACGGTCCTCCATTCGTACATTTCTTTTTCTGTTAATGTCTGCCAGTATGTACATGTTATGTATGTACTTATGGAAAATAAATTACTTACTTACTTACTATGCATTGAATGTTTGTGTGTTATGGCTGTTGGGAATGACTATGAATTACAAAAATTTATGACCAAATCATTTCTGTACATAAATTATCACGTGCATAATAAAATATTTTTTTAAATGTATTCTGTGTGTGCAAATGTTCCCAAAATGGTAGTATCATATATGGCAGGTTGTGTAATAATGTTATTATGTCCCTTTAGGAAAATGGCATGGGCTTAAGCAGGCAGAGGACAGTGAACGTGTGTGTGTGTAACTAGGAAGAGGGGACTGAATATGCTTGTGTAACTTGGACAGTGATGTACAGGACAAGGGACATTGTATTCATTTTTATTCAGAAATAAGTTTCTCAACAGTTCCATCTTATCACCTCTCCTTCTCTCCAAACTATCTCTCTCTCTAAACTCTCCAAACTCTCAACCAACAACCCACATGTTGAATGGAGCCTGAGGGGTTTATATTGCCGTCAAACCTCCCGGCAATATCTGAACCACTTCCCGAAGCAGTCACGTGGTACAGCCGGGCAGCGAGGCTTCGGACGTCATCATTTTTGGCTCCTCCCCTAAATGAAGCGCGCCTCGATACGCGCTTCGAGGAAACGCCCCCTCCATTACTCGACACACGCTTCGAAGCGTCGGCACATCTCGTAACAACACTACCAGAAGGTCTGGGTGTAACACTTACAACTCACACTACAGTGAAAACAAACAATATCTAGGAAACAATGTCAACTTTTAGTTTGTTAAGCAGTGAACAAGCTGAGCCAGACGTGAGCTAGTTCACTGCTCATGTCTGGTTAAATCCTGACTTTTCCTTATACAGTTATTTTATTTCAGTATTACTGAGTGGTATTTGACTCTTAACTTCGAACCCCTGGTTGGCTAAACTTGATATTTCAAAGCGTAGTTTTCCTAAATGTCTCATTACAAAGTCTATCCTCTTTCCTTGTGCATGTATTGTATTTGGGAGGATGGAACGAGTGTGAATGTTAAGCGGCTCATTATTCATGCAGAGACAAAAAGGTTAAACATAATTAAACATGCAAATGGCCCCGTGTGCTGTTTACATACACTCCCCGAATTGGTTATAGCTCTCCGTCGTGCTTTTTGACTCTGGAAATGCCCTTTTGTTTTAAAAATGACAATCCTAAAGGCGATCTTAAGCCCTGAGATGTGGCGCTAACAGAAGGAGCTGAGTGCATCGAGGCCACTTCAACTTGACTATACAGTCAGAGTGCATACATGGAGATGCAGCTGAGGGCAGT
The DNA here is from genome assembly GCF_029220125.1 of Pseudoliparis swirei. Taxonomy (NCBI): domain Eukaryota; kingdom Metazoa; phylum Chordata; class Actinopteri; order Perciformes; family Liparidae; genus Pseudoliparis; species Pseudoliparis swirei. The sequence goes on along the minus strand of NC_079399.1, from coordinate 16,446,526 downwards.
ACATTTGTTTTTTGAAAAGCTGAACACCAAAAAAGATGGCTTGAAGATGGATATCTGTGATTTTTGGAAAATATTACATTTATTTTTATTTCCATGAATTTTGGACTTTTGGAAAGGTGATTGATACAATCTTACACCATTGTAATCCAATTATTCAAATGGTAAAATACTAACATGCCTCATATTATTGCAGCCCAATCTTTATCAAATTTGAATGTCAACGTAATGAATGAAGGTTCAGACTATTCGGTAAAACCCTAACATATAACATCAAACTTACCTCCTGTTTTGTATTTCTTTAGTTTCATACATCCAGGGTTGCAGCTGTAAGAACTAAGCAACAATATTGCCATACATTATAAAAATACATTTTAGCATCACATTCATCTTTCAGAACACACCCATGTGAAAGTCAGATATTAGGCTGGGGCAGTGAAGTCTATTTATTAGGGCTGTGAAACGATTAAAATGTTTAATCGGGTTAATCACAGGTTTTTGTGGATTAATCATGATTAATCACATATTACCGATATTCTCGGTATATTTTGTGAGAACATAGAGATTTATGACAAAAGACGGATATATACATTTATACATTCTTCTATACAATGGTGCTGCAACTCAGCAGTTATTTAGCAGTTTTCTTCCATATGGAACATTAATACATCTTCATCCTAAACAGAATGTTTAACCCTCCTGTTACCTTTCGGGTCAATTTGACCCCATTCAATGTTTAATGTCGGTGTTCTTTGGGGTCAATTTGACCCCAGGCTGTTTTTCACTGTGTCAAACTTATAAGAAATATCAACTTTTTTATATATTTAATGGGCTATTTAGGTAGTCAACAAACAAACAAAGTACCTCACACTTAAACTTGGGAAGCAATATTAATTCTAAGAATTTTCTGTAGGTTTTAATTGCTGGGGTCAAATTGCCCCCGAGGGTAAAATATGTTAGTAAATGTAAAGGAGGGTTAACCTCTTCCACTCCACTGAGGACGCCGGCGTCCTTAAGCCCCTCCCCTTCCCTTTAAACGGCTTGCTCACGCAGACCACGTCAATAAACATGGGCATGTTTGGTATCCCAGCATTCAACATATCCTCATCTTTGCAAAGAACATATACATTTTCTTTTATTTCGTAATAATTTTTCACAAGAGGAGCCCTAACACACAATGTCTAAAGTCGCGATCAATGCAGCAAGTCGGGTCTTGCAACATTTCGACGGAGAAAACGTACAGAATACACTTTCTAAGTAGATGTATTAGCGGAAGTACTAGCGGAAGTTAGCAAAGAGCTAGCGGAATCAGAAAAGGTAAAAAGTTTGACAAAAAAACTTTTTTGGTGCGCTGTGTCTTCCCTGACAGTAACGTGTTGAAGCCAGGAGACCGCGCTGTCTTTGCCCGGGCCATGAACACGGTGATTTGCTCCGTTTTTGTTTGACTACATTTTATGAGTAACAGTTAGGGGGGTGCTAGTGACTTTTCATGCGCGAAGACCGGCATCTGAACTCTGCGGCAACCGCGATCGACATATTGAGCACCCCTGCATTAAAACATTGGTGCAAGTGACTTTTTTTCGTCCCGATGTGCGCACACACGCCGGCATCCGGCGAGACGGGGATCGGAGTCGTGTTAACGTGACACGTAGAGACAGAATGACATGCTGCTGGTTCGAGACGACCAACAACAGACGGATTGGAAGCTCATTCTGCGCATGCGTTAAAAAAAATAACGAAGTTAAACCTGTAATTTAATTAACTGAGTTAACGCGTTATTTTTCACAGCACTACTATTTATTAACAAATTCACGCTGTCAGCGTTTTTTTGCCAGCTGTCCGGCACCTCATCTCTTCATCCATTAACAGCGCGCTCACCCTCGGGGATCTGCAGTGAGTCTTGGACTTAAAGCAAAACCAGGACACGTAGCAGGAGGGACAAGAAGCACAGGGAAGTCCAACCGAGGACTCAAGTGGTCGTTTGATGTTTAGTTAGTGCTGAAATATAGATGATGTTTACCACTCCCCTCCTCCCCTCCCGAGTGCTGTTGCTTCAGGAAGCAGATTCATTTTCCCTGAGTGATAAGTGACTGTTTCTAAATGTGTTGAACAAGCTGTGTTGAAAGTTGAAGTGGCCATACTTGTATGCAAATCTTAGGATGTGGAGTAATTAGTGTGTCAATTTATGTGTAACAATGCATGTAACATATGTATTTAAATTGAAATTAACCTGTAGTTACCTTCGCATTGAAAATGCGGAAGGTAATGTTTTGATCGCCGTGTATTTATTTATTTGTATGCGTGTTCCTCGCATAACAAAAAAAGTTTTAAACCGAATCGCATGCAATTTGGTGGGATGATTGGTTATTATTCGGGGACCATTTGATTAGATTTTGGGATCGGTCGGGTCAAAGGTCAAGGTCATGAAAAGGTCAACATCTTCTTGAATCGCATGAAATTTGGTGGGATGATTGGTTATTATTCGGGGACCATTTGATTAGATTTTGGGGTCAAGGTCGTGGATAGGTCAAAATCTTCTTTTTACCATAGCACGGTCAATTTTTATCCAATTGGCATGCAACTAATGCCAAAATGTTCATAATTCAATGCCCAATCTTGTGATATGCGAAGGTATGCGCTCTACCGAGTCCCCATTCTAGTTCTTTCTTGTTTTGGCTTTAGCGTTGGGGGAAAAAGAAACTGTTTAAAATATAATATACAATAATAATAATAACAGCAGTGGTGGATGTAATATTACAATTATAATAAAAACAGTGATAGTGATGTGTCAATGATGAGACATTACCATCCCAAACCAGATGGAGAGGTTAGGATGCCGTGACCCACTGAGCGTGTGCGCCGGTCCTCAGACAACGGCTCACGATAAGAGTGTCCCGCAGTGTGCAAGATTTTTCGGTAGCACCCCCTCCGCCATCTGTTCCAAGATCCAACAGAAAACTACGAATGTTGGGCACTGACTGCCTCCGCCCTGCCAGCTCTGTTTAAACTCGCTCTGACTGAACACCTTGGCTTGGGACCACGACTGGCCCTCTAGCCCTCAAGGACCAGAATCTGACATTTCACTGCAATGCACCAGAGTGGAGCAATTAATCTCATGTCCTTACGTTTGGTTTCCCCTGTCGGCTAACACGCTGGCCTTTGCATTAGTAATAGTGCACTAAGGCAAGAGACATTTAGAAAGGTTCATGGTGTTTTCTGCCTATAAATTATCCCAGAGCAATCACTATAGTATCCTTTTGACTGAGAGGAAGGACCTGTTTGTACTCTTCTTACTAGGGCTGTCAGCGTTAACGCGTTAATCTATGCGATTAATTTGGCCGCGTTAACGCACTAAAATATTTTAACGCAATTAACGCACATTTTTAATATATTTTTTACTTTTTTTTAAAAACCGCGGCAGTACGGTTTGACACTGTTTCCGTTTTTAAAACAATCATTTCTCCGCGAAAATAAGGAGCAGAAATCAGTTTAACTCGTGGATGAATCAGTCGGGTTTCCTCCTGCTCCTCCTTCCTCCCGTCTCCCCCTCTGATACACAGAGGAACGGAGGGCGACGTGTCGGGTGACGCGGCGCGGAAAGAACGCGACACACGAAACCTTCAACGTGATTTGTCAATCCGTTTGTCTGTCAACATTTCGGTAAAAAAACAACCAATGAACACTCAGTAAATCACAAAGGACCTCCCACCTCACAGGTTAGGCTCATTTAGCAGCCTGTCAGTCAGAGAACCAGAGAACACGGCGCGAGGACAATGAGGCTCATTTCAGAGCTGAGATTGTTCTGGAATGTTTGATGTAGAACACGTGGGGGTGTGTCACATGCAAAAGACTTTAAACGGTGAATTTAATTTATTTTGTAAAATGTATAAAATGCCCCCAGCCTCCAGAGGGTGAACGTGACATATTTGAATGTCAGTCAGTTACCAAGGCCACTGGTTCTGCTGTTCAGTGTTAAAGATGACAGGACCAATGGGGTCTCAATATATTTCTTTTTTTTTACTAATCTGATGTTTCACTGAAGAAACAATTTATCATCCACGATATTAAATACCTCGCTGGCACTTCATATGTAGGAGCCTCTTTGAAAACACAGCTCTGTGTGAAGTTTTGTGTTTAAAAAGAAGGGAAACACTTTTAACCCTTGTGTTGCCTTCGGGTCATCTTAACCCGATTAAATATTTAACCCTCCCCCCGCCTTTGGGTCATTCTGACCCGATTCAATGTTTCACCCTCCTGTTACCTTTATATTTCCTAACATATTTTACCCTTTGGGTTCAATTTGACGCCAGCAATTAAAACCTCCAGAAAATTATTAGAATTAATATTGTTTTCCAAGTTTAAGTGTGAGGCACTTTATGTTTGTTTGTTGACTACCGAAAGAACACCGACATTAAACATTGAATGGGGTCAAATTAACAGGAGGGTGTAATATTGATTCGGGTCAAAATGACCCGAAGGCAACACAAGGGTTAAACGGTGAATTTTTGTGTGTGTGTAAAATGTATAAAATGAGCCCAGCCTCCAGAGGGTTAACGTGACATTTGAATGTCAGTCAGTTATCAAGGCCACTGGTTCTGCTGTGTTCAATGTTAAAGATGACAGGACCAATGGGGTCTCAATATATATATATTTTTTACTAATCTGATGTTTCACTGAAGATACAATTTATCATCCACGATATTAAATACCTCGCTGGCACTGTATATGTAGGAGCCTCTTTGAAAACACAGCTCTGTGTGAAGTTTTGTCTTTAAAAAGAATGAACTTTTAATTGCGATTAATCGCGATTAATTAATCGCAATTTCAAAATGTGCGATTAATTAGTTAATTTTTTTTAATCGATTGACAGCCCTACTTCTTACACATTATTGTGAACACGATGGAAACAAGAGTTGCTCCTCTCTGGAGCACGACATAGTGTAACAGTTTAGCTCTACACCTTCCTTTTTGTATTAGTTGTTTTCGTCCTGTCTCACTAACTATCATGTCATTCCAGATCCTGCTTCCCATCTCGTCAGTCCAACTCCCTTCACCTGCCTCTGATCACTCCCTCGTTAGTCCCTCATTATTTCATGCCCGTCTCACCTGTTGCCCATTCCCTCATTAGTCCCTCTCTACTTAGGTTCCCTCACTTTCATTTGTTATCTGCCAGATTGTCTTGTGTTTTCATGCCAAGTTCTCCAGTGTTATTAGTGTATATTCCTGACCTGCCTGCCCTGACCTCTGATTCTCTGCCCCGCCCCTTTTTGGACTTGTTTGCTTTTTCGACTGATCTCCCGGTTTTGACCCAGCCTGTTTTCAACTAAAGACATTCATCTTTGTTACTGCTGTCTAAGTCGTGCTTTTGGGTCCACTCTAATAGCACCGTGACACATAGTAGAGAGAACACATTTTGTTTTTGCATTGGTGGCCTAATGGGAACAAGCTAAAGCTAAAGCGAGTGTTGCTGTCTAACCCGGGTCAAGACGAAACAGCGATTTCTCCCAGCACAAAGAGGTCTTAGACCCCGTTTACACGATGGGAAAACGCATACATTTTCATGCGTTTTGGCCTTTCATTTACACAAAAACGGAGGTTTTATCACGGAGAACGATCATTTCTAAAAACTCTGGCCAAAGTGGAGACTTCTGAAAACTCAGTTTTTGTGTTTGCGTGTGAACAAAGTCAAACGGAGTTTTAGGTTGTCAAACGTCACAGTATGCGACTAAAAATGCTTCACGTCATGTGAGCGTCCTATGTTTACAGTTAGTTTGCTTAGGTGCGCCCGAGTTATTTCCTCCTTGACATGAGGATACTCCTCGGAGGTCTCGGACGGGTACTGTTCTAAGAACAATGCCAACATATCCCTATATTTAGTTTGGCATGATTCCCAATCCACATTATCGAGTGCTTTATTTGCCTTATAATCTAAGGCGACTCGAAGCAGCAGCTCCACTTCGCTGTCTGTCCATACAAATGAACCTCGCACCATATTTACTCTCTAAAGGAAAAGGAAGTCGGTCGTGTTTTTCGTAGTTGTTGTTGGTTTTGAGAATTCCGATTGGTTTGCATGTCTTTATCCTTCTACACTGCCGACTACAGGTTTGGCATAGTTATGATGGCGCCCGGGGGCATATTTATGCGGGTTCATATAAACAGAAACTTTTTTGAAAACGACCTTGTGTGTACGATGTTATTTTTGAAAACGGAGGGGCAGAAATATTTGTTTCTGTAAATACCCGGCTATGTGTAAATGTGGCCTTAGTCGTCAACAGCCCATCACCTATCCTTAAAAGTTATTCCTTTGTTATTCAGTCCTGCAACACCTTCTTGTTGGCTAAAAGTCCTCTATCCAAATGGAGGGGTCAAAGGTCACGACCCGGGTTACATCGTCACTTCCGAAGACTACTAAAAAAGTCCCTTCACAATAAAAGTCCAGTACTTTTCGGATTAAAATAACGTCAGGGGCTTCCACCGGCTTTGACATTTCTGAGATAATAATTAACATTCATCCCCATGCAACATACATGTAAACAGAACCTCTTGCTATTCACATTTTATCATCACATACAGTCAATATAGTAAACAGTGTCCTCCCTAATGCTCTACAATAAATACATAATAGTCATAATAATATTCTCCCTAATATTTCATATTATAATATCTTTCTATATGTATTCATTTAAAGCATAAGACTTCTTCTATGTACATGTGCATAATCAAAATAAACTATTACAACTTGACAGAACCAAACCCTGCAATGACTTAACTAACGCCTAACGGTTTTCATTGTGTTCCAAATGAATCAAATCACACAAGGCCAACTTTCCTCCTAAATCACCAGGTGACCGGTCGCTGCACTCCCCATGAAGCACACCGGGGCTCCTTCACATCACTTCCAGCGAGCTTCACCGAGTACGATGAGGGCGAAGCAGCATCTCCTTCTGTTTGAACTAAACGTTCTCTGTTCTAGCTCAGCTCAAAACACACGGAGACCAAACCTGTCGGCATGGAGCCCGTTTGTAACCGCTCACTTCACCTGCTGCGCTGACAGTCGGATAACAAACATGTGACGGTCCTGCTGTTATCAGAGATGAGAACTAACCACAGGAACTTGCCTCAGTCGTGGACTCACCCCGATGATGCGCTGCAAAATAGAGACAACTTGATGATATATTTAACATCATTTCTGGCATTAAGAACAACATATCTTCTCTTGGTCTGTCGTGCCGGCCTTGAGGCCGAGGGCTGAACAACCTGGGAGCCGACCAGGGGGCTTACGCGCTGGACAAAACCTTTTCATTCAAAAGAGTTGATGCCACGTTGGGGTCTAGTATCAATTATTATTTCATATTAGTGTTGTTTGGATACATGGGTTTGATGTGGAAGTCACTAGATCGACCTGAGCCGAGGCGTGTAAAAAAAAAAAAAAACGAGTCAAAAACATAATTTCCATTAAAACATAATTGTAATGGAGAGATGTGCAGCATTCAATATAACTGACTGAAGGATGCATGATGACATTATTTGCTTTATCGATTGAACCACTCTGACCCTGCCGAGCCTGCCACGGGCTTCATTATTACTGAACCAACAGCAGCTGTGGAGAAACACTGAAGGAAAACCCTCATGTGCTGATTTCCAATTGTAGACCTGCCAGCCGAACATACCAAACATGTCAGGCTGAACAGCAGAAGTGTAATAACAGCTGGAACACATCCACTGAGACATAACGATGCAGTTTCCATCAACATGTTCTTCTCGGGGGAAGATTTCACTGCAAAATGAGGAAAGCTTTTTATCCTCTCCTTAATGCTTCCTACATCCTGTGGTCTAACGTATTGCAGCTTATTGAAAACGTTTGTTTCATGTTAAAATGCAGTGTCAAAGCCTTTCCGTCTTGTTGTTGTGTATATTATTACTTGGTGGATAAAACATGGACGTAACGATCACAGGAGGCGGGAGGTGTCTCCATGCTGCGCGTGTCACTAACTATCGTGTACGTCATGTCAATAGAGTCATATTGTTCTCTGAGTAGGGGTCGTTCCCTCCGACGCCGAGGCAATGAAACATGTCCAATACGATGATGCAGGTTGTCAATAGTGGGCTGCACCCATTACCTGGGTAGTTATGGCCTTCCCCTCCTCATTTCCCTATCGTTCACCATTTGTTCCCCTCTTCTATCGAGTTTCTTCTCCACTTCTCGTTGCCGGTGTCATTCTCCTCAAATTCCCTTTCCCTCCATTACCTGTCTGCCCATAATTCACCTCTAATCATCTCCACTTTCCATTCAGTCATAAATCATAACCCCCCCCCCCGTGTTTCAAATTGAGAGAAAGAGCTCCCCTCTTTCCTCAAAGTGGGAGAACAGCTTCCGGTCCTGTAGTGGCTACAGGGGACAATTATGGTTGGTCATCAATTTTACACACACACTTAAATGGAGCGCCGGTGCAGGTCGTGAAACTCTCCATCTGCTGCATGCATCATCTTCACAGCCGCTGCCCCCGTCACTCTCTTCCTACGTGTCTCCGCCTCCAGGATGTTTGTCAAACCGCCTTTTGGACATTTGTAAATATGAGGAAGAATGAAGGTGAGATTTAAAATGTGTAACCTTTAATTGAATTTTCATATATTTTCTTTCCCATCTTTTGTTTCTTCCGCTTATTTTTCACTCACGGTATTTCCGTCCTTGCTGACTCAATTATTCATGACTCATTCATTTGAAGGATGTGTTTATTGACATTTTAGAATTAGTAAGTGAACGAAATAAAACTAATCCACTCGCTCACTGTCGTTGTCAGAAAAACAATATTCACGTTGTACGCTTCTACGCTGTAAACCACGTGATGCGTCGCATGTGGACGCTTCATTTCATATCGTGGTGGCACCATTTTGATTCTAAATCGAAAATCAAGCGAAATAAGTTGAACATGTCGACCTTCAAAGTGAAAAGCAGGATGGGGGATTCCCCCCATTTTGATGTCTTCCCACCCCCGCCTTGCTGAGTGCATCCGAAGGAAGATGCAGACGCAGGTTACCGGCAGCCTGCAGCGACACTTTGAGACACCGTGTGGCCACTGCCGGAGGCGGCTGAGGAACAGCAGGCCTGGAGATTCCTCCTGCTTCCCTTTAAGTTGCATAAATAACAAATACTTCATGACCGAAAAACGATCGTTTGCTGGCTGCAGAAGTGGCTTTGTGCAGTGGGCACCAACAGGGGCTTCATGGTGCATTCAGGAACGGTACGTGGTAAATGGACCTGTACTTGTTTTGCCCTTTCCTAGACTTCTGACCAATCACAGCGCTTCACCACTACATGACATCATTCACCCATTCATACACTGATGGGAGGAGCCACCTGCCCATCAGGACTAACTAACATTCACACACATTCACAGGAGCAATGCTGGGGTTAAGCATCTTGCCCAAGGACACGTCGACGTGGACTAACGGAGCCGGGGATCGAACCGCCGACCCTCTGATTGAAGGACGACCTCGCTCACAGCTGAGCCACAGTCGGGAGCAGTAGGCGTTCCTTATAGCTGTTTGTTTCCAATTGACAGGGGAAATAAGTTATTATTACATAATTAACAAATCATATAAATTCGACCATATTAAATAATGTAATCAAAAATATAAAATATGGTACCACGTACCATCTCTTTTTTAAAAATTTAAAATCATGGTTGTGGAGAATTGTGACACTTTGGTTAAGGTTTGAGAAAACATCACGGTGTGTGTTAAGATGATAGCGTACGGCATAGCGTAACATGATATTTATCGTGAATAAATAACAGCCGCCCTTAGCTTTCCTTTGTAATGTTACGTAACAAGTGCAAAGTAAATGTTGCTTCACTTGGGACATGATGACCAGCGTCCTGGAAGGAGGAAGTCGTGCCTGTTGGACTCGTCTACCTCCACTCCCACCTTTCCTGCATGGACTTTGCTTCCGCTTAATATTATAATAAAACTTATTATAATAGCAACTATCTTGATGACGTACGTCAGGTGCTCTGCACGTTGTTGTTGTACTCCGACCGAATGCAAAAACATTCAAAGTATCCGTGGTTGACAGAAATGTACAACGCCGTCACCGATTCCTGGCGACCGCGCTGCTCCACTCGGGAAGCCGGGGGCTGCTGGAGAGTGCATTAATAATATTGGCTCTGGCTTTTGGCCGCTGTCTCTGTTCCATTGTGACTAAACATTGCAGCAGCTCCTGAGTAATGGCTTTGGACCCGAGCGGCACACACTCAGTCACCTTCAGAGAAACAACTGAATGCACCTCATCTGAGGCACGGCCACGAAGAGGAAATACCTGAAAGCTTTTGTTCTGCGTGCTCCTCTTATTTCTCTAAACAAATAAACTGTTAATAAAGTGAATAATTACCAATGTGCTCCCACTGAGGTAGTTTTCATGTTCAGTGTTGCAATGGAAAATTCAGTCCTTTAACGACTGTTCCTCTCTCACCGTGTGCAAAGGCGTACTTTTGCTCCTCAGAGTTTTGGGGAAGTCGGCGGTTCTTCACACAGGAAAAAAAAAGATGTAAATGCCATTTATTTATTGTACCTGTATTTATTTAAATTCATGTTTATGGGAAACTCTGTCGCCTCAATGAGAACGCTCAGCTCAAAATCACACTTTGTCACACTTAGCTTACTAACTGGCACCTTTAAAGCAAACTATTTTAACATGTTATATCTCACTTGTTCAAACCGTTTAATCCTTTTGGTGAGAAATTTAATGAGGTCATTTCCCAAAAAGTTTAACACTGGGTTATTATTGCTGCAACTACATGGCAACAATTCAAAGTGATTTGCCTTCTTTGTTTCGAGCCCTTTAAAAAGTGGGTTTCTGACAATTCTGAATCCAATGCTTGTATCGTTGACTGTTGAATAAAAGTGTGTCTGACATATAGCAATAACACTGAATCTCACAAAGCATATTCTTTTCACATGCTGCTTGATCTACTACCTGAGGTCCTGGTTCAAATATTGAAGGCGTATTGATATGATGGGAATAACAGTTAAACTGAGAACTCCTGATAGTGTTTAGAGGTTTTCTATGAGTAAATCAAAATGAAAAACAGGGATGGATAAAATTAGTACTTTTTAAAGTGCTGAAATGATGCCCTAAAACTCAACCTTTCAAGGTCTGTAGAATACATAATCTCATCTGCAATTGATCCATTGCTGTCTGGATCTCCTGTGAACGTCATTCTCGTTGCTTGTTTAGCTCTCCGTCCACTTGTTACGCCCTAATAGAGCTTTTAGCTTTGAATTATTTAACACAACGGCTGCCCACTTAATCTTTTATCTTTTACCTTGACTTTGATATGCTTTTATACGACTGCTGAAACCCGGCTGGATGAGCGAGACTTGTACCCACTGACGGAAGCGTCCGGACTTTTTATATGGTCTTGGCTTTCTTTTGATATCTTCTCATTAAGCCTCCTCATAAATTAGTTCCCTCCGCTGTGTGTCCTGATAAACATTGTCAAAGTCAACCATGCTCAGCGCTGGCGCCCCTGAAAGCACCAGAACGGAGCCCGTCTGTCTTGAAAGAGGACGTGTGAATATTTTTTAGTGGAGTAATTTGATGTGTTGTGAAGATCCCAATTCAATAAGATTCTGGTGGGTTTTTCAGGTCAAAAAATGTCAGAGCAGTTACTGGAAGTCGGATAAATATGGCAAAGATATTTTTTTAAATGTCAAGGTTTTCAAAGTCAGCGACGCTGATTCAATGGAGAGTGGAGAACTTTTAAATAATAAGATAAGATAATCCTTTATTAGTCCCACGGTGGGGACATTTCAGAATCACAGCAGCGGGTGAACATTAGAGCATTAATAAAAATAAGATACAAATAAAACACAAAACACTAACTACTAAATACTAAAATACAAAATATATACACAAGTATATATATACATATATAAATATATGTATATATATATATGTAGATATATGTATATATATATCTACATATATAAAAATATATGTATATATGTATACATATATATATATATTTGTAAATGTCATACATTAAGTTTTATTGACATTTTGTTGTAATTACATTATTTAAATTACTATATTTCACCTCTAGGTAGAACCTGAAATATAGTCATTGAGATGTTATTGAACAGTTCCTAAACATCTAAAATTGTATGTCATCTGAACATATGTTTAACCTTTGTTTGTATGACCCTGACTAGAGGTCATTGAAGACTTGGCAGAGTGTCAGTCCTTGTATTGAGTGTTGTGTTTCCCTCGGTGCTTCTGACAACACATTCACATGAGGCCTTTCAGTCAGCTGCCAGCACCTCTTCAATGCCTGCCCTAAGTACTGGCATTGAAGTGGCATTCAATCCAATTAAATCTGTTGGCATTATCTTAAAGCTGTTCTGCTCTTAAAGAACAAAGAGAGAATACATTTAAAATCTACCCCCGGCATGGCTACATGTAAACACTCTGCTGCGGTGAAGACAAATGCAGAAATCCTAAATATATTATTATAAATATATTGCAGAGATGATGTGTAAAGTTAATGAGGCTAGAAAAGCAGCTCACTGTTATTTATACAGTTGTTAAAACCATGTTTTCTGGGGACTCCTTCCTAAAAAGGAAATAATAGAATACTCCTGATGTTCAATTCAATTTATATTGTAGAGCCCAAAATCTCACATTATGATAAAAACTCTGCTTTGCTTTCCTGCTGGGAGTCGGTGAAGGTCGCTCTAGTTTCAAGTTAAAGGATTGAAGAACAAAATAAACTTGAGTGTCTTCCGGAATGCTGACTCGATTGCTTCATTTATCGTTATTGTGTCTGCGCCTCCCGGCCCTCGCTCTGCAGTCTCCTCTCTACCAGTTACGACTGGAGCAGCACGAGGCCGCTGGGTCTGTCTCTGTCTGGTGTTGTTGACCCTCGTCTGAGGGAGAGAGCTGTGTGTGCCCTCTCAATCATCTTTGTAGATGTCATTTAAGCCTAATATAACACAATGTAAAAGTTTAATACACCCTATGTATATATGTTGTGGAAGCACCCAATTTGAAAAATGTTACCCACCACAGGCTGCTCGGGCACTCTGACATGCTGTTAAAACATACCAAGTGTCAGCTACTCTAAATGTCATTGTTTGAATGTATTTAACTTTACTTACAGCTCACGCATTACAACAGATATACATGTGTGTAATGTTGCAACATGCTCTGCGGTGCACAGAGCACGGCGCTATGTGCAGTGGACCGACGTCACCTCGCGGTGCTTTGGAGGACAGCTACCCCTCATGGGCCGCGTGGGCTCTCCAACATGCGATGGCTGTGTAGGACCGCTTGAGTCCTGAGCCTGAACACTTTGAGGAAGAGCTCTTACTTGTCTTTGTAGTTTCCTTTGGTCCACGGCCTAGATGTTGAGAGATGTGGAGAAGCCGGATGCTGAATCGTTCATGTCCTTGTGTTTGACTCCGGTCCTCAGAGGGATACAGTCCAGCTTCTGTGATGGGGAAAGCGGAGGAGGATACACTTTCTCTTGCTAAATTTAAGCTTGCGGATATTTCAATCAATGTATAGCGACTGAATATTTCATTATTTTTATTTATTAATGTTTGTTAGTCTCTCCGTCTGTAAATAACTTTAAAAAAAGAAAAAAACTGTCTTATTGCTGCATACAAATTCACTTAAAGCAATTTTGTGCTATTTTATTTGCTTGTTGTCAATGAATTTAGCCCTTAATAGTAATATTTACCATTTGGTTTTGTATTTGCTTCAAACACAACGCTCTAGTTAGACCATGTATGATACAGCCAACATCTATTTTGCCCAGGAATGTTGTTCTCTTGTACAACAATCCATATTAAAGCAGGTATGGTTGGTTATCCATCACACATAATTGATATATTCTTCTTTTGAGAACTGTCCTTGACTTCATCTGTAGCTTACTTTATTTTCTACATGTTTTTGCTTTACAACTCCTCATCCCCATTCTGATGGAGCGCTTTCAGCACCTCACCAGCAACAGCCCAGGCAGCCTGGACCCCCACCAGGATGCATACGGAGCCAAAAGATCAACAGCGGATGCCGTCCCCACTGCCCTCCACTCAGCCCTCACACATCTTGAAAATAACATCACCTCCAGCACAATGGTGTTTGTTGATTTCAGGTCAGCATATAACACAACCCCCCCCACCCCCGTGAAACTGATTGCTGACTTAGCCCTCTGGGTCTTGAGCAGAACACACTGCAGCTGCTTATTAGATACACAAACAGACCCCAGGCAGTTCTGATTGTCAGCCACACCCCCTCCACTTAGGTGTTAAACACTGGTGACCTCCTCCTGGTCACGCTGTACAGCCCCGACATGAAGAGAACCCTGCTGGGAAGTTGGCAGTACCGCCATCAGCCGGGTTAAAAACAACCATGAGACATGAGAAATCCGCAATCTTGCGGAGTGGTGCTCAGTTATGTGCAAAGGACAAGTGAAGGAGGACTCCAGAGCGTGTGATTATCACCACCCAGAACATCACTGGCACAGAGCTTCAGCGATTTTGGAGACGAGAGGTGCCTGGGTCCAGCCCAAAGGATAATAAAAGACAATACTAGCCACAGCCTGTTGGCCCGGCTGCCGTCTGGCAAGAGATAAAGAAGTAACATGATGAGAGACTCCCTAATTCATCCTCCAAAAGAAAATTGGTCTTCAAATTGCAATGTTGCACAATTTTGTTGAAAAAGGGCAATAGATAACTCTGTAGGCGTGTTCTTGGCTGCCAGATTAGATGCTGTTGGTGGGGATTTTAATATGAATCGCTGACAAAGAACTTTGTATCTTGAGTGAGTTTCAGCAAAAGCCTGTTAGGATTAAAAGTGGACATAAGATAAACGGTCTCCAAATGGTGTAAATATCTTTAATTTAATTCAGTTTATTTTATATAGCCCAATATCACACATTACAAAGTTGCCTCAGAGGGCTTTACAATCTGTACACATAGACATCCCTGACCTTTGACCTCACATCGGAGCAGGAAACACTCCCAAAAAATAGAGAAAAAAACTTTCACAGGAAAAAAAAGGAAGCAACCTTCAGGAGAGCAACAGAGGAGGATCCCTCTCCAGGATGGACAGAACAATAGATGTCATGTGACCAGAAGGAATCATTACAGAGTTACAACACATTCAAATATGACAGAGTGTATGAATAGTTGGTAGTAGTCATGGACCACGATCCAGACCTCCATGACCCATGACACAGACGGAGGTAGAGAGGAGGGAAAGAGGCCAGACCAATAAGGTCGGCCTTCGAGGCAGTAATAGGATGTCATGGTCAATAGTGTCGAACGCAGCACTAAGGTCTAACAAGACCAGTACAGAGATGAGTCCTTTATCTGATGCATTTAGGAGGTCATTTGTAATTTTCACCAGTGCTGTGATGTTTTTCTTTACAGGTCAACATGATGACTTTGTTTAAGTCAAATCTTTAAATCCTTTCCAACCTAAAGCAGCTGTGACCCACAGACATCAGCAGACTGATATTTCCTGTTGCTGCTCTGCCCGTCTGCGCTGCACTGCAGCATCTTCACATCTTGTTTTGTCTGGAGACATGATCCGATGGATTTAGGTCAGCTTACTCACTTGGCAGGTCAATAACATTCTTTAGTTTGTTTTATCATAAAAACGCTGCATTTGGACAGCCCAGATGTTTAGGATCACTGACCTGATGCATTGTATTTAAGCCTGGAGACAAAAAGAAAGATAAAGTCAGCGCTTCACCTCGTCGTTTCCTGGAGTACTATCGTCAAAATATCTGAAATACAGTCATACTTTATAAAACCTAAATAACCCATTATCTCATCTTTTGAAATGTGGATGCACAAGAACGGTGTGTCTCTAATCATATTCATGTCAGGAACCTGTGCTGTGTTCACGTTGCGAGACAAAGTTTCTGCTCATCTGTGAAGTCAAACCGGAGAGTTCAGAGGAAGAAAGAAAACAACGTGACAAGGTGCTGCTGATCTGAAACGCATCATTACAGAACGAAAAACTAAACCATGTCCCAGAGCCTTGCTCCTGAAATAAACTCTCTGGAGGGCTGTCTCACTTTCACCGAGCTGCACAGTCACTTCAGTTTGCATTGAATCGTGTTTGCCTCCATCCTGTCAACCTGTTATGGAACATACATCTCTAACCTCTTTTACAATATGGACCTAGTGTGGTCTCTGATGCAGGTCATGGAGACAGCAAGTCAGACACCCGATGAAAACCAACGGTGTGAGCTGTGTTTGAGAATTACAACTTCTATATGATTTTTAATTGCACGTTGAAGTCAAGATGAACTATATATCTCTGAAATGTTTTTGGAATAGTTCCACTGAGCTCTTACTGTGTTCTGCTGTGCTGCTGCTGCTTATGCTGTTACTAATATGATCATAATCAAAACATAATGTTGGTTGATCTGCACTTAACACATTTCATTTATTTACACTACACACATACACACACATTTCATTTACACTACACACATACACACACTTTGCATTTTGCACACTGTCTATATTTAATATTTTTATATTTAATTTAATTTGTCATTAGTATTGTGTATGCATATATGTTATATATATACATATATATTTTATTTTATATTTTACTTTGTATACTCCTATATCTTTCATCCCTGTTTTTTTATATATTATTTTTTATTCTTGTGTGTTTGGTTTATTGGTGCTGCTACTGTGACGACAAATTTCCCCTTGGGGATTAATAAAGTATATATCTATCTATAAATAGAGATGTCATCTAATCATCTGGACAGAGGAAGAAAAAGATGGATATATATTGACTATAAATAATTGAAATATTATTTTTCTCACCTGGTCCTGCCTCTGTCCCCTCTGCTTAACTTACTTTATTAATGGCTGATCCACACTTTTGGTTCGCGGTTTCACAGACGTCCAGAAAAACAATATCCATTCTGATGTAAAGGGTTCGGACAAACACTCCAGCAGTTTATGTTTCACGCAACCACGTGGCGAGGCTGTGATATCCATGTCATCTGTCATAAAATACATATAACGCTAACTGTACTGCACGTGTACATCACTCATCATAAAAGTCAAATAGATGGGTGCTCTTAAGGACAATCCCCTTCGGGGGAAAATATCATCGTAAATTCTACTCCAGCTCATTAATCTTCCTCAGCTAATCTTACACATGGCAGGTAATAAAGAATGACCTGCTCGAGGAGGGGAACACATCAATCAATATCTTACTCACACCTTTGAACTCTGCAGCACCTACTTAGCTTAAAGGGGAAATCTCAGAACATTTTTCGCAAATGTACTTGTTCTAAATGTTCTACTATAATAGCGCTTTAATATTGTCTTCTTTGGCTTTCTTAGTCTGATAAATAGAAGGTACGGTCTCCTGATGGATGCTATGAGTTACCGGAGTAGCCATATAACTGTACGTTGTAAAGCCTTAAACACTATAAGCTAATGACTAACGTGTTTGGCATTCACTTGAACTTACACATAGAAGCCAGTTTAGCAGCAGCAAAACAATGTGTTGACGTTTTATTGAGCCGTGTGACTCAATGGATGGGATGAGCCCTTTGAAAAGAAGAAGAAGAAAGACAAATGAACAGCAATTGGTAACTTTAGGATGGCTAGAGTGAGGAAACAGTGTGCTAACTACCGGCCCTGTTGACAAGTCAAGTGAAACATATTGTGTGACAGCCATTGAAATAGATTTTTAAATTTGTAAAAAAAAATTTTTCATTCTGTAATTGGGTGCATTTACATTTTTATTTAAAGTGTTCATCAATGCACATTATCCCTCTCGAACAAATAGGAGAGAACAAACTATTTTACCTGGTCGTTTCACAAGCATACAAGAAAATGGCAATTGTTGTGGTGACCTAAAACGTCATGGCGGAGTTAACTATCTTGCTAATTATATTCTAATCGGCGATAGTAATGTAATTAAATCATCTGCCGTCTAATTTACGCTCTCTACACTTCGTAACGTTACAACTCGGTCTGACTAAAATCTTCCCGTGGCCCTGAAAGACTTTATTTAAAGGTCTTTATACGAGATGACGTAAATGTGTCATCAATGTCTCTGCAGTTCATCGCCACCGAGCCAAGTTAACGTATGCTCAGTTCTGTCTCAGGAGGTTTTTGGCAACTCTTGTCAAAACCAGGTAAATTTCCTTTTTTTTCGGTTAAATCCACTGTGGACATGAAATACAACCAGAGAAACACAAGGACGCAGCTGTGAAGACAAGAGCTCATTACTGAAGTAAACACTGCTCTCCTCTTCTGCGTTTGGTCTCTCTCCTCCGATCACTTTCAAGCATGAACGCCAGCGAGACTTTGATTACCTTCGCATTGAAAATGCGGAAGGTAATGTTTTGATCGCCGTGTATTTATTTGTATGCGTGTTCCTCGCATAACAAAAAAAGTTTTAAACCGAATCGCATGAAATTTGGTGGGATGATTGGTTATTATCCGGGGACCATTTGATTAGATTTTGGGATCGATCGGGTCAAAGGTCAAGGTCATGGAAAGGTCAAAATCTTCTTGAATCGCATGAAATTTGGTGGGATGATTGGTTATTATCCGGGAACCATTTGATTAGATTTTGGGATCAATCGGGTCAAAGGTCATGGAAAGGTCAAAATCTTTTTTTTACCATAGCACGGTCAATTTGTATCCAATTGGCATGCAACTAATGCCAAAATGTTCATAATTCAATTCCCAATCTTGTGATATGCGAAGGTTTGCGCTCTCCCGAGTGCCCCTTCTAGTTGTTTATGTGTTATTAAAGATCAAAATTAGGAAGTCTTTCCTCGCCTCCGGAGGGGCCACAGTCTAAGTGTTTCTCCAGCAACCTCATTTAGCACTGAAACCACAGAAGACTCACACTCGTACCCACCGGAGGACGGAGAGGGATTGAGAGGGAAAGAGATTAGTGCTCATGTCGGTGTTGTTCTTGTCGCGACGGTCCTCGTTGCGAGTTGAAACTCTCGGGATAAAAAGTTTCCCGGGTCCAGATCTTTGAATCGGCCGACTCCACCGAGTTCCATGTCAACTGATTCTTCTTCTTCTTCTTTTTAAGTTTTATTGGCGGTTGGCAAACAACTGCTTTGTGCATTACCGCCACCAACTGGCATGGAGTGTGGATCACGATGTCTTCAACTTGCATTATTGATAAATAAAACGGATAAAAGTACAAAGAAAACACCTGAATGATTTCACTAAACACGGGGCTCATATTTTCCCAAAAATATTCGTAATTCGCAGCACTTACTTGAGTTATTTTGCAGAATACCTACGATATCTAATTGCATTTTTTCCTTGCCGAGGTTTCCAATCAGCTGTCTTCTTCCTGCACATCTCCTTTCTCACACTTTCCTCTGAACTCTGAACTCCATCGCCCTTTTGTGTCCTCCTCCCGTTGCTGCTGCCACCTTTCCTTGAACCTCTTTTTAAAAATACTTTTGGTTTCCGATTTGCTGAAGTTAACTTCAACTTTTGTACAACTATTGTCAATTGATTGGTCCGGCATCGTGGCATCACTAGTTTTATAAATTCAAGAGTAATCAACCAATAAGACGATCGGCACCAGGGGCGGGACGGACGCCGTCGTGAAGCTGTTTTAAGTTAAGGAGTAATAATAAGCACACACCACAGAGACCGCCACGGCGACTCTCACGTTGCCTTCCAGGCGGTTCTAGATACATTAACCGTAGCTGTTATGTCGGAGACAACGCGCCAGGTTGGGTCCGAGGTATGTTTTCTTCTTCCCCGGCGTCTTTGTTGCCGCTTTCAACTTGATATGAGCCTCTTGAATAAATAAATGGATTTTTAATACGCAGCTGTGGTTCCTTATATGCAAGACTAGTTCTATTTTTTTTTTCTTTCTTTTGAACTTGCTCCACTTTATTCTTCATTCACCGGCACAACGTATGTTGCCATGGTAAAATTTTACCCTGGCAACTTTCGTCCTGCATTTATCGTTATTTTCTATCGATATATATATATACATATATAAATATGTATATATATATATATGTATATGTATGCATATATATATATATGCATACATATACATATATATATAAATATGTATATACATAGCGGGACATACGCATATATACAGTATATATATATGGATACATATATATTTACATATATATACATACATATATATATGTATATGTATATATGCATATAAATATATATATATATATATGCAAGTGACTTTTTTTCGTCCCGATGTGCGCGCACACGCCGGCATCGGAGCTCTGCGGCACGCGAGACAGAGAGCCGAGAAGTGTTAACGCGACACGTAGAGACAGAAATGACATACTGCTGTAGAGACGATCAATATCAGATCGATCAAGTACGCAAAGGCACGAAGTAACACAAGTGGCATTACGCATTGTTGATTGTTTTCGCGCATGCGTACCTGCGTACCAGTTATGTGCACCCCTGCATATATGGATATATATGTATATGTATGCATATATATTGTCCTCAAGATTGTTTTTCTCTTTTACCTCTTTGCTTTTCCTGAGCTATATTATTCTATTCATTTAATACATGTATTTCCTGCTTCACCTCTGACATTAAAGTGGTGGGGGTGACAACGCCACTGCAGTGTAAGTAGCCTATTGATTATTGTTATGCTGTTTTACTTCTAATCAGATGGGCAGAAATCGGTCAATTTTACCAACAATTTGTCATCTTACTTTGCTGGTACGTGCTGAACATTTAAATGTGGCTCATTATATTTGCCCTTGGCTACTGTACCTGATCTAAATACCATACTTAATGAGCTTAAATCATTGATTAAATATGAAGTTTGCGACTCCTGAGTTGCCCTTCTTTTAACAGAGGTGATCTATCACTCTGACAAAAAGTCAATAACCAGTTCTACAGCGGTGTTGTAAAGTGGAGCTTCCTATAATTATTTGTGTTTATTTATTTGTTTATTATACTACTTTTGAACTCTTGACCTTCTTCTATAACATACTTTAAGTACTGTTTAAAAAAAACCTGCAGTAGGATGCTTTAATTTAGTGATCTTTTACTTTTACCATATACACATTAAAGAGTATTGTCAAAGGGAGCCTGGAATTTAAGATATTCATCGCTAACGGCTGCTTCGTTGTATTTGTTGTGCGTCTGATTATAAAGAACTGGAAACGAGTCTCAAACCCTGCAGACTTAACGTCACCTTTTGTCTTGTAAATACTTGTTGTGATGAAACAAAAAAACTAAACAGACTGTAAAAATAAAACAAAAGAACACAAAAACGGTGTGCAGCCAACTTGCTCATAAACAATAGTTGGCAGAGCGCAGACACCGCGCTGCCGAGAGCGCTCCATAACAGCCACATTTGATTTTGGCCTGTCAACAAGTTTCTGACTGAATTTGCGTTAATTATAAATAGGAGAGCAGCTTTTCAACACTAGCAGGTCGAGGTGGACCAAACACAGGAGAGTCCATTACAGACAGGATCGGCGCTCAGGGAGTTTACACATTAAAATCTGATGGGATTGGCTGGATACCAGTCCTCAGCAACATGTCTAATGGGCACATTTTTGAGGGTGTTAAGTTCATTCATTTGGCAGTATGGTGAATATCATTCTGTGCTGGAGGTCGTACCACAGATTGTCTTTTCCCGAGTAGAACTCCTTAAATGCAGTTTCACTAAAAGTAGGTGGACCCCAGAACATAGCAACTATGAGATAGTTAAACTTTCAAACACTTTTATTTTATTTTTTTACATTTCCTTTGTATTTAAATTCTTAAATGTAATATGCCCATTTTGCTATTTTATTTTATTTTATTAGATATTTCCCCAATTTTCTTTTTGCTGCTGTGTTAAGAACTTTCCCCCTGGGGATGAATAAAGTCAAATCTAATCAAATGAATCTTCTGCTGTAACTCTGCTGTGACGGCACAATTAGGCATATTTCCCCATTCAGCCGTAAGAACATGAGGGAGGTCTGTCACTGACGTCGGGGTGATTAGGCGCCGCTCACATTTTGTCCTCATGGTCGACTTGTTTTTAGCCAGTGAGATATAGGAAATATATATATATATATATAAAGATGACAAGGATTGCTTTTTTACATTTTCTCATGCAAATAATTTTTTAAAAAACCACAAGATGGTCATCAAAACCCAAGCTTCCAAAAGACTCACTCCTTTCTTGAACTTTGATGCCTCGCCCCATCTCTCTCAATTAGATTGGCTGCATCTGCAAGATCACACAGAATTGATCAAGAGAGCACCATCTTGCCACTGATGAATTCTTAATGGCTTTCAATGCCTCCAGGGTGTCGCCACATGTGTCTGCTGGCCTATAAACAGATAGCCAGGAAAAAACTGGACGGGGGGGGGGGGGCACACACACACACACACACATCCACTGCATGCGACTGGTTTGAGATGGCATATCTAGAATGAGTTGTAAGAGCAGGAGATCACACAGATGGACATGATAGACGTTAACGACATTACGTCGAGTTAAGGATCGAGACACGGGGAGGAGAAGCGCTGAATTGACTTGCAGGAAAAGAGCTCCCGAGATATAATACTTGTATCTGCTCAGGGGACTACACCATGGAGTCATGTGATATTCAATTAAGACATGCCTCAAGAGTCTGTAGAGGAGAATCAATGCAACCATGGCGACGGGAAGGTATCATTAATCGATGGCCGAAGTCCACAGAGTCCTGGACCGCAATATGTCTGTGTTGGAGACCAGAGTCTCCACAGAGACGGGTTCCAGAGGCATTAACACACAGACCATTACACGGCAATTACCATCCAATTAGTGCACACTGACATCGTGGAGGGAGGGGGGGGGGGGGGGGGAGGCAATGCATGTCAGTCACCATGGAGATACTGAGAAGACTAAGCTGTCAGTTAGGAAGGAGACAATGATGATAGATACAGGAACAGCTGTGTTCTGCCAGAAAGATGGACACACACACACACACACACACACACACACACACACACACACCGTACGAAGCAACAACCGTGTGTCTCTTTATATTTTGCACTAATGCAGGTTATGAGCCTTTCATCTTCCACAAACACACATCCACACACACAGACACACACACACCAAAACACCGGGTCCGGTGAGAGCCTTTTGCATTTCTACGTTACCCGGAGTCCACCGTAGAATCTGACACGCTTGTTAAACTGCGGTATCGTCAGGCGGCCGGCCGGTACTGGGCCTGAAAGTCACCACGACGTTGCGGCGGCGTTGCACTGCTTTGCTCGCGTTACTGCAGTCTTGGAAAGTGAGCATTGAGAGGTATTCAGTTGGTTGCAATCTGCAACCACACCACCGGATGCCACTCGATCGTACACGCTGGCCCTTTAAATCCCTTTTTGACGTCTCAATGTTCATTTCTTTAATGTGCGACAACAGTCAGATTTAAAATGTGCACACAGATTTCCTCTGGTTGGATTCAAAATGAGATTGTGTATCAACTATACACAGAAGTTACATTATTTTGTCACAGAAAGTCACTCTCATGGTTTATTACCTCCACAGCCGGAGGAAGTGAGAGTTTGACTCTTCCCAGGATGATGACACAATGAACACTCATTCTTTCTCTCTCCTTTTTTTCATTTGAACTTTGATATTTTCTCACCTGGAGGCTGAAGGAAGGATTTAAAGGAATCACTCCGATGCTTCTTGAACATGGTTCGGTGTCGTGGCGTGGGTGATGCCTCACCATCGGGGGCTTTGAATGAGCCCCTGCAGCGCTTGTGTGTGTCCAGCTGAACGAATGAATGCCACACATTCTTTTGCCCTCTCTTTGCACACTCATCTCATTGATTTTCCTCCCTCCTGTGATTTTGATATTACCTCCCTCTCCCCTCCCATTGTCCGCCTTTCACTTATCCGCCGTTCCTTCTCTTTCTTGTCTTCATCACATTCATCATGGCCCGGGTTACCTGCTGCAATTAAACGGATGTCAAACCCCGACGTCTGAGCATGCTGGAGAAGAATATTACATCTTCAACACTCCAGTTTTCTTTTCTTCTCCTGTGGTTTGATCTCCCTCTAACCTCTCTCCTCTTTGTGAACCCCATCTGTTTTTATCTCTCACTTCTATTGAAACCCACCGACCTGCACCGCAGAATCTTGAGCGTCTACATTAGATCTGATTGCTATAAAAGCGGCATTATGAGAATAGTAAAAAGAAAAGACGGATAAAAAAAAAAAAGGCGAGTGGTCTGTAACTGAATTATGTTACTGAAGGCATTACTGGCTCCAGATGTTCCACTCTGCCAGCTGCTGATGACTTCTGATATTGGTGCGCTGAAGGAACATGTTGAATATTACCAACTTTCAGGAAATGTAGGTAAAAATAACTAAGTGGCCGTTCCAGCCTTATATATTCTTACTGTTACTTTTACACTCGTACTATTTCATAGGTTGGATCTGTGCCTTCAGCCCATGAACCAGTGATGTAATTAAAAATAAGCAGGGATGCACCAATCGGGCGTTCTGTCCCTTTAGCGATGGGCTTTGGGTCTCGGCCGATACTTATCTACTACAGTGTTTGATTAATAACCTGAGGTCTTCACTGGGATCATTACTTTTTTGTCCTAGGCAACAGCAGGCTTGACTTTATCATCGCTCTCCTAACTTTGTAAAATTAACATGTCAGCGATTTTCCAAAATATTCGTAAAAAATATAAGAATATAACAAAAGTTTGCAAGGAGATAATGATGAAGATGACGGATACGCCTTCTGTGTGTGGGGTGATGCTGGAGCAGACATCTTGAGTCATTTCAGGGGATTTAATAAAAGTAAACAGGGGATGGTCACGGGGCCACAGGCTGCAGCTCGATATGCTGATCAGTGCTACTGCCTTCAGACGCTGCAGGGATTTAATGAACTAGAACTGAAGGAGAAGCTTCTCATACAATGTAAACCTACTGTTGCATAAATACTGCAAGAGCTCCCCATTATCATTCATAAATAAGTGCTGACTGATTTAGCAAAGTTACCAAATGAAGATCACATTTCTAATGCAGATTTAAACTGGTTGGAGAATATTTAAGAACAAATTTCTCACCATCACACAGACTTACACTCAAGCATTATTTCATAATTGCAGTGCATGTTTTCCAAGTATTTAGTTTGCTGTTGTTGAAAAAACATCAGACAGCCAACAAAGTGGCTTTGTGATTTATCTCTGTCAAAACACACATTCCCCAAAAAGCACCGCCAACGAGTCTGGCTGACTTTGTAATCGATTACCATCGTCAAACAGTCTTTTATCCTTAATATCTCGTCTTGTGGATTCTATTTTGCTCTGCATATTGTGATGTCATAAGAGGAATGGTGATTAATGGGAGGTACATTCCTTCCCGGTGGTTGCAGCAGGGACTACAACCAGCATGACATCCAGTGTAAAAGACTACAATTCCCACTCAGCAGTGCAGGCGGGCCAAGGCTGCTGCACAGCTGAAAGGGATGAGGCTGATGAGCCTGCAGAGAGCTGGTGTGAGGGTGAAGACAGGAGAGGAGCTCAGGAGAGTTCTGAGATCATGTTAAAGACAATGAACCAGGAGAAGACTGAAGCACTTATGTTTGTTTTGTACAACGACTTTTGTTGGCGTTAAGTTTACCTTTTTGTTAAGAAGAATCTAATTACAAAAACTTTGAGTTAAAGAAACCCTCGCCTGTCGTCTTGATTTGTGTTCCCACGCCTCACCTCCCGATCCCGTCCTCTCAAGACATCACAATATGTAAAGAGAGGTCGTGGGTGTGTGTGGGTGGGTAGCTCTGGGAACAGATGTTGAGTTTGGTTTCTTTGTCTGCCTTGTGTAATTGGGGTCTTGTGCCATGATGCGGCCATTGCATCCATCCTTTTCATCTTTATGTTCTGTTTGGGCAGCGTTCTCTCCCTGCAGTGGGAGCTGTGCGCCACAAGGGGGCTAGGCCATAAAACATGTTCCAGTTAAATGTCTTTGTTTGTGTATTCAGGAAGCAGGCTCATATAAGTGGGAATGGACCTTTTTAAATTACACAGAACCAGCACAGAAATGCACATTCATAGCTGAATGTAAGCTCCCAGTGCAACATGGTACTGAATCCCAGCAAATGGTCTCCGTCTGCTTTATGTTCTTCTTTCTCCCCGTCCTCGGTGTAAGTGTCTGAGAAACGAATAAAGGTTTGGAAAAGTCTGGCTGGGCCACAGAAGAAAAGAGCAATCAGCCCCTGTTACCTTCCTATCAGCCAGGGTTCAATAACTTGGAATGTCTCATATCACATCACGCTCACTTCAATCTGCTGGGGGAGACGAGACGTCACCCTCTGCTCTGCACATGCACTCACACCTGTCTGGGCACATCCAACAACACACACACACACACACACACACACAGATACAATGCATACAAGATGATACCTTATCGGTATCAGCATTTTTGTTAAAGTAACTGACTACAGTCGGCCATGACGTGAAACCATCTTAAAAAAGAAGTCTTTTGATTAAAAACATCTGAATCTCTCAGTCATTGGGTACGTCTTCTGCATATCTCGAGAAACCGTTCTTCAGACCTACTTCACACTTGGCGCGTTTTTAAGGTGAGGACCCACGAGAATGCTTTGTCAAATTTAGTGCAATTTTGACATGCGACATGTTCATAAATAATAAACCGTGAAGGAAACAGTGCTGAGAGCAGCAAAGGGAGGGGGGGGGGGGTTCATGACTCTGCAAACTGAGTTGAGCGTGTCGTCTGCAGTTCACTTGTGCAGCTCTATGCTCGATATACGAATGTTACACCACAACTTTTCTTCAAAGAGCGATGAGCGATTCTCAAACGTTGCGAGCAACACCTTCTTCGGGCCGAGTCCGGTCCTGGTAGGCGTGTAGGGATACAACGCTGGTGATAAGCTATGAAACCCAAGAAGACTGAACTCATTCCATGAACTTATATGTCTTAATACTGCAAATATAAAGTATATAAACCCTTCTTGGTTTGGGGAACAACGTGGTCACATAGGCTGCAGGCACAGCTTTAGTTGACTTTAAGTCTTGTTTATTTGTTCCCAGCTGGCATTGCTTTCACTTTGTGAGCACCCTCGCTTCACCTCGCGTTCACCTTTCACCTTGTGCGTCATCGTGTGGTCCTGGAGACGACATCAACCACCACAGAGGCGTATGTTGAGGACTGTGGTGAAGGGGCCTTTCAACCTGCTCCGAGTGGCGGCTGTAGTGATCCCATTGCAAGGGGTGCTCAATACGTCGATCGCGGCGTAGTATTGGTAGATCGCATGACATTAAAAAAAATTGGCCCGCCCCCCTGAAATTGTCCTTTGTTCTTTTATTAAACTAAACAGCCGTCTGTTGTTGATCGTATCTCCACAACAGCATGTCATTTCTGTCTCTACGTGTCGCGTTAACACTTCTCGGCTCTCCGCATCGGGACGGAACAAAAAAGTCACTTGCACCACCCCCTCCCCCGTACGTAGATCATATTGACTTGGATATTTAATAAGTAGCTCGCGTGCTGAAAAAGTGTGAGCACCCCTGTACTAGACAGTCTCTAGTTAGTTTTATCAGGTTTTGTCTGATTGTTCCGACAGGATTTCTCTGGTCAAATACCACCAAAAATTGCTTTTTAAAGATCCACATTTTCTCGATCCCTTTGTATTTCTCTCTTCCTCATTACTTTCCATTCTTTAACCCCTCTCCTTTTCTTGAGCCGACAGGCTCTACAAGTCCCATCTCTCAGGAAGATCCTCAGTGGCAGGCTGTGCCCTGTTCAACCCTTCTCTCTCCGGCTCTAATTGGAGCGTGGACAGGGCTATTAGCGTGTTAGCGCTCCCATCTGATAAAGGTCAAACCTCCTTTCCCGAGACCGGCAGCCGGAAGAGGTGTGTGTGTCTTCACTTGTTAAGCGTCACCTTTAGGCTTCAGTGATGGGAGAGGCAGACACTCTCTGATGGTTGCTAAATGGCTTTTCAACCCACTGTATTCTGGGAGTTGAACTTCTCCCCTGGCAGAGTTTGCATATATATACAGACACACACACACACACACATAATGTGTAGAGACGTGGGGTTGTTGTGCTGTGATTATAAAGGTGCTGTGCAGGTGCATGGCTGCTGTCAGATTACAGTAATTTGCTCTCCAGGATGATTTAGTATCCGCTGTGCTGCTGCTCATTATGGCCACGGAGACGAGGAGAGAAAGCAGAGGGGAGATGATTTATAAGGATTTAAGGGGGAAATGAATTTAATGCAAATCAGATTTGAATTTTAACAAGGTCGCGAGGAAGTAACAGAGCGTAACTGCGTACTGCTTAGAAAAGGTTTGCTGGAAAAAGACGTGGGAATACTATCACATTTATCACATGGGGTTTACAGTTCCATCAAAGAGGGGCTTCAGATCTAAAACTGTATAGTGCGTCTTTATACAAGAATTACAGATAACACTGTGTGCTGTTTTTTTATTGTGTGAATGCTTGAAATAGCAGACATAGCTTGGGGCTGATACACAATCTTGAAAACAATCATTTGTCACACGTTGAACTATTGACTTAGTTTATCACAACCATGGGGTGAGAAACATACACAGTAACATTGTCAGTGCCAATTTAACACCTAAAGAGTACATTTTAACACTCAGCCATTGAACATATGGTCCCTCATCTTTTGAGGGTTAAAGTAATACTGAACACAGTTAACGAGTTAACGCAACGTAAGATTTATTATTTTACTCTACACTGAGAATGAGACTGCTCATTAACACTAGTAAGAGTGTTCGTTTCCGTGTGATTTAGTCTTCTTACATTCATGGCTTAGTGCTTTGTGCTCATGTACTCTTTAATTCTACCGTTGAGCCTTTGACTCGGTCACGTTAGCCTTTTGCAATTCAATATTTCAATCTCAAGTGTAAGTTGAACTCAGTTTAGTGTTATTTTAAAATGTTGCTTCTGCTGAAATATCAACATTTGATATAAAAAAGTGATTTAGAGAAATTCTTTCTTGAATTAAAACGCGCGTGATGAAATTCAATTTGAAAGGGGAAGGAGGGGGGCGGAGCTTTCCAGAGAACCAGTGTACGTTGTCATCACTGGGGTTTTACTCTTCCTCTAGTTGTAATGACACTGACAGTCAATTCACTTTAACACTGTATATTTTACACAACATGTTTAACTCTAAATATGTACACCAACACTGATGGCTATTTACTCTTGCTATTGTTGTAATAACTCTGAAAGAGTCAATATACTTTAACACTGACTTAACACTGGGGAATTAACTGTTGGTTTGATAGATTCACATCTGACCTGTATTCAGTTGACCCTCTGGACTCTCACTCTTTGTGACGTCTACCCAGCGTGACCTTGTGCAGCACTTTGTGTACAAACAAAGATGGCGGAGCATCCATCGTGATGTGGCCACGTAGCTGGTCCTATACTGACTTTGTATTTCCACACACTCTGCCGATGTTGCCCTTTAAAGGCCACTATATGAATCTATGACGTTACATATGTTAAGTGATCTCATGCAAGCTGAACACGAAACTCTGAAACAGAAACCCAACTCCCCAATGGTTACCAGAGGCGGCACTAACTATTGTTAAGTTGTAATAGTTTATTTTGATAACATCTGCAGAGGTCTTATGTTTTAAATTAATACATATAGAAAGATATTATGATCGAAAATATTAGGGAGAATATTGATATTGTTATTAATGTATTATGAAACATAGGGGTAATGTTTACTCTATGCAAATGTGAATGGAAAGAATGAATGCATATTGCATGAGTGACTGTATGTTAGTATTATAGATTGACGAGGCTGGTTGAATTCCGTCAAGTGACTTCCAATAACAAGGGACTTTTATTGTGAAAGTGACTTTAATGCGGACAATAACAAGACGGGACTTTTATTGTGAAAATACTTTAGCGACTGAACCGGAAGTGACGTTTTGACCGGAACAGAGAGGAGTATGAAACTCCGTGTTTTAGAGAGATCGTTCTCTTCCACAGGTAAGCTCCGAGGCCGCAAGGCTGAGCTCCCGGAGGAGCCGGGAGCCGGGACACGAGGAGGAGCGCTTTGAATGTTTGTTCTACACTTCCTGCCATTAAATGTTGATAACTTAATCCACGCGCGTCCGGAAGCCTGTTTTCCACCATCTGCGAAGTGCCCAGTTTCAGAATACTCAACACTATCCTTTCCATAAGCCTTCTGGCTCAAGAGTCACCTTTGTGTAAAACCCGGTGCAGTGCATCGCATATCTCAAGCTCATTTCTGACAGTTCAGGTTTGGATTTCTGTATTTTATACTGAGGAAGGTCGTCCCAGTATTCAGTCTGCAGCTCCGTACCTCCCACCACGGTTGTAACGGCCCCGGCAACGGTCAGCCATGCACGCCGGGAAGGCTGCTGACACAGTGCACAGTGTCGATCTAAAGCTCTGGAAAAGATAACACATAATGGGCCTTGACGTGGGATGTCGTCCTCACATCCACCCTTCTCATACAATACAAGACTAGTGACAGTCACACAAGTAAGGCAAACAAATCATCACCAAAAACTGAATGTTCAAGAAGGATGCTTTGTGTCTACCATCTTCCCAACGGGATGCACATTAATATTGACTTTGAGAAGTCCACATTCTCATCTGGGACCCCTTGTGACAGTGGAAGCCATTCCTCATGGAGTCTAACAACACACTTTCGGTTGGTCTCAGTTTGTTTGCTTCACTTCACAATTCCCAGAACTCGCCTCCATCTTTACTACCGCAGTGAGACAAGCTGGCACCTTGTCTGCTCACAATTTGTATTATTTGACACAGGAAAGGCTTGTATGGTGTTCGCCCCACAGGAGATGAGACGGATTGTCAGAAGGTTGACGAGAGCGATGCCGTTAAGATATTTGCACTGATATGAGGAACATTGTTCTCCTTTTCTCTTTTGGCAACAACCTTTGGAGTTATATGTTCCCCAGCTATCTGTTGAAACGGCTCTATAATGAGATCAACTGGGAATCTCTCTGAGAAACTCCCAAAAGCAAGAAAGAGTGAGGAGGATGAGATACAAAATCTCTGCTTGATGTACCGAGAGGCGGATGTTGCCCAGGTAACGGAGGAGTTTGACATCTCGGAGAGGAAAGTAAAGGACAGGAAGATGAGTGGCATGCTTTGAGGAGGGAATTTTAGGGTTCTGTATAAATAGCAGATCGCACATAAATTTCCCACCTGACGGAGACATTAACACACAGATGACCCGGAGGAGATAGGTACTTGTCGAAAGATCAGATGACGTGTCACTTTTCTTACTTCTAACTGTATTGACCAAAATGAATCACAATGTACAACGAGAACAAAAGAAATATGGTTCACAAAACCAGGGAACTATCACAGATTAACATAGGGTATCGAGAGAGTAATAGGAACGTTTGTGATGTTCACATGGGATACAAATAGAAGGCAGCCGTCTAGATGAGAATTTATTTGTGAATCGACAAATAAAATACCAGCGACAGGGAAAAAAGGTGGCACTTATTTTTTTTCTCCATTGAATGAGGGGGTCAGGCAGGATGACAGCTTATTAGTATGGCTCGGCACAAACATCAATACAATAGAATGCAAGATATTACATTCAGAGGCAGGAAACGGGGAGCCACATCCCTTAATGTGCTTTTCCACCTGTCTGAGTGAACGATAAAAAAACACAGTGGAGGTGTAACAAGAGCCTGTGTGGTGGGCGTCACTGCCAACACGGAAGAGATTAGTGCAGCTCAGGAGAGATGCAAGTTTGTGAAGCACCTGGAGATCTGCCCTTTTTCATATATGCTGGAAGTGGGATTGACTGTTGGATTGTTTTGGTTTAAAAAAAACTGATCAAAGCAGATTTCGCTGTACGGCCTTCTGAAATCTCAGGCTGAAAATACTGCCGTCATAGAGCAGGATGAGACGTTTAGAAAGGGGTAACCGTGCTTATCGTTCAGACTCAATGGGGCGGCGGTAAGTAACAGCAATACTCTCCCCCTCCGCACTGTGGAAAGGAAGACAGAAATATACCGAGAATTTATGCGACAACCTTTTAATATCACAGGCCAAGTAGAACTTGAGAGATTATTACGAAAACCAAGATATGAGAAATAAAATAGCTTGGACTATGAAGCATGACATAACTACCCTGACCAAGATCACATCTTTTTAATACAACTCGAACAGATTAGTGAGAACTGACGTTTCCATTACACACTGGAAGGAAGCAGTGCAGGGATGATGGTAATGAGATCCCATGAATGATGAATGAAAACTTTTTTTATTTTCAGCTTGATTCCATTCAATCCTCCTCCCTTGGCAGGTCGTGTGTTGTCAGAACTCAGAAGCTGCATTTGAACCTAAATCATTTAATTCGGTCATTTTCACCCTCAGATACACTAAAAGTGCTCGACAACGTTACGGAAAAAGGAATACAAAAATAAAACACTTTACCTCATAGCTGTCATGTCTCGTCCTGTCTCCAAAGTTATCTTTTCTTTCTTTTGATCAATTCTAATGATTTTCCTGTATTATTGCGTCACCTCGCTACCTTTCCTCTTGTTTCAGGTTCCTTTGTGTGTTTTCCCGCCACTGTGATTGTCAGCCCCTGATTGATCCCACCTGTGTCTAATCACCTGCACCTCCCCAGTGTATTTTAAAGTTCTCTCTCTCGCTGTCTCTCTCCAATTTGTATGAGCTCTTCATCCATGAAAAGCCGTAGAATGTAAAAAGACTTTATTAACATATGTAAATATTCTATATACTATAAATAGAACAAACACAACAAACTCTGCCCAGCCGACACTCACCTTTCCACCGCTGTCTTCCGGCAGCACTTCATCTCACGAGATTTCAGAACGAGACTTCTCCTTGAGCGAGACTCTTTACGCAACACTTCCAATAACTTCTACTTTTGTAGTTTGGCTTTCTTGAAGAAAAGTTAGTTTCTTGTTGTTCTGATTTTGTACTCCTGGTTGAATGCACTAATTGTAAGTTGCTTTGGATGAAAGTGTCTGCTAAATGTAACGTAATGTAACTATCAGAGCCCGTCGGTGGCCAAAAAGAGAGCACTTTTAAAGGATATACATGGGCGGTGTTCAATACTGGATCGACTTCCCAAAAACGATGTCCAGATTAGTCAGTTGTACACAAAAACATGGGAAAATAGGGAACAGATGGAAAAATACCAAAGAAAATGGTCACGCTTGTTATCCCCAAATGTGTATTCAAGAGTGTGTTTCTCCAAATCCCCGTAGTTTGTGATTATTTGAGCCTCTGCAATGCGAGGAAAATATCTACAGACAGCAATAAGTAAAGGATTTTGAAGTCGTCCATCAGTCTCCGTGGGCTGAGGCGTGAATCGTCTTTCTGCCCTTCTGTTCTAATTTGTGTGAAAAAATAAGTAGTTCCCGAGATATAGTGATCCATTTGGTGGCCTTTGGCGAAGGAAAAAAAGAAAAAGGAGAAAGTTGGAAAACCCCGGGTCTAATTGATCATCAGTCACTGCAGTGGTCCATGCCCTGTAGTCACTATTCAGCACTTCACTTCAGTTCTCAGTATCTCTCTCTGCCAGCAGGCTCAGGATAGAGTCATTACAGCCAGACAGAGAGGCCCGGAAATGACTGGTCTAAATCACCAACTCACCTGCAGCACTTTGTGATAAGCCGTGAAGGGATGGAGCTGTGTGTGTGTGTGTGGGGGGGGGGGGGGAATGACAGAGCGAGGAACAGAGAGAGAGCAGTAACACATTTCAACAAATTACTTCCAGCTCTCTTCTTCTCACTTTATCCGGTATACATTTGCTTCTTCTTTTCCCAACTTTAAAACATGAACCCAGTTCAGTCAGTGCTTCATTCTCGAGGCCCTCCTTTTCAAAAAAAGCTACATGTAATCTTTGACACCATGCACTGTGCATTGTGCCATAGTGTAGGTTTTTGTTTCTTTTGTACCTTGAACATTTATTCATTGTTTTTGACGGCTTTACAAATCCAATAGTATTAATGTGTACATTAATTATCCAGAAAATGCCTTTTGTTAACTTTTTGAGGCAGTAGTTTAAACCCACATGAATAATGAAAGATCTTTAATCATTTTATAGCTTGGTTTTGCACTGTGCCAGATCACCCTGCATTGTGCAGACAAATCCACCAACATAATAGCACCCTCTCATTGTTTCAAGCAGTGCAAATGATTTAGAGGCTGCAATGATGGAAGGGAAAGCCATATGCTATATTTAACAAATAACTTTTCAACTAAACATTACATATTATTTATTCATTTATAGATATATTTTTTAATGGCCTGAAAATGCTATGAACATGTTGTTATATCTCAAATACATCATGTAAATTAAAGTGACCATGATATGTTATTTCAAATTGGGCAGAAACTAAGATTTCATTAATCCTTGAATGGAAAGCAAGAAGGGAACAAGTTGGAATATGGACCTTCAAATTAACTGAAAAGAGTAAGTACAGTTATGATGGATCCTTTGACAGCGGCAGACACAAAATGTCAGACTTTCCAAAAATCCATCTGATCATCCGACAGCCAGATAGTTGATTGTTCAGGGAATTTATTGAGCGTTGTTTCCCCTCAAGCCGAACTCCAAACGACAGCTAATCCACTGTGAATCTCGCTACAATACGATCAGTTCATGTTTATGCTAAATTATATACAGTATATTAATACACATTTAACATCATCTAAAATGTTTTCTGATACATTTGAATTATTGCCTTATTTTCCTTTGAGGAAGACATCAGCCTAGCTCCATGGATTTAGCAGTCCTTGCAAATCATGAACGGCACTATTTAACTAACACACACACACACACACATACACAAACACATAGAGAAAGGTTATCTTAAAGGTCAATGAAAGAGGTCAGTCAAACCTCTCCTTGTTTACCTTCCCAGTGCACAAGACTAGAATATTGATGTGTGTGTAACTTTGGGCATTCTGTTACCCACCTGATTGTCAGCTAAACAAAATACTTTAACTATGTGTGTGTGTTTGTGTGCAAGGTCTATCAACTGCTGTCTTGTTAGAAAACTCTTAATTGTATGTTTGTGTATCCTGGCGCTTCCTTGTTCTGTCTAATCCGATGCAGTTTTCCCTTGACGGGCTGTCAGCTCTTGCACCAAACGAGAAGAAGTGCAGACCTCCTCGTCAGCCTCTCTGCGCACTCTTCTAAAGTTGTTTCAAGGGGCGGAGATAGTTAATTTTTTAAAGCAGATTCCTTGGTGGGGTGCAAAGTTGGAGGCCGAGAGACAGAGATAGAGTTCACTGCCTCTAAGAAGGCTGAGGCTCTTTTCTGATTGGGGATGTCGCATTGAAAAGAGAGACAGTCTAAGCCCTAAGGTAGTCAGGCAGACAGGAATGCAGAACAGGAGAGGCGTCCATCAGGGAGGAGGATGCAACATAAACAAAGACAGACAGATATGGTGAAGATGGAAGACCTCCTAGTCATATGATGCTACTGCCCCTATGCGGCCGCAGATTGCAACCCTGATGCGATTGACAAGCAGTTGGTTAACCACGGGAGCGGGACCTTCAGCCCTGGACTGAGTTGCTATGGACCGTTGTGTTAGAGCACTACCCAGGGATGCCAAACTACATGCCCCCCAAAGACAGTGGATGTTCTAGTCGAGGTATTGGAAAACCACCAGGTCACAGTGGAGCTGATGCGGAGCAGTCGGCAAGAGGGAAACAAGCCAAGGTTGAAGAATGACTGGGAGACACCACCCCACCGCCAGATTCCACAGGTGGGACAGGTCCGGCCACCACCCCAGTGTTGACCCCTCGTAAATCCGTACGACCGGAAGTGCTTCACCTGTGGCCAAGAGGGCCATTTAGCTTGGAATTGTACAGTCAATGATGTCCTGATGCCGACAGCGGGCTCATCACTTCCAAAACAGAAGGCTGGACGCTACCTGACAACTTTCTAGGCCCATGAGGGCGCAAGGTCCCCAACATTTCCAGTCAGAATAGGGAACCAGGATGCAGAAGCCCTAATGGACTCAGGGAGTGCTGTCTCTCTCCAACAACCATGGTTGACAACTGGCCCCAGGGGCCCCCCTATCCCAGTCTCCCATGTCCATGGGAATTTGCAGAATTATCCCACCATCCTACATTAAGGTTCAGACCACAAGGGGCACTTTTGAAGTCATGCCAGGAGTGGTAAAAAAAATTCCGGACATGTTGGAGCTGACCAGTCAGTTCCAGGATGTGTTTTGGGACAGGCATGTCTATATGTACAGATTGTAAAGCACTCCGAGGCCTGTACCATTATAAAGCCTTGCTCTTCGGAGTCCATGGAGCACCAGCTACCTTCCAGAGGATGATGGACCGGGTACTCCTACCTCATCATGAGTATGCAGCTCCCTACTTAGACGATGTGATAATGCACAGTCCCGACTGGACCTCCCACGTAAGCCACTTGAGGGCTGTCTTGGGAAGTCTACGACAAGCTGGCCTGACTGCCAATCCCAAAAAGTACCACTGTGGTCTTGAAGAGGCACATTACCTTGGCTACACTATTGGGAGAGGTGTCGTAAGACCCCAACTCCGGAAGGTGGAAGCCATCACCACCTGGTGCACAGAGCCGGTCTTGAGTACACCAAGCTTTGGGGACACGTTCGTTGTCCATGCAGATGCCTCAGGATCAGGGGTTGGAGCTGTGCTGTCCGAGGTTAGGGGGGGGGGGGGAGGTGACACCCAGTGACTTACATTAGCCGTAAGTTTCTGAAAAATGAAATTAACTATTCAACTGTAGAGAAGGAATGTCTGGCAATTATATGGGCGCTAACCAAGCTGCGATATTACCTCCAGGGCAGAACATTCACCCTGGTAACCGATCATGCACCATTAAGATGAATGTCAACAGATAAGGATACTAATGCACGGGTTACACGGTGGTTCTTGGAGAATTTTTCTGTTGAGCACAAGTTTGGAAAAGACCATGGAAATGCAGATGCCCTGTCCAGGAGATATAAATGCTGTTTAGGTTGACGCTGCCACCTGGAGCTAGTAGAGGGTGTGTGTGGCAAACCAGGGGGAAAGGCCGAGAAGAGAGAGCACAGGGACGGATCCCTAAGCTCAGGTTAGGTGAGGTAATAAAGCGAGTGTACTTCCCAGTGCAGGTGCTGCAGCCAATGGGCACATGGGAATGGTCACACCTGCAGCCCATCAGGTGATTAAAGGGAGCATATATTCTCTGCACTGGAAGGCATCAGGGAAGAGCAGACTGAACAGGAGACGACAAGGATCGTTGTAACCTCAGGAGAGGAGCCGCATCGGTCAGGAGGTAACCGAACACTCTCACCTGACCTCTCTCCTCTGCTCTGCCCACACAGGAGAAAGGAACCGCCTCACACCGTGTGTGAGACCGAAGGTCAAAGACCCCGACCGGGAAGAATCTTTTGTTGACTTTGTCCATCCATCGCCCCCTTTCCCTATCCGTTTTATTAAAAGACACTTTGTTACCTTACGACTCTGAATCTCCTGATATTATTCCAAATCTTACCTCGAAGTCCCCTGGGTTTCCATATTATCAACAAAGCCTTGTCCTTGATGGAGTCCTGGGTTGCTTGATATGGGATTTGTGGATTTTGATGAGTGTCCTGCACAACTAAATAGAATTTTTGTTTCTGATGTCTAAGTGGAAGGCCCTTTTCTAGCAAACTTACACAAAAACAGCATAAGCAATCGGAATAAATTGGAACTACTTTAAGGAAAGGCACTGATTCAAAGACCTATAGTCGTGGGAAAAAGCTTGATTGAAAGTGGGGGAAATCCAGTTAGGATTTTAGTAAATGCTGTGTATGAAGGATATTGATCACTAAATAGGAGAACGAGAAAAAGTTTGGGCCCGGGTGATTACAGAGTGCTTCTTAAGTGGTGGAATATTATTGTGGATGGGGGGGGGCTGTTGCTGCTGGGATATAGTGGTTGGAGTGGAGTGGTTCTGGCATAACTTCACTGCCAGTATCTGTAAATTCCAGGGGAGAGGCAAGCAACGATCTGTGGACTGATGGCTTTCAGGGTGATCCATTAAAGAAATTCGGCTCCAAGAAGCGGCAGCTTTTAAGAGTCCAAAGTTTACATACTTCACTTGCTCTGAAACAAGTTAGTTTGTGCCTGAGCGCCAACTACCATCGGAGAAAAACCAGCCTTCCTGTCTTCGGTTCACGTTAGTAAGCCTGGATAAAGAATGGCCTGCCTTGACTTTGGTCAAGTGGGATTTTTTTGAGTTTTGTGCAAGTCATTGGCTTTCCATAACACACATCTGATCATAAGGCAGTTAATATACACACAATGTGAAAGATGGACTTGTTTTTTAATCAATATGGTCCATTTGATCCTGTTATGGGTGGTGGGGAGGTGCTTGAAATACTGGTGGAGAGGAGGAGGAGGAGGAGGACAGATCGACATCACAACATATCCCATCTGTCCTGAGTCGTGAATCAGCACCAACTTGGAGGAGCGGCTTGCCACTAAAATGAAATCAACTGCTCCACCAACAGGTCAGCGCTCATTAAGTGAGCCTGGGTAGATGTCACTAACTTTGAGGCTACCAAACCAGTTCACACAGGGTTGGGTTCTTTAAAAATTGTAGAATGTTTTTACTGACAAATTGCAAGATCTACACACTTTCATTGCTACGCTCTCAGTTGTACATTACGGCTAACTTCATACTCCTTTCACACACGGGCTTGCTCGCTCTTTCTCTCTCAATTGTACATTATACAAAACTTTGAGCCACCGGGCTTGCGATGCAGTGGCTGGCAGAAACCTTTGTTGTCACGTCGCCTCAAACAATTCACATTAACTTTCTAGTAAACAAAAACGATATGAAAACTAAGATTGAAAATTAGGAGTAAAAAGACTCGTCTCTTCATCCATTGATGACATATTGGTTGATAGTATAACTTTTGTTCAACATTATTATCAAATCAAAGTCAATCTGAAACACTTAGAAATGTCCAATCCTCCCAAACTCAGCTTGTCCTTTTTAGCTGGTGCCTGGAAAATAAGCAGGGCAAGTTAAATAAAGTTGATAAGATATGTGTGTATTTGATATATAATCGGATTTAAATCCAGCCCTTTTGATCATACCAGTTTTAGATTTTGGGTTGTTTCTGGAGTGTTTTTAAGCTTTTCTCAAAGCATGTCAGTGGACTTCGAGGTGGAAACCCTGACAGGCCGTGTGTTGGAAAATAATCTGTAATATCAGTATCTAAAATTATCTTTATTTGACAGTTACCTAATCTACTGTTTTTTCCCTTTGGGCCCACGGACAATTGAAGTTCTGTGGCTTTAAGTTTAAATTAAGTCTGATAGATTTATTTTTTACATCCTAAAATAGAACGTACATTCTTGGTGTGCTTTATGAAACTCGCTCTGATCCAAACTTGTGATGTTACTTTGTTGCTTTACATTCACGGTTTGACAGGAGCTGATAGAGGCTGGTTTTATTTGGATCAGAGCAACGGATTTCATCCTGAGAAATAAGGGACCCATTTGCAGATAAGCCTTGAGTGTCACTTAGCGAGGACCTATTTCATAACGAAAATACACATGTTTCGATGTCTTATTATGAATGTGTTTTGGTGCAGATTGTAATTTTGCCGTCACTAGAGAAATAATGAGATGAGGCATTATCTTATGCCTAATTAGCTGTTCTGTTTTCATCAAGGACAAAGATGTGAAGTTCTATTACACGCCTATTACATCCTCTATTGCATCTTATTATGAT
This sequence comes from Pseudoliparis swirei, assembly GCF_029220125.1. Lineage (NCBI taxonomy): Eukaryota > Metazoa > Chordata > Actinopteri > Perciformes > Liparidae > Pseudoliparis > Pseudoliparis swirei. The sequence continues at coordinate 16,406,723 of NC_079399.1, read as the reverse complement.
CTCTAAATAGATGATAGATAGATAGATAGATGTATACTTTATTGATCCCGCAAGCGGGAAATTACAGGCAGATCCAGGAAGATTACAGCATAACACGAGGGAAGAGAGGAGAAAATAAAAAGCAACCCCCAGAATATGGGGGTTGTTTTTTATAGAGTTTGGACAGCCGATTATTACAGTTTATATTACACCCTTCACTGATGGCAGAAATCCCTCCAAGATGACTCATCCAACTTGTGTATGAATACGTTGAATGATACAGGCTTTGTTTAGCCTGAAGGTATTCTAATGTGCTTTTGTGAGTACAATATAATCACATGACTCCTAATATCATTTATTATGATTACAAGATGAGCTTATTAAAGAATTGCTGTTGATTAACGTCACCAAAGAGAATGATCAAGCCCCAAAGCCTTTGTACATTATGTATTATATACCATCTTGCTTTCTAATTATGATTATTATCACCAACAATGAAGTGCAGATGTACAGAAGATGTGCTTAATGAGAAGCTTCTTTTTTGAACCACCCTGTGTTCATTTGATTGGAGCCCCAGACACTTTTAATACCCATTGTGTCAAAACTGTGTTTTTAAGGGCAATGATGGGGCATGATTGTATGCAGGGTCCTCTGCATCTATTCTTTGAGAAGTGACTCCAAATAGTTTTAAACTGTTGGTGTACCATCACTACAAAAGTATGTTGGTTGCATCCGAGTGCAGTTTTACCATGAACTTATACACAAGAACTTAGACTAACTGATTAATGTGGACAAAGCCTAGTCACGGTTGGTCTTATTTATCATTGATGAAGTGAAAGTGAAAGCCTACAGACAAAACTACTAGAGAAGTGCACTAGAGTGCAGATCACTGGGTCTCGACTGGCTGCCTCTTGCAGTCAGGACGGCAGCGGAGATAAACCAAAACGATTCATTCATCCTGTATTATGCCTAACAGATCAGGCATGAAATGAATCTGCAAATGCTGGTTCAAAACATAAAATGTGTATAATAGTGGACGTAGTCATCGTGACGTCTCCCATCGGTTTGTAGACTGGCGCTTTGAAGCCTCGAAATCGTCCATTTCAATGTCGCCATCCTGGATTACAGCCGCCACCATGTTTGAATTTTTTGCCACCGATACACAAGAAGTTACCATATTTGGAATGCGGAGGGGTGGCCGAGACCTGTCAATCACAGTAAGCCCGCCCTAAAGCATACTTCGCTTCATGGTCTATTTTAAAAGGGACCATCATTTCCTTAATGAACATCATAATGCATGAAAGAAGACTTAAAACTAGTGATTGAGACCATAAACTGAGGTCATAAAACAAGTAAAAGTAGAGTCATTTTCGCATTGAATGACCATCTGACTTGTTTTTGCAACCGGAGGAGACGCTCCCTGCTGGCCATTCAACAGGCAAAACAATAGTTATTAAAAAAATAAATATTGGACAAATGGTACGTGAGATAAGCTGCGGATACACACACACTCACACACACACACCTACACACACACACACACACACTCACACATGATACCATACTGAAGTTGGATGTTTCCACACGATCATGCGTTCCCTGCCATTGTAAGCTGCAGGGCACATTACACCACCAGCAGGCATTTATTCTTCTGTATCCACACCATTATCAGTGTTACAGACCTCACAACACACACAGCATAGCAGGAAGCCAGAATAAATGGATTTATATGTATAAATCACCCGTGCAGACACATACTGATGAAGGCGGCCAGCCGGTAAACCGTCTTCCTTCACCATTTGCTGTAAGAAGAAGGAAATTATCTGTACGCCGTGTATAATTTATGTCTGAAGAGCAGTGTGAGACCCAGGACTATAACCTTTCTTTCTCTGGCACTCCGTATGAGTCTTATCTCCCGTGCGTTGGTCTTGTCTGGAGGAGGGGCTTGGGGGGTTGTGGGGTTGGGGGGGCATCAGGTCAAGCAGAACATGTCAACCACAGGTGCAACAACAGGAGCATGTTCTTGTTATTTCTTTGCTCAACAAGAGTTTCGCTCCGCATGAAATCAGACAGTTGTGATCACTGTGCAGTCCACATCACTCACACCAATGTGACGTGAACAACGTGAATCCGGGAACAAGAGTCGATCAATGCTATTTGAAAAGGGAAGTGAACTTATTTCTTCATTGTTATGTAGTAGTAGTAGTCGTAGCTTTATTGTCAATTTCTTCACATGTTAAGACATACAAAGGAATCGATAGGACGTTTCCCACTCTCCCACGGTGAAACATATAAAAGTGCACAGGCACAACAGATAAGACAAGACATTTCCTTATACTAAGTAAACATAAAGATTCACGTACAGTTGTTATAAATACTATTTATATAAATACTATAAATACTATATATATATAAATATTATAAATACGTAATATAATTTTAAACAAGTGAATACAAGTGATTAAAGTGCAGAGTTTTGAGTGATTTTTTAGGGGGGCGGGGGGATTTTTAGCTTCCTGACAGCTTGGTGTATGAAGCCATTACTTATTATTAATTTAATGTCTGAAATTGGCGGCAATTAATTCACTACTCCTGTGTGAAAGTACTGTAACATTAAGTGTGTGTGTGTGTGTGTGTGTGTGTGCGGTGTCCTCTGGAGACTGAGGCCGCGTTGAAGCCATCTGAGATGAGGAGAAGTGCCACTGTGAGCGAGAATGAGACGCCAGCTCTGAATCAGTAGATTCCATCTTCGTTGCTCATCCTGCCGGATTATGTTCAGCGCTGTGATCACGGTGCGGTCCAGTCTGCCTCCGCTCCATATCCTTCACGCCAATGTGACATGACACATGTGGATTTTTTTCCAAGCCCGAGATAATGAGCAGCTGCTGCACCGACTTCAGTTCAAACTGCTATGAGACAGGCTCAGGTTGTTGAAGGCAGCTCTTTTTAGACGGTGACGAGTGATCTGTCGTCGTGTCGCCACTCAACGGATGCTTGACAACAGACATTCAGTAGTAATGCGAGAAATATATTGTCGAACTTCCATTTGATTCGTTGAGAAAACACATCTCTGAGGTCAACGGTATTTTATCGTGAAACCGAATGTTATTGGAAAAACGCAACATGTACAAATGGTGATAACAGGGGGACATTTTCCGACAGTATTTACTGGAAGACATTCTGAGCGTTGCATTTAGATGCTTCCATCACCGATCTACGAGCAGGAAATTTGTACCGGACAAATTTACCATCGTGCACAACGTGATGTTCCACGTGCACAGCAGCACAGAGTTAGCAGCTCGTGTGGCTCCAGTGCAGCGGGGTCTCTCCCTCTCCACTTAACAGTCAGTGTGAGACAAAGGCCGCTACACTTTTACATTCATGGAAAGAGATTCTGATTCATATGTACGAATCGGAATAATATATACCATTTTTATATATATTCTTTTTTTAATAAATATATATACATATATACACTACCGTTCAAAAGTTTGGGGTCACTTAGAAATGTCTTTATTTTTCAAAGAAAAGCACTGTTTTTTCAATAAAGATAACATGAATCAAAAATTCACACTATACATTGTTAATGTGGTAAATAATAATAATAATAATATACACTTATTAATCCCCAAGGGGAAATTAGTTCTCTGCATTTAACCCATCCTTAGTTATTAAGGAGCAGTGGGCTGCGGTGAAGCGCCCGGGAAGCAACTGGGGGTTCAGTGCCTTGCTCAAGGACACTTCAACTTGCAACTAATGGGGAGAGCGGGGATCGAACCTACAACCTTGGGGTTGCAGGACGGCCCTCTTACCCCACTGAGCTGACTATTCTAGGTGGAAACATCTGGTTTCTAATAAAATATCTCCATAGGTGTATAGAGGCCCATTTCCATCAACTATCACTCCAGTGTTCTAATGGTACATTGTGTTTGCTAATCGCCTTAGAAGACTAATATCTGATTAGAAAACCCTTGTGCAATTATGTTAGCACAGCTGAAAACAGTTATGCTTGTGATATAAGCTATACAACTGGCCTTCCTTTGAGCTTGAAGTTTGAAGAACAAAATTAATACTTCAAATATTAATCATTATTTCTAACCTTGTCAATGTCTTGACTATTCAATTTTCAATTAATTTGATAAATAAAAGTGAGTTTTCATGGAAGACACGAAATTGTCTGGATGACCCCAAACTTTTGAACGGTAGTGTATATATATATACATATATATATGCTTTTATGGCTCTCCCAGTCAAAAAGGTTCCTGACCCCTGCTCTAAAGTGAAGCAGCGCTGTAGCTTTGTCCATGCGATGACCTCAAAGTGCTCGTGTGATACACTTCATACCAACGCTCCAAAACAAGAAGGTAAACTCACGGAGCCGTCTGCCCGCTTAGTGGCGAGCGGCTGAGTGGCTGGCGACCTACAAACCGCCTGTGCACTGCTCGATCCATTAGCTTCCAAACACTCCAAAACAATAACGCTGTGAGAACCGTCTCCTCCCCACTTTGTCTCCGGGGCCCGTTGCCCTCAGCCGTGTTCTCACAAATGGCCCAAGCACAGGTAATAAAAAGCCATTAGCAGCAACTTCATATGTCAAACTGGACACCATCAGAGGTCTGAGTGCATTTTTTATATTTTGCTGACGTGAAATTCCACCGGCAGTGTGTGGACCGAGTTGATATTGATCATTCTGGCAAAGAGTTTTTTAAGATAAGATTTTCTGAAGAGGTTAGACTAGCTCCAAGAAAATAAGCCGCTGCAAAGAGCAGAATATCTACGGGTAGAAATGAAGGGAGCGTGCTCTACCCTCCAGAGAGCCGGAGCAATGCGGGGGGATGCAATTTCTGCAACGAATTATGATTGACAGCAGCGCAGGAATGATAGGCATGCCGTATCTTTATTTTTACTGAGTCGGGGGAAAGAGGGGGAAAATATAAAAACTTGGTGAGTCATTGAACACATCAAATGAGCCACTGATACATTCAGATACATTTGAACTCGGGCCCCTCCATGTGGAGTCGACAGGCAAGTGTGGCTCCAGCGATAATACCAAATTGCATACATTTTAATGTAGCTTAGCGAAAATTCAGACAGGAAGACATTGGGTACAGCTGGTTCATTCACAAGTCTTGCAGCGATTACTCCATTAGCTGATTGGGGGCGGGCCCGATGAATGAACCATTTAGAGCCAGCCCAGTTGGATAAGCCTATCACAGAGTCGTTGGTAACACTTTAAAGTTCTGTTCTCTGCTGCTGTCAGTTGTCGTTTCAGCTCGCGTCATTTCGTATGGGGAGATTGGTCCTCTGCTGATTGCATCTAATTATTGGGAGCTGAAACATGTCAGATTCCGATTGTGGTTATCTCGTGGAGCGGTGTGTTCAGTGGCAGCCGGCGGGCTGCCCTGCTCAGGTGTACTCACCCAGTGCGGTGTTTCTAGCAGCGAGCCTCCTCTCCTGCTCCACTAGCAAGTATGGCTAGTTAGTTAGCTGCTATCAGCTGCTCCCTCTACGGCGACGGGACCGGAAGAGCGGGTGTATGCCGAGGCTGCAGGCGAGGAGGTAGCACGGCGCTTCTGGTATTTGGTACGCCAGGAATTTGTCTCCTCTACGATTGACAACGGCGTCATCTCCGCCCTGCAGTCACGGTGTAGCTTCATGCACACCATCGATGCTCTCTTCAAATCCCGGTAACCGCTGTGTCTTTATTACGTTGTTTCGGCGGCGCTAACTGGGCTCCGTGAGGTGAACCGGAACACTAAATAAGTGCACTCTGAGTTCAGACTCGCGCCCGAAGCTCCGGACCATCTTTTCGATTCGAGCAGTACGAAACAGTCCTTCCAGTCACGGAAGGGGAGCGTGTTCGAAAGTGATGCCGCTTGTGAAATGACATAACGGGGCAGCAGTTCATACAAACTTTAATGTCGCGGTAGGACGGCGCCAGGCATGCACGCGTCAGGAGAAGTATCGCAGCCGGCGATTACTCTGGTAGTCCCGCTATGGTCGCGGCTTGGTCGTGACATCGCATTGTCTAACGTGTATTCTGTTTTGACATAGCCTGATAGTTGTATCAAGGGATACGTAGTGTAAATAAAGGTTTCTAATTTAGGTTAACTTAAGGATGCAGTTGCAACTAAATAATACGTAACGTAGTTGACTGCCGCGGTAAGTACATTTAGTGGGAGGATGTCAGTGAGAATAAAATATAAATATATTTATATATTGTATACAAATGAAAATAAATATTTTAGTTATATTTATAAAGAAGGTCGAAGTCATTGAGTCTGTAAAGTCAATAGAGCCGATGTAGTCCGGGGCAAGTTTCAGCCTTTACAAGACAGCTGGGACTAACGCTGTGCCCCTTAAGGCTGACTAGAGCAAACATTAAGCCGGTAAGGCTGGCGTGAGCATTGAGCCTCGGAAGGCTGGAGCAAGCGTTGGGCCTGTAAGACTGGCTGGAGCGAGCCTTGGATCTGGAAGGCAGGCTGGCACGAGCATTGGGGCCTGTAAGACTGGCTGGAGCTAGCATTGACCCTGTAAAAGCTGGCCGGAGCGAGCATTGAGCCTCGGAAGACTGGAGCAAGCATTGAGCCTCGGAAGGCTGGAGCAAGCGTTGGGCCTGGAAGGCAGGCTGGCACGAGCATTGGGGCCTGTAAGACTGGCTGGAGCTAGCATTGACCCTGTAAAAGCTGGCCGGAGCGAGCATTGAGCCTCTAATGGCAGGCAGGAGCAAGCATTGAGCCTCGGAAGACTGGAGCAAGCATTAAGCCTCGGAAGGCTGGAGCAAGCGTTGGGCCTGTAAGACTGGCTGGAGCTAGCATTGAGCCTCTAATGGCAGGCAGAAGCAAGCATTGAGCCGCTAAGTTGGGGAATGGGAGTCGATCTGTTGGAAACTTGAGACGTTCAAAGATTTACTTTCTTTCTGCCTACCGGTTTGTGGTAAAGATGGCTTTGCTTGGTCACATATTTGTAGTTGGGTTGCAGAATAAGGTAAAAGCCAGAGTGGGCTTGTTAGGATACAACATTTAGAAGTATGATAGAGGTAGCATATATTTAGTAGGCGGGGGTTTTTGTGTTTTCTTTAAATAGTCATTAAATGTTAATTCAACAGCTCGTCTTTAAATGTGGTAATAAGTTTTCAGAAGAAACAGGATGATAACGTTGGCTGGTTGTAAGGATACCTGACAGATGGCAAAAGGAAGAGTTTTCCATCAGTACATGCTTCCTGTCTAATGTTAAATCCGAGGAGAAATGTAGTTGAACTAATGCTCATTAATCAGGATATCGTGATCGTGATCACGATCTCAATCTATTTCAACTTCAGTGTGGCAATTCATATTCACCTCTAGCTGTGTGCTGGACACCTGAGGAGTAATTCAGCGGGCAATCTGATTGGCAGGTTAGTACTGTTGCATGTGGAATGACTAGAGAGGTAAGAAGGTAGAATAGAGAGTAAGTATCTATCAGGGGTAGGTCCAGCGTGAGGATGATATCGGCTGGGTCTTGACCCTTGCATAAAGGACTGCATAAACGCTTTGGTGTGAGCGCGGCAGTATAGTCGTGGGCGTCTGCGGAGGCTTGGTCTAGGACGCAAGAACAAGTAAAAGAGTTTACGCTTACTCACTCTCCTGGCCATTGGTACATTCGTCAGAGGTATCATACCTGACGAATGCGCGTTTATGGCCTACTCTCTGGATATGGCATCGGCCTATCTCAAATTTTCCCGATATTATCTATCTTGATGGGCCGGTATGACCTGCGGGGCAGGTTGTTGGACAATTTCTGTATGGAGTTGCGTTTGCTGCAAAGGCTGATGGTGCATTTCCCTGATGCAGTCAAGGGCTACACGGATGCAGGCCATCCGTGGTTTTGGGGGGTTACTGGCCTCCCTCTGTGACACAGTTGCAGTCCGTCAATGGTGATCGTTAAGCAACTTCATTAGCTTAGGAGACGCTCAGCTTCCTAAACACCTCAGGCCATTTTCGGATCCTGGATGGTCTTCCCGGGCAATACTCCAAGTATCTAGGCAGCTTTGTACGGGAGGGCCTCCTTTCTTCGATCAACGAAGCAGTATGTAGGTCAAAGGAGTAGCACAGCGGCTGCTACTTTGGCTAACCCCTAGGCATCGCAGTTGCACTGATGCCGGGAATGGGACAGCTGTAGACCTTTACCCTGACCTCAACCTAATGCTGGCAAGTCATAAATCATTTAAGTCCGGCACTATATGGTAAGTCATTCATATAAATTGTTTGTGGTGTCCGTTTCAAGTATTGGTTGGCAGTGACTTGTCAGTCATCTTATGTACAGCCGTATCTCACCATAGCTAAGGTTCCAGATCCGCTCGCTAACACGGACTTGTGGAACCATGCTGGTGCGAGGTGATCAGCTTTCTTACTTGGGTCCGGGGTCATTGGAAGGTTATCCTCCCAAATAGCAACTTAGCCCCGCAGAACTACTCGGGGCATTCGTTCCGGATAGGGGCGGCGACATCGGCGGCCAGGCAAGGCATCTCCGCCTCTACTCTCCAGACAATGGGGAGGTGGTCCTCCTCCGCCTTTGGCTCCTACATCCGGCCTGACCTCGACACCATATTGTCTCATCAAAGGTCCCTGAAACCTTAACTGGGTAAGGTATACATATAACTGGTGGTGGTGTATATTTTGCGGCGATACTGGCCTTAAACAGATGGGGGTTGGGAACCCTAGGTTATGAATTCTGTTTTCCTGCTTTTACGTTGTCTCGCCTAAACGTGTTCTTCTAGCATTCTCTGGTTTCACGTTGCCCTTAACTAACGTGAAGTTTCTACTTCCCTGGTTGACGTTGCCTATCTTAACGTAATAGTTAGCGGTTTACGTTGCCCGGCTTAACGTGATCTTTTCTTAATTTCCTAGGTGAACGCTATCTGGCGTAACGGTATCCTTCTTATTTTCCTAGGTCTCCGTTACCTGGCAAAGCGGATTATCTTCCAATTTCCAGCAAAAAAATCAGGCAAAAGATGGTATGGAAACCCGCTCTCGTTTCCAGGTCCAGGGAGGGCCGTCACAAAGCTGACATAATATTCCTGTTTCCAGGTATTTCTTGTTTCTGGGTCTGCGACGAACCCGTCCAACGAGGACACAGTCTTTTTCACGGACGTACTTCCCCGGATGCGTGGGAACGCCAGAGTCCGACAGGGGTCTAACGTGAAGCGACCAACCGATACAAATCCGACTCGAACTGTCCTGCGGTCTTGAACGTGACCCCTACTATCCTGTTCTGCGGTCTACACAGGACCCCAACCTGTCCTTGTCTTCGGTCTACCCATGACCCCAATCTATTCTTGTCTGCGGTCTAACTTGACCCAACCTATCCGGTCCTTGGGAGCGACCAAGCACGTCGTGACCCCCTGCTATCCATTCGGGGATCTTAACATCCCCTTCTCCTTTGAAGTGGTAGTTCCTATCCACACTGTCCAGTGCTGCGGTCTATTCTCGAACCCCTCCTGTCCTTGTCTGCGGTGCGTCTTCACCCCTAATCTGCCTTTCTGCGTCATTTCCGACCCCTGCTGTCTTAATGCTGTATATCTAGACCGGCACTATTAGCTTCTGCGGTCGATAGACCTCCGTATCCTTGTCTGCAGTCCTTCGGGGCCTTCCTCTCTTGCTTTTTAGCTAGACCTTCTTAACTCTGTGATGTTTACTATTTCGGCTAGCCTTAACCCCTTCGAACCATAACTAGTGGTTTCATGAAATGGTTCTAGGGGTGCCTAGGAAACTTCTGCGGCTGTAGGTAAGGTTTAATTTATTTTATACATATAAAATAATTCTCTTTGGGGGGATTCTGCCTGCGCAGATATCAGCAGCTCTACCCCTGGTTTATCCTACTTCAGGATGGAGTCCAATCGCCAAAAAGACTTTGCACTATTGCAATATTCTATTGTAATAAATGATTGTTCAACTCTAAATACCCGTCTCTCCTGATTGAAATGGGCTTGACAGCGAGGGATCAGACAGAATTAATCCATAGCTTTGTCGCTCCATATCCTTCTCATGTGGCTATTTACCAAGCTGGAATAAATCAGGCTCTGACAAATGGAGAATAAATGGGATGGAGATGGCTTCCTTGTTCAAGTCATGGTGATGACATCACGTGTGTTTCATGGTTTAAAGGGATAGTTGGGATCTTTTTTGGTCGCGCGACACAATGTAAAGGTTTTGACGTGGGACGTCGCTGATTGGTTCCCATTTCCTAACAACAGCGTGACCACATGATCAGATCTAAAAAGTCCTTCTTGACATCAATTTGAAGCAACGTATTTATATTTCCTTTGAAATGAGTCATTAATTATGTGGATGATTTTTTGGGATGATTGTGAACAAAGTAAGCCAATGCTTGTGAACGTGTGTGTAGTCCATGTGTTCACGCTGAGCCCTCGTACCTCTGAGCTCTCAGTTTGGAGTCTGAATACTACAAACTCATTGTTCTTGTACCAAAGCGGAAACATATTCTAAAAGGAGTTATGTTTTCTAACTCGCTGATGATCAAGTGTCTGCCCAAAGAATATGTAAACAAGAATAACAACCTTTGGGACAGTAATGTTGTTTTCAATTCTAAGGAAGCAGCGGGGTTCGTGCTCTGAATATATTGATTAATTTCAACGGGGAACTGATCCGACCAAACGGAGTTGCAGCAGACAGGGAAACAAAAACATTTGACTTTCCACAACGTAAACAAAAGTATTTTATTCCTGATACTAAATTAAATCTCTTTGCTGTCATGAACTCAGAACTTATTTTTGTGTATTGTTATATATATACTGTGTATATATGAATAATGTGTAATGAAAATGGCCTTCTCTCAATAACAACCCCCAAAGGGCGAAAGTTTTCCGGTATAGTGTTGAGAATAAATACATAAATAATGCGGTAAGTAAATGTTCAAAAGTCAGTTTTCTCTGGGACTTGTAAAAAAAATAAAAAGGGTCGCATGCGAAAAAGAAAACCCCACTAAACGGATGATTGATACAGGAAGAATGGGGGTTCACGCTGCACATCACTGCTGCAATGATCTTCCTCCATGCTGGTGAAAGCCAAAAAGAAGAAAATCCTTCACTTGATGTCTGTATTCAAAAAATATTTCCCAAATGCAAGACACAGAATATGTGTGAGAGAGAGAGAGAGAGAACTTCCACAAATACATGAAAGAAAATCTCTGCTCCCTGTGTTGCAGCTTAGAGAGTAATCATAGATTATTAACATTTATATTGAAATATGAAACCCCATTAGAAAGCATCTGGTAAATTAGATTTGGTTAGGCCCTTGTGTATGCGTGGGTGTGAAAAACAAACAAAAAATGACATCTAGTTTATTGCAACGTGGAAGATCCAGCTCATTTTTTACCGAGTCAATATGAGCTCCCGAGGGTATTTTACACAAACTATTTATGAGGCTGAATTTGTCCCGTCAGTGCGCTGGTTAGGCCGACTGAGAACACGGCTGCTGACACGGATCGGATGGAACAAAGATATCGTGTTGTGTCTCCGCGTGGAGCTGATGTGTGTGTGTGTGTAGTTTACGATGTCTGTTCAGTAGCGGTTCCCCCCAGAAGTGGACGTCTCACGGGGTCACGGAGGGCTTTTTTTTTAATGTCGCTGCTGCGTCGTGGAGGAAGTGCATCAGTGACAGAGAGCATGCTCGTTGTGGGAAATTTTTTTGTTCTCCGGTAACTTAATAATTGATTTGATGCACAGCTGCTTTAATGTGCAGTTCTTTTACGAGAAGACAATCGATCCTCAACGAACTGTATCGCTTACAAGGTTTCCTTCATTCCTCTGCCGGTCTGGGAGTAATGCGCCGCGATGACCAAAGTGTCAGGGGTCATTGATTTACTTCAGAATGTAAAATAACCCCGAGGGTCGTCTTTGTGTTACATCTAGAGTTAGTCATTGAGATGAAGCTATGTATTAGGGTCCATTGGACCTGGCTGTGTCCCCCCCCCCCCACCCCCCTCCTCTCTACCTCTTTTTGTTTCATGGATTGTTGAGGTCTGGATCGTGGTCCATACCTAGTACCAACTATTCATACATTCAGTCATACTCATTGAATGTGTTGTAACTCTGGAATGATTCCTTCTGGTCACATGACATCTATTGTTCTGTCCATCCTGGAGAGGGATCCTCCTCTGTTGCTCTCCCGAAGGTTTCTTCCCTTTTTTCCCCGTGAAAGTGTTTTCTTCTGTTTTTTGGGAGATTTTCCACAAACGTGTGTGATATTGGGCTACAGTATATAAAACAAACTGAATTTAATTAAATTGAAAATTAGAAAGTGAGCAGGTCTAGTATGTAACGTGGAAGAAGCATGAGTGATCGTCCCCGACAAAGTGATCTTTATTCATGTCTTCTCCAGGTAGATACACATGTTGGGTGATGAAAGGTGCCTTAACTAGGATAAGATACTTTGTTTTAAAGGCCTTTAATGTTGATGCTGACACCCTGACTAGAATTACTTTGGGGTAAACCCTGATGAGGAAGTATGTTTGAACAAGGCCTAAAGATGCAAGACTCTCAGGAGGTGTTGTTTTACATAACTTAGAGCAACTCATTGCAGTGAGTAGCTTCATGATTACATATTCAAGACGTGTGGCTAAGCCTGCCTGTTGCTGTCTTTTCTCCCCCATCATCTAAGGACTATACCAGCTCTACAAATGAAGTCTCACAGCTGTGAAAGACTGTTGAAGTCTGAGTAACATGACTTCATATCAGTTTAGAGAAAATCCAAACTCAAGCAGGCAGAGAAGGGCGCAGGGTATGAGATCCACAGGGATACAATCTGCACCCTCATGTTTTATATCCACAGTATGGTCAACACTCCACAGGCAGTGGTGCATGTAAACACCTTGGGTTCAACACATTGTGATGAAAAGACCTGGATAAAGTTGCTCGTAAACTCTGCCTTGATTCAATTGTGTCCCGTGGTTTATTGAAGAAAAAAAAAAAAAACGGTTTCAAATACATTGAACTGGAATCTCAATATACTGTATATGAGTCCGTAGCTAACTATCGTGATAGTACCAATTTAGGAAATTAGCATACCGCCCCCCCCTGATGACCAGTAGCTTATGGTGGCTAATGTAGGCTAAGGGAATATCTACACAGTCTATTGGTAGCCATTTAATTTTAGGTTTACAACACTGTTAGGTGGAGAATATGTCCAATAGAAGGGCACACTGGATATTATCTGACATTTAGCAGTTCAGTTTCAGTTTCAGTCCTCAAAATCTCACATTGGGAGAGTCATAGTTTGAAGCATTCAGACTAAGACGTCTGCTCAAAACTGAGAGACACGAGAGAAGTTGAACTCTTGATAACGTCAGAGGGGAATCACATCGGGCTGAGTTGCAGCATAGATTGGTATCATTGATTATTTATGGTAAAAATGAAGGAAACACTGAAGTTGTCATGAAGTGGCGAAGTAATCCAAACTGAGTCACGTCTATTTCTACAGATGTATTTCCATCAATACAGAATCCCTGTCTTTTCTCCGTGGCGGAGACGGATGGAGGCCGAGTTGGGAATGAACTGCACTCTACCATTTCCCGGGAGGAGGTGCAGCATGGAGAGAGTTGCTGACGGGAACTTCCTTTCACCTCTGCTGCTAAACTCCTATTAACTCCATCGGCAGACAGCAAAGTCGGCTTTTAACAGAATTCAATAATTATCAGGCTGGCTTGGTTTGTCCCCAGTCTCGCTGTCAGTCACCTTAATTACTCTTGTTGTAAAACCCATCAACTACCAATCAAGGCTGCACACCAGGGCCCAGTTACACTCAATACCAGCCGAACACGAGCAGCGCCTGTGGAAAGGCATTTTCTTCAGCTCATCTCAGGGAAGAAATTGAGTTTTAGAGATTTTTAATAACCATCGGTCACATTTTCGACCAAAAGCTAAACGTTTGAACTATTCTCTGCATAGATTTAAGTGTGCGAATATCTATTCTAACAACGTTTTCTGAATTCATTCAAAAAGTATGGATGGAGTATAAAGGAGGGCAAACTGTATCCCAGTGAAAAGCCAATTATTGTCTTTTGTGTTTCTTTTGGCACTGTCTTTTAAATGACTACAAGGAAGTTTTAATTGGTTATGAAACCGTATCAATGTAAAAACAGACGCCTCTATATGAGTTACATAAGAAGACAAAAGGGACGGGGGAATAGAGATGCTAGCAGTATATTCTAAGATTCTCAATCAATTCACAACTTTTAAAAGAATCATTAAAAAGAAAAATTACGAAATATACTAATTATTTGAATCTGTAATCAAATATTTGATTGTGTAAAAGGAATGTAACACTACAAAGATTTTCTGCCTCACGTGCACTGATAGTCACACGACATCACTTTAATAATTGACATTGTCCTAACAAGTGTAATGTACACAAGCCAGGTACCTATTGGCTTTTTAAACAGAACATACATGTGTGATATGCTCTGGAAATGACAGACCATATAGCCAAGAGCAAGTCAGGAACTTAGCAGTTGATCACCAGATCCCTTTTGGTGATCACAAATGTGTTCCAGACCAACGAGAGCTGGCAAAGGTAGTGTTTTGGTTTTGTATCTGATTTTCACTGGATTTTTACAGGTGTCTTCCACTTGAATCTTGCCCATATCTATGCTCACCCACTGTTACCATCTGTGCTGTTAACTAATCTGAACATGGGGGCCAATCCATCTGGTGTGTGTGTGTGTGTGTGTGTGAGTGCGTGTGTTCTCTCCTTCCATTTTAAATTCAATGTGTGTGCTATGTCTCCACATCTCAATCACCATATTGTAATTCAACTGGTGATGGTTTCCACAGCCACATGCAGTTTGAGGGCGAGAGAGAGAGAGAGATTCTCTCTCCCCTCTGCATCTTCTTTATGCATAAATTTGTGTTGGTGGCAAGGTTACCATGTCTTGATCTGAAAGAAGAGAGAAGCACTCTCTCGTGTGTGTGTGTGTGTGTGTGTGTGTGTGTGTGTGTGTGTGTGTGTCTAATCTTTGAGCAGCACGAAGGGAAAATATCTTTGAAGTCTGAAGTTTGTGTGATTCCATGTTTTTTATGAATACATTGCTGACTTTGTAGGATAGCGTTGACTGATTTTGGGCCACAGTACCTGCGATAGTCAAGTCACAATCTGCATACATGAATGTTAAACGCTGCATTTTACTGAAGTATTCTCAGCGGCCAGGCAGTGCGGGAGATGTGATAAATATAAGCTGTTCCTTAGAATGAATGGAAATTCGGTTTTCAATAAAAAACATTAAATGAACAGGAAAAGTTGGACGGACAGCGTCGAGTTTTCTTCGCAGGGCAGCCCGTAGGAACGTCAACGTGGTTTGTATCCACAACACTGGGAGGTCGCTGTCACAGGATCTCTTACAAAAATTCAAACATAGTTGTTACGTTCGCAAACGTTTTTGAGGTCAGTGGCAGAGACTCAGGAGCAGAGGAAAACACCGGAGTCGAGGTGAGGTGAACAAGACACAGGTGTAAACAATGAGGGCGGGGCTTGTAATCAAACAGGAGCCAGAGGAGCGGCTGACGGCAGCAGGTGAAGGGAATGAACAATCAGGGACAGGGCAGACAATCACAGGGACAGGAAGTGCAGGGAAACAGAGAACACAAGAGACAAGGACTTCAAAATAAAACAGGAAGCACACAGGATGTGACAAGTCAGAAAAAGTGACACATAATTGCAGCTTGTGCACAGCGAGGAGGGGCGAGGGTAAAGAAGGAGAAATGACAGATACAGAAGGCTTCAATACATATTAATATGCTCTTAATGAATAAAATAATATATTTTGTTCTTCTCCTCAGCGCAGAAACTCAATTACATGTTATGAAATGCTTCCTCAGAGGGACGAAGCGGGACGAGGAAGAGCAGCACTGCAGTTGGTTTAATATCTTTAGAGAAAACATATATTTAAAAAAGAGTTGCTGGTGAATTCAGGCGAGGCTGAAACTGCCCAAAGCTCACAAGACGATCCGCCTGGCAGCGCAGCTCTCCTTGGAGATGTCCGATTGATAAGACGCTTGTCCGCGGTTATCTCTTCCTCCTGATACCTTTGTTAAGTTGAGAAGTTTGTTCACGTTCGTTTGACCCTTGTATAACATGTCCGACATTGACAGACTTCTTACATTGCCGCAGCTTTTCAACATTATTGACTTATGTATTTTGTGTGCTGTATTCACCCCAATTTGCATATTTTTCCCAACTGCATCCACAATTGGACACATAGTGTAGAATAAAATAGGATTTTTCTGTGCTCTACGTTTACATTTCCTTACATATATTAAGCCTCAGTACCTGATCCCCCTTAACAAGCAAGAAGTTGACTGCAACATGCATCCACCTTGAGTTTTCTGAATCAAAGGTTGTTTCAGAAAAAGGAGGGATGGGAGATGCAGAGACAGTTGTGGCGTTCGAGGAGTGATCGGGTCTGACTGGCACACACTTTGCAACCAAACACTTAACACATTCAGAAACAAGCACCTACATGAAGAAATATATCTAGAGAACACATTCACAGGAGCAGACTATCGCCCAGAGAGGAGATAGCAGAGTTCATGGCGTGGCTTTGGAGAATGTTTGAGAAATGAACTAACCACAGTTAAGTTTTTCTTTGAGCAGGTTACCGGAGCCCACCAGGAGCCAGTGGACTAAGTCCAGGCGAATGGGGTGCTCTGAGGTCATTGCAAGGACCTCAGAGTGCCCTCGATCTGTTTTAGGGTTCGAGCACGAGAAAGGAGGGTGCTGGACGAATACCTGCCTGCTATCAGATCCTAGTAGGATTTGAATATTTCTATGCCCTAGTCAAGGGCCATAGATAGGATCAATTACATTTATCATAACCGGTAAAGATAAATAAAGTTAGATTGGATTGGATAAGTAATTGAGACTCTGTTGGACGGGGTGAGAAGCTGTTCCTCCGACTCAGTTAACAATTGCGAATTCAAGCCTAGAAAGTATTAGATACTTATTAAATATAGAAAATTATTCATAGTCAAGTGTCACATTCTGTATAGAGCCGGCCTAGTGGCCGCTGTGTTGTGTTGTGTTTTCTCATTCTCTTCAACAGCTACACCTGACGCTCCAGCATCGACCTCCATCGTGTGCTGACTGCCTGCTGTGAGGACCTGCCATGAGGAGCTGCCCACAGGAGCATCGGACACCATCATCACCTGGCTCAGAGAGACTGAGGAGCAGACGGAGCCATCCTGAGGACCCCTGCGATGCCATTCGGAGCAGAGGACGACGCAGAGGAAGAAGAACAGATGACATCATGTGGATATGCAAATCCACCGACGGCGCAGCCAGTGAAAACCATGAGGAATAATATCTCCCCAGGGGCTGGGACGCCCGGGAGGTATGAGACAGGTTCCAGAGACAAGGCTTTTTCGACCAGAGAACCACTGCATGCAGGTAGCTGCATGAAGGCCGAGATCCTTGAGAAGTCCTCAGCTGAGATTAGTGAGTGTGAATTGCTGGTAGACAGTTAACTGCTTGCAGTCTGTGGACGCAGTAGTTCATTCTCCCTCAGCTGAGTGGGACGATCACAACCATCATTGACAATCTGCTTGGAGGAACTGAGGAACTGGAGTTGCAGAGCATGTATGCGGAGGGACTGGATGCACAGACACCTGCACAGAGACACTTAGACAGTGCACACGTTACATCAACCGGAGCCATCAGGACAGCAAGATTTTTCACCTGTGTGATGAATACATTCACACTGACACTTAGTGTTATTTAGTTTCCTTGAGAAGCAGGGATGCAAGGAGGGAGTGATGTTCTTCTTCCACAGGGATGCTGAATGATAATGAGTGATAATTAAAATGTTGTACAATGTTTGTTTACATAGAGGATCAAAATAAATGGGCTATTACTTGGTTGTTTATACTATTGGATAAGTATAAAAGGAGGGACTGTTAAGTTGTAATAGTTTATTTTGATAGCATCTGCAGAGGTCTTATGGTTTAAATTAATACATATAGAAAGATATTATAATCGACAATATTAAGGAGAATATTGATATTGTTATTAATGTATTATGAAGCATAGGGGTAATGTTTACTCTATGCAAATGTAAATGGCAAGAATTAATGTATGTTCATGAGAGTGACTGTATGTTAGTATTATAGATTGAAGAAGCCGGTTGAAATCCGTGAAGAGACTTTTATTGTGAAGGTGACTTTTAATGCAGTCAAATCTTATTGTGAAAATACTTCAGCGACGGAACCGGAAGTGACGCTTCGACCGGCGCAAGAGGTTTATGAAACAGCGTGTTTTAGAGAGCTCGTCCTCTTTTCTTAGGTAAGCCCCGAAGGGAAGGTTGTGCTCTCCGGAAGATGCCGGGAGCCTGCATCCTTGACACGAGGGAGAGCGCGCTGAATGTTTGATTCACTTTTCTTGCCATTAAATGTTGATAACTTAATCCATGCGTGTCCGGAAGCCTGTTTCTCCACCATCTGCGTAGTGCCCCAGTTTTGAGAATACCTTACACCTTCTCCCCCCACATTTGCGTTTTCACCCACTGTTTGAGTCAGTTTCATTTATTCATGTGACAAGGAGAAGGTGGGATAATCAGCCGGTCAGATGACGTGCTCCAGGATGTTGATTAGTGGAATATGATCCTGTTCATATCGCTCACCAACCCCTAGTTTAAAAGGGGGATGTTTTTTAAATAATTTTGCTAATGAGGGGGATGGCATCCCCTCTCCTCCACCCCCTTACACCTCCTACTGGTGGAAGGGGAGGGACGTGTCTTTAACACATATAGGAAACAAAACATTGTGATTTTACGAGCACTGGCTTGCTAGCTATAATCCTTTTTTTTGCAGTTGTTTGAACACATATTTATCCTAGTACGTACATGTATTTAGACATATACTGGTAAGTGTTGCACAATACACCGTTATGTATCTAAATGGTAGCCTACGGTACCCTATTTTCTTAGTGCCACTACTTAAAGGACGACGGTGTAAGCTTTATGTATTTATTAGTACACATTATTGTGACGAGAATGACGAGATGTGTTGCTTGTTGTGGTCAAAGCTGTTGCTCATAAGTGTAATATGGCACAGAAGTAATGTAGCTATGAGTTTTGTCTCATGAAGATAATAAAATAGCTGAATGCTCCGTATGAAAGAACCAAGAGAACAAACTAGCATTAAAGCGTCGCTCTTTTCCTTATCTTTCGCAATAAAAGCCCGAGACGTAGGAGTGCTTCTCGCATTTATATCTGCAAGGAATTCAATGTAACAGTGTGTGACCATGTAAAGGTAGAAAGGTGTGAAGAGGTAGCTGCTCTAAATTAAGAGTTTCTCCAGTCCTGGTTAAATATTAAAATATATAACACTACACACTGGTACAATTATGAACTCAATTATTGTCCTTCCACTGCCCGGCTTTAATGCCGTGGCATTGTTTTAGCGTCAGTATCTAGAAATATAAACATAAGTATTGAATCAAAATTCAAAGAATTATAATTTTGGTATAGTGGTATAAACTAAATGACATCATTGTTTGATTGTTATTACCTTCCTAAATTACCTATGTTGGCATGTTCTGATATATGGAAAAAAATGTGTTCAAAGCCAAAAGAAACAAATGAGGTAGGAGAAGATATGCAACTATAATATGACATGTAACTCGAGGCCTTTAACCGACAACACATGGCTACACAAGTAGAGCACTTCTAAAGTACTACTCTAGTTATTATCTAGATCCTTATCAATAAAGAGCCTTTCACCTGGAAAGCCTCGTATATCCACGTAAGTCAGTAGAATATGTCCAGATTGTGACCAGAGTGGTGCTGCAGTGGGCTGCAAGTTTAGTCCAATCATCATCAGCCTTTTAATTTGGTATCCATCGATCTGAAAAGCCAAGGTTATAATAATTAATGTGTAGCAGGCCTGAGGGCCAATGGGTTTAGATAGATCCGCCAGACCGCAAAAGGTGTTGTTCAATGACATTTAGTCCACACACGACACCGAGCAGACCGCAAAAACAGTGCCATGCTCACCTCTCCCCTCCACTCAGTGGGAGGCATTATTATGGTGGCCTTCTTTGCTGCTGACTAATTGCCAATCACCAGCGAAAATCAATCAGTCACCCCTGCCAACAACAATTAAGGGCAATATTTATAGAGAGAAGAAAAAAAAAAGAATGGGTTCAGTCCATCACAGATTCCCGATTCCCCTGAGTTTCAACAAACAGGACATGTGTAATAAGAAAGAGCCTTATCAGTATTTAGGAAAGTGATAATGTACTCTGTCATTCATAAGCAGCTCTCCTTATCAGATGGAGAGTTGTTTCTGCTGTAGAAGAAAGAGAAAAGAGAGGAACCAAGCTCAGTGTGTGAGCTGAGGACTAATGTAGCATTCCTTCATGTGCATGCAAAATGATCTGGAAAATACCTCGATTAATCATTCATGAGCTCTGACTTTGATTTGACATGGAAATACATCATATAATTCAATCTTCATTTTTGGTTATGGCCTTTAATAATGATGTTGATAAACTTATAGACCCTAATGTTAATGTTGCTACAGCAGCTTTACATATGAATCAGTGAATGTCCGATGTGCAGCATATATGCGTAGTGCACAGATGATCAATTGACGAAATCCAAACTGAAAGACAAAGTCAACACTGTACAAGCCTCCGTAGATGAGAAGGGCTGCGACTATTTATGTTCATCGATTAATCTGCATTATTATTTCATGTACTATTTTGTCGAACATCAATAGCACTATTCATACACTCTGTCACATTCATTGAATGTATTTAAACTCTAAATCTGTCCTTCTGTACACATTACATATATTGCACCTGTCCATCCTGGAGAGGGATCCTCCTCTGTTGCTCTCCTGAAGGTTTCTTCCCTTTTTTTCCCCCTGAAGGGTTATTTGGGAGTTTTTTCTGGTCCGATGTGAGGTTTTGGGGCAGGGATGTCTATGTGTACAGATTGTAAAGCACTCTGAGACAAATTTGTAATTTGTGAAATTGGGCTATACAAATAAACTGAAAATAAACTGAATAGCAATATGTCCCCCACTGACCCCCATGAACAGATTTATTTGATCTTATATGTTGACTGTTTTTTATTGTTATTGTTATTGTTTGTCTGTCTAATGTGTACGCACCAGCCGCCAAGTCAAATTCTCCGTGCATCTAACACGTAGCTAATAAAGGTTTCTGATTGTGAATACATCACATATAACAGGAGACCTTTATTCGGAAGAATTTCTAGGTGTTTTTCCACCATTTAACAGCAGCTTGTTTGACCACAACATCCGATCACTGTCATATCAGGCAGGTTGCATTGAAGTACATATAGTACATATAGTAGATATAGTACATATAGTAACAAACAGATACATTGATAAGACACATCTACCCTGCAGGGCCGTGAAGAGTGGCACTAACAGAAGGGGAAACTGAGGCTGGTTGACCAGGTATAATTAGTCGCAAGGCCCCAGACCTGTTTTCTTCTTAATATGACATGGTGCACCTGTATTAAGCCCCCACACCGTTACAGTATTGTGAGAGAGGTCGGAGGAGTAACCGAGGGAACAACTGGTGGCTTATTTAAACCGAACAAAGTGCCCTGGATTGAAATGCGTGACTCTGTTTGCCGAGGGCTGTTGTTCTCCTGCCAGTGAAGTGTGACGGGATTTAAAGCCAAAGGCAGTGGACTAATTCATTGTGTTCCTTGGCGACAGCGGCCCCGGTACCCATTAAACCATATTTTGATTCCAAATAAGGTCAAAGTGTTTCTGATGTTTTTATTTGGTTTTCTTCGAGTATTCTCACAGCCGTTTTAATTAAAAGTTACCATGCACACATGCACCGACACATACACACTCACACACATTCCTCGGGCACTGTTCCCTGACAGAGGCCATTTGCTAAATCCTAATGGTATTCATTAGTTCCTTCATTTGTGTCCGTGGAGGCTGGGCACCTTGACGACGCACGGTTAATCACCTCTGAGGCTTCCCTTGGTTTCTGAGAGCAGATAGAACTGAATCTAAAAATCATTTAACTTATTGAGCTGAATCTATTTTATGGGGCAACTAAAATAAAGTTATAACTTTAATTTTCAAAATATAACTTTGTAAAACTTTGTTTCAATCTTAGTCATTAGACTTATCGTGACCTGAAGATTAGAGATGCAGTTTAGTCGTTTATCTGTCAGAGAATAAATTAATATGTAAGATGAGTAGTTTAGATTTCACAAGGGTAAAACATTATAATGGAAGTACATGATTACCCTGCCCATGCTCAATCCATTTGGGATTAAAGTTAGACAAAAGTTTTTTTTTGTACCAATTATATAAATAAAATACCAAAATAGTACACTAAGATTAAAAACGCCATTAAAAAAAATCCTGTGATTTGATAAACTATTTAGCCATACTGGTAAACTTTTGGTATGTATTGTTTAAAAGTTTAAAATAACACATTTATACTGCAGCTCAGCGTGGTATTTCCCCAAATAGACACGCCCACTTTAGCATAAAGTTTAGGATTAAATTCCCACTTTAGCATCTCTAAAAAGGGGACAAACCCACTTTCATTGGGATACCTTGAGGTCAGGGGACCCTTGTGAATATAGCCATGCCAATTTATGCTACCAACGGATGCCTTATGTCTTCTAGTTTCATATAATAATATTATCTCGGCTCCAGTTTTGAAGCCAGAGACTTCTTCAGGTCCGTAATTTTGTCCGGGATGGCCGGCTATCCTGTGTGTCTCAGAGTGGTTTCCATTTAATTCAATTATTATAGTATCGATTGTTTTATATCATACATTTACTCACAAAAAACGACAGAAAATAGACATGGCTATACCTGGTTACTGAAAACTGGAATCAGCAAGTTAATCAATGAGTCCGTTAACAAATTGTGTTTTTTATATAATTTCCATCAATTTCATAGACAAATTCTGGCAACCCTGTATCACAAAAATTACGTTCCCCCAGACCTAAAATGCAATTTGCAGTTACGTTTGACTCAAACGTATTTCTCTCCAAATTACGTTAGAATGAAACGTATTTCTCTCCAGATTACGTTTGTATTTGACGTATTATAATTACAAATACGTCTCTGATGAACGTATCTTTGCCGTTTGTTATCTCACTTTTCTACAATGCTGTTATGAATTGTAAAAAGCGTCCTCTAGTCTTATTTATTATTTTGTTATATATGTTGTTTCGCCTGCGTATTCTGACAGCAATAAGCGTTGTAACGGATCATATGAATTGGCGTGAAGACTTACTGCTGGTGACTCTCCTTTATTTTCTTCTTTTAGGTGACAATACATGAATTAAAACTCGGCCACTATCACCACCTCATCACCACCGTAACAGAGTTAGTCCCATACGGGTCAAATCAACTATTAAACTTGTTATAAAATGCGCATCTGTCCGTAATCTATACCATAAAGTTCGCATTTTAACCTAAAAAAAAGTGCGCTTCCTTTTAACCTTTCAAAATGAAAGTCCGATTTATCTGTTAAGCGGAAGTAGTATAAAACGTCTATATTTATTCAAACAATACAATATAAAAGTCATACATACATCAAAATCAATAAGGAAAATGCTAAACAGTCAAACAACTCAAAACAATAAACCCT
This sequence comes from Pseudoliparis swirei, assembly GCF_029220125.1. Lineage (NCBI taxonomy): Eukaryota > Metazoa > Chordata > Actinopteri > Perciformes > Liparidae > Pseudoliparis > Pseudoliparis swirei. Next base: position 16,383,087 of record NC_079399.1, on the reverse strand, counting down.
TCAAGGCATTATTTACAGGTGTTTACTTCTCATCAAACAAAAAGAGCAGGTACCCGGAAAAATTGGGGAAATAATTAGAGAATTGTTAATAAAACATGATTTACCCTACAACTTCCACTGATATGCATGCAAGCTAATACATCGCTTCACACACACACACACACACACACACTGACAGAAACACATAGACACTCACATACGTACACACACACACAGGCAGAGACACACACAGACACACTCTCACACGCACACACACACAGACAGACACACACTCACACACGCACACAGAATGACAGACACACACACAGAGACACACACACACACACACACACACACACATTTACACATGCGCACACACGCATACTCTGCAGACTGACCCTTGACCTCCCAATTGTCTCTCAGATATAACCCTACTGCTTTATATTTAATATATTATATTTACCTAAATATAAGACTTTGAGGTCATGAGGGGAATCCCCTCCAAAACTTTCACAAGAGAAAATTGTCACCGTGCCAATAACCCTTGTACGATCCTTAAAACCAGACTTTTAGTAAATGTTCATACTTTCAATCAACTTAAAGATCTGGATTCTTTTCAGATCCATAGAGGGCCTCTGAATATGAATACCCTACAGTTTTGGACCGATAGCTCTGAGTTAAGGGCCCCAAAAACAGGTCCAAAGGGTCAAATTGGGTAAACATGTCAGAGCTTAGCTTTCTTTTCCAGGTTGTAGCCACTCCCAAATGGGGTAGAATACAATTGAAATTGTTCATATAGTACAAACATGTAAGGAGTTGTTAACCTTTGAAGGAAGGAATTTTGTTTTTTCCGGGTTTTTAAACCCCTCCCAAGCAGGGATGCTAAGTGCTATATGTGGCCAGCCTACATGGTTGGGGCCCATTTGGGAGTGGCTACAACCTGCAAAAGAAAGCTAAGCTCTGACATGTTTCGAAGAAAAACAAGCTAAAATCAGCCCAAGCTCACAACAGGGTCTCAGATTTGTTAAACCACACACCCTCTTCAAGTCCTGGATTTCAGACAGCCAATTAACTCTTGTGGGTGTTTCGGAGGAAATTTCACCCCATCACCTCATTGTAGGCCCTGTCCTGAGTGTCTGTGTTCAATTTGGGATTTACAGGACGAATATTTAGGAGATTATGGCCATTTTGCACTTGTCAAAAATATGCAAATTTAAGAGAATAAGGCCCAATTTGACCCTTTGGACCTGTTTTGGGGCCCTTAACTCAGAGCTATCGGTCCAACGCCGTAGGGTATTCATATTCAGAGGCCCTTCTTTGAATCTGAAAAGAATCCAGATCTTTAAGTTGATTGAAAGTCTGAAAATTAACTAAAAGACTGGTTTTAAGGATCGTATAAGGGTTATTGGCACGGTGACAATTTTCTCTTGTGAATGTTTTGGAGGGGATTCCCCCCACGACCTCAAAGTATTACATTTAGGTCAATATAATATATTAAATATAAAGCAGTAGGTTTATATCTGAGAGACAATTGGGAGGTCAAGGGTCAGTCTGCAGAGTATGCATGTGTGCATCTGTATTTGTGTGTGTGTGTGTGTGTGTGTGTGCGTGTGTGTGTGATTCTGCCTGTGTTTGTATGTATGTGAGTGTCTGTATGTGTGTGTCTGAGTGTGTGTCTGTGTGTGAGTGTGTGTGTCTGTGTGTGTGTGTGTCTGTCATTTTGTGTGTGTGTGTGTCTGTCTGTGTGAGTGTGTGTCTGTCTGTGTGTGTGCGTGTGTAAGAGTGTGTGCGTATGAGAGTGTGTGTGTGTGAATATGTGTGTGTCTCTGCCTGTGTGTGTGTGTACGTATGTGAGTGTCTATGTGTTTCTGTCAGTGTGTGTGTGTGTGTGTGTGTGTGAAGCGATGTATTAGTTTGCATGCATATCAGTGGAAGTTGAAGGGTAAATCATGTTTTATTAACAATTCCCAAATTATTATTTCCCAGATTTTTCCGGGTACCTGCTCTTTTTGTTTGATGAGAAGTAAACACACCTGTAAATAACGCCATGAAGGGTTTATTGTTTTGAGTTGTTTGACTGTTTAGCATTTTCCTTATTGATTTTGATGTATGTATGACTTTTATATTGTATTGTTTGAATAAATATAGACGTTTTATACTACTTCCGCTTAACAGATAAATCGGACTTTTATTTTGAAAGGTTAAAAGGAAGCGCACTTTCTTTTAGGTTAAAATGTGAACTTTATGGTATAGATTACGGACAGATGCGCATTTTATAACAAGTTTAATAGTTGATTTGACCCGTATGGGACTAACTCTGTAACGGTGGTGATGAGGTGGTGATAGTGGCCGAGTTTTAATTAATGTATTGTCACCTAAAAAAAGAAAATAAAGGAGAGTCACCAGCAGTAAGTCTTCACGCCAATTCATATGATCCGTTACAACGCTTATTGCTGTCAGAATACGCAGGCGAAACAACATATATAACAAAATAATAAATAAGACTAGAGGACGCTTTTTACAATTCATAACAGCATTGTAGAAAAGAGAGATAACAAACAGCAAAGATACGTTCATCAGAGACGTATTTGTAATTATAATACGTCAAATACAAACGTAATCTGGAGAGAAATACGTTTCATTCTAACGTAATTTGGAGAGAAATACGTTTGAGTCAAACGTAACTGCAAATTGCATTTTAGGTCTGGGGGAACGTAATTTTTTGTGATACAGGGTTGGTTCTGGTTCTTTGATATTCGTCATTTGAGCTTTAAAAGACTCAACACTGGCTGCGGGTTCAAGTTGAGCATCATCATTGTGCATCGACACTGTGAGCTGTAAGACAGTGATGGTGAGTTCATGACGAGCTGGAAATAACTCGATAAAGAGCATAAACTACATTAGAGTGCTGCAGTCAAACTGTATGATTCTATTATATACACCGTGCATGTACCACACACACACACACACACACTCTGTTGATGTGCCTGAGCATATTTCCCCGTGCTCTCTATCTCTGGTCATTTGTACCGAGACAGTCTGGCTCTGTTTTTATTGCTTTAACTGGATTAGACTGGACTTCCCATTTATTTCTCCATAGAATGAGAGGGCAGGAGTTAGAGTCGCCCTCCCTATTTATAATGATAAATCCCAATGTATATAGTATTTGTCGCAGAGTTTTTTCAATACGATGAGAAGAAAACCAGAAAAGACAAGAAAATTAAATATGCCAAATCCTTTTAAAAATATTGCTGCTGCTTGCTGAATTGTGCAGCCAATGTTCTCATCTGTCCCATACACGTTTGTGTTCTTACATTATTAATGTTGTTTTGACTAACTCACTGCTAATATTTGAGGTCATGAGGATGATGATGAAACAGCATCTTTAATTACATTTTGACATCCTAGTTCTTAAACACCTGCCAGACGTATTGTGTATTACCTTTAAAAGCAGTTTCACAACATTTTACTCACTGTGGCCTCATTCTGGCCTCCAATAAGTCCTGAACCTCCATGGAAACAGGATCAGGACTAGAAGGGAGAACTTAACATACATCATGTGCAGTATAACAGTTATAATGCCATGAATTAGAAAAATAAGTTAAAGTTGAAAATAAATGGAACCTGTATTTCAGCCTAGTGCTCACAAGTGTTTCACATATTGGGGGAAATGGTGGCTCCACATGCTTTACATACTTACACATACACCAACTGTTTTATTATTATTATTATTATTCATGGCTTCCCAGTTGCACACATTTAATTTTTTGTACCAGTCGTTTATTTTGGGCTAACATTTAGAATATCATTATTTTAAACGTTTGCATATGTCACACCTTTGTAAACCTAAATTCCCTTTTACAGTTTCTGGCATTAGAGAGTCAGAGGTCAAAGCAAATATGTTCAGCAATAGGAAAACTGAGATTGTATATGCATAAATGATGGAATAGAGAAGAATAAGTAAATAGTCTGAGAGTGACTGTAATTTAGTCAAGTGTGACTTTTCTCGATAGCCTGAAGAGCAAACCAGAAGTTTACCTTCAAATCCTGAGCAGAGGACTCAATAGAGTAGACTTCTGTAGAAATGTGTTGAGGACCTCGGACATGTTGATCTGTTCGTCACACACTAATCCTATAGAAACTGTGGTTGATGACTGTATCTATTATGATGTTGCATTGCAACTGTAAAAGAGAAAATCTGTTTCCTTAAACTTAACTATCAAAGAAGCTTTAGGCATGCTGGATAATTGGTGACTTGTTCCTGTTTGTTAAACAAGGCAAAGATTATATTTGCTTTTAATTATCTTCTCACTGAGAGGCTTTAACATGCATTTAATTGAATCCTGAAGTATGTTTCGCTTGTTTTGATCCAAACCCTTTCAGGTAATTAATAAAGACATTTTTAATATTTGAGCTTTTGAGACTGACTCTACAGGCAGTTACACGGTGTATTACATCTCCTGTTGCAGACTCTTTTTTTCCATAAACAGGGAGGGCTACCACTTAAATAAACATTTACATTAAAGTGAGGAGAGTAGTTTACAGGCTTTCTGCGAAGAATGCCACCAAAGGCAATATCCCGAATCTTGCCTTACAAGAAGCTTTCTACTCCTAAATATTTCTGTCAGGGATATTGCAATGTGCTCCGTAGAATATAGAGCGTTTAGCTTTGCATCAGTTTTGCTTATTTCCATCACTTTCCCACTCTGTAGTCATCTTAGCAGCCAAGGCCCACGCTGCACATATCTAGCATGTGAACTAATTTCCTAAAACACACACAAAAACACACACATATATATGTGTATATATATACACTACCGTTCAAAAGTTTGGGGTCACTTAGAAATGTCTTTATTTTTCAAAGAAAAGCACTGTTTTTTCAATAAAGATAACATTAATAAAAAATACACACGATACATTGTTAATGTGGTAAATGACTATTCTAGGTGGAAACATCTGGTTTCTAATGAAATATCTCCAGAGGTGTATAGAGGCCCATTTCCATCAACTATCACTCCAGTGTTCTAATGGTACATTGTGTTTGCTAATCGCCTTAGAAGACTAATGTCTGATTAGAAAACCCTTGTGCAATTATGTTAGCACAGCTGAAAACAGTTATGCTGGTGATATAAGCTATACAACTGGTCTTCCTTTGAGCTTGAAGTTTGAAGAACAAAATTAATACTTCAAATATTAATCATTATTTCTAACCTTGTCAATGTCTTGACTATATTTTCTATTCAATTTTCAATTCATTTGATAAATAAAAGTGAGTTTTCATGGAAGACACGAAATTGTCTGGATGACCCCAAACTTTTGAACGGTTGTGTATATATATATATATATATATATATATCTTGGTTTACATTAAAGGGATGTATTAAGAGTCATCACTTGACAGGAAGAGAGCGCATCCCAGTGTACAACTTCTCTCCCAGTGTGAATGTTTAGTTGTTGAAGTAGAACTTTCCCAAGTTTCTTATTTTGTTTTGATACACATACACACACACACGCACACTTGCAGAGTTGTCAGTGTCCAGCAGGCACTTTCCTACTGCAGCATAATAAGAAGCGTCTCTGTGCATCAAAGCTGAAAGCTGTGCAGATGGCCTCCCATGATGCATAATGCAGGGCCCATTGGGGGAGTGCTCGTGTCAGGAAGTCCATTACTTTAATGTGGAGATCTGAGGTGTTATTTACAGCACCTCGCTACTCACTGAACACTGTTTTTTGTTGAAGTCATAGTCCAACGGGAGAGTTTTCGCACCTTGATGTCAAAGTGCATTTTCCAGACTTGTGCCTTTGGATGTTGTCACATCGTGCATCAAACGGAGAGCGCCACAGCTGCAATGCATGGTGGGATTCCGAGAGACACGAGAAACACACACACGTCGGTGTTCTTTCGGTAGTCAACAAACAAACATAAAGTGCCTCACACTTAAACTTGGAAAACAATATTAATTCTAATAATTTTCTGGAGGTTTTAATTGCTGGCGTCAAATTGAACCCAAAGAGTAAAATATGTTAGTAAATATAAAGGTAACAGGAGGGTGAAACATTGAATCGGGTCAAAATGACCCAAAGGCGGGGGGAGGGTGTAATATTGATTCGGGTCAAAATGACCCGAAGGCAACACAAGGGTTAAGCACGAGTGAATTTTCCAAATGTTCTCCTGGTTGTTCCTGAAGGAGGTTTTAAAATAGATCATGTTTGTATGCATCAAGCCAGATACAAGGTGAACCACACGGTGCTTTCAACAACGTCACATTGTGAGGTAACGTCTGGCAAAAGTGGCCAAAGTGGTTGAGTTAATCAGCTCTTAAAGCTTCTATTTGTGCAACGCTGATAAATCATAAATAAATCAGATGTATTGTATTGGCGTAAATGTCACTAAAAAGAAAGGAATTGTATGCAAGGGGATAGTTTTGAAAAAACAGGGATCTTTATAAAAAATGATCGTGATGATATGTGTTCATGACGGATTTTAAATGATTACAATTGGTTTAGGCTTCGAAAAAAACAGTCTTGGAACGTAATTAGTTTTGTAAGACGAGTGTCTCCCAGGTCAGAGAGAGAAAATGATATTTTAATTTCCAGTCAACATAACTCACGATCGCCGAATTTCTCTGATGTTCAATTATTTATCTCTGAAAACGTTCCCCATATGACAGCCACACACACTATTATCACTTATTTTTTACTTTGAGATGGTGTGATTAAAACATAGCCTTTTGATTACCATTATAATACTTGAATCATGCAACTACAATAACGTCATGAGCCACAAATCATGACAACAACAAGCACGGCCCAACTGGTCAAATTGATGTGTTCATGCGTTGCCGAGTGTGTGTTGTGTCCAGAGGGAAAGAGCTTTATGAAGACATCTTAGAAGGATAACGGATCAGCATCCGGCTACATTATTACATCATTGCAGAGGAAGTCACGGCCGTTTTGTTTTTGTCCCTTTTGGTGACATCCGGAAATCAAGGAATGGAGAACGAAATCCTGTCATGACTGATAAAAAGGGGGAAAAACTGCTGAGCATAATAAACGCCATGTCTGTTATAAAGTCCTCTCTCTCTCTCTCTGCAGTCGCTAATTAATTTTCTAAACCGAGGGCAATCCATGCCTGAGGAGATAACCCCGGCCTCGCTTTATGCTGTGGACTCTAATTTGATCTATTAGATCTAATTGGAAGGTAATTTCCACGCCTGCCACAGGACACTCGTGAATGCACATCCTCAGTGTCGGACCAGATGGCGGTGGATCACGAGAACATGAACGCAGCCTGATGTCTGGACCCTTGTGATTGGAGGAGGTGGAAAAGGTTGGCTGACCAGCTTCAGAGCCAGATGCTTCCCTTCTGCATGGGTTCAACTCTTATTGTCCAAAATATGAACAACGCACTTTGTCAACATAGACCCAAGTTGTTTAATTTACTTTATTCTTTTGTATTATTAAAGTTGCTGGCAGTAGTGGTAGTATCTACTACATGCAGTACATGTATCAACATAGACTGATGCAATGACTTTTTCAATGTTAGATTGTGAAAACCTGCAAAGCGAAACATTTATTAATACACATATGTGGTTTAATACATCTTCAGAATGATCATTAGCTGTTTAGCAGCGTTGTATCATTACTTTGCCTGCTCCCCCCATCAATATTACTTGAAATACTGATTACATTGTTCGTTGACTGACGAGCACGAGCATGTTTACAACTGCTCAGACATTTGAATAACGGCGTTCTGCCAAAGAAAAAGTTGAACCTAGCTCGACTTCCTCCACTATACAATGCGGCCTCCTCTGTGTTGGATCACTTCCCCGTTTACACGATGGGAAAACGCATATATTTTCATGCGTTTTGGCCTTTCATTTACACAAAAACGGAGGTTTTATCACAGAAAACGATCATTTCGAAAAACTCCGGCCAAAGTGGAGATTTCTGAAAACTCCGTTTTTGTGTTTGCGTGTGAACTAAGTCAAACGGAGTTTTAGGTTGTCAAACGTCACAGTATGCGACTAAAAATGCTTCACGTCATGTGAGCGTCCTATGTTTACAGTTAGTTTGCTTAGGTGCGCCCGAGTTATTTCCTCCTTGACATGAGGATACTCCTCGGAGGTTTTTGACGGGTACTGTTCTAAGAACAATGCCAACATATCCCTATATTTAGTTTGGCATGATTCCCAATCCACATTATCGAGTGCTTTATTTACCTTATAATCTAAGGCAGGGCTATTCAACTTCAGTAGCAAGTGGGCCGAATAAGAAAATCACGGGGGGTGTGAGGGCCGCACAGAATATTGATCAAATCAGCACCCGATGCTCACCTGTGCGAGCATCACAGCTGAGCGTTGCGCGCGCCGGCATCAAACCGAGAAGAGTTGTTGACGGGTGGGAGGGTGCTAGTGAGAGTCGCGCGCGAGCCGAGAAGGATTGTTGACGGGGGAGTGAAACTCGATGGCTCTGGGTTCGATGTCTCAATGTATAAAAGAGGCGTGTCCGTCAGTTTTATTTTTTCTTACCAAGCTATAGTGATTTGCAGGCAGTCTTGCGGGCCAGTGTTAAACTCAAACGGGCCGCATGTTGAATAGGCCTGATCTAAGGCGACTCGAAGCAGCAGCTCCACTTCGCTGTCTGTCCATACAAATGAACCTCGCGCCATATTTACTCTCTAAAGGAAAAGGAAGTCGGTCGTGTTTTTCGTAGTTGTTGTTGGTTTTGAGAATTCTGATTGGTTTGCATGTCTTTATCCTTCTCGTTACACTGCCGACTACAGGTTTGGCAGAGTTATGATGGCGCCCGGGGGCGTATTTATGCGGGTTCATATAAACAGAAACTTTTTTGAAAACGACCTTGTGTGTACGTTATTTTTGAAAACGGAGGGGCAGAAATATTCGTTTCTGTAAATACCCGGCCATGTGTAAACGTGGCCTCAGGTGAATACCATCCTGTTTCAACAGCTATGCAGTGTTTTTGTATTAGTTGTTTTCACTAACTATCATGTAATTCCAGATCCTGCTTCCATCTCGTCAGTCCAACTCCCTTCACCGGCCTCTGATCACTCCCTCGTTAGTCCCTCATTCCCTTCACCTGGTCCTCATGCCCGTCTCACCTGCAGCCCATTCCCTAATTAGTCCCTGTCCACTTAGGTTCCCTCACTTGCTCTTGTCCTCTGCCAGATTGTCTTGTGTTTTCCGGCCAAGCCCTCAAGCGTTCCACAGTGTGTTGATTATTCTGTCTGTTCCGTTCCTGACGATGCTCTCAGTAAAGGATCTTTATCAGCATTATCTGTCTCCTGAGTCGTGCATTTGGGTCCACCCTAATCCCCCCTTAACAGTTTTGATATCTGGAAAACTCTCAAACTCACGGACAAGTTACTCAAACTGGCCTAATGGATCATATTTACTTGGAATATCCCTGATTTACACAGTCACATTTAGTTGGTAAAGTTTTGACAAACATTGACTTGACTATAGTTGAATGACGTTTTTATTCATTATTTTGGCTCATTGTCTAATTTGCGTCATAAACTTCCATTTGTCCGATTAAAGAATTATGTTACTTGTCTTGTCCTAATCATTTATTTTATGAGCTGTTCGTCCATTGGCGCTGTCCGTGCTCCAGAAGCAGGTTATTGACAAACCCTGAAATCCACAGACCAGGCAAAGGACACAGAACTGTTGTTTCTGCTCACCTACTTGACAGAGAATTGTGCAAAAATTAACAAGAAAATGCAGCATTTAGTTAGGGATACGTTTTCATGTGAGATCTCTAAGATCTTTTAAGTTATTTTAAATGGTAGCAGATGTTGTTCTTCAACCTCTCTGACGCCGAGGTGTTGCCCTGAAGATCCTACACATGTGGATAGTGCCACTGCAAGTATGCATGGAGGTTTATTCACGCACACTTAGATTGATGAGTTATTTATTCCAAAATAGGCTGTGATCTATTGGGGAAACCAAGAAAATATATGTAAAATCAGACCCATGTGATAAGAATTGAATGATCAATGCTTCATAAACATATTGTTCTGCCACTATTGCACTGTGAGATTGGCAGTAGGAAAAGGCTCCTTAAATTGAATTGTCAAATAGCTGACTGTTCAGGGTCACTGCTAACATTTTCATTTCACTGATATCTGAAAGCTGTCTCCGCCTCGCATTATTCTAACATGGGCTTTTATGGTCTGAACAGCGGCTGAGTGATAAGTGCCTCGCAGCTCACCAGTTTAAGTGATTAACCAATTTATCTAATGTAGTCACACTACTGAACATCGCTGAACTTCTGGCTCGACCCGTTCTGCCAAACACATGTTCAACCTCAACTGTTCAGAACCCGTCTTAGCATCTAATCATCGCTATCACCTTTCTGTCGCTGGTAAACCTGTCATCCCGTCTTCCGATTATTTTCTATCTATTTTGCTAACGTCAATTTTAAATGAATATTTATTTTCAACCTCCTCAGAATCATTTCTTCTTCTGGTAGCACTTCAGTGACATTACAAAAGAAAGGGAATTAAAATGTTCTCATGTCTTCAGATTATGTCTGACGTCCTCGTCCCGGTCGCAGCCTAAATGCATTTTCTCATCAGCGGGTGGCTGTCAGGTCTCCGTATGTCACCAAATAATGTGCCGAACAGTTGTTATGAATAATAACCCGTGAAGCGAGTTAGCTCCCTACCTTTCCTCTCCACAAGCTTCCTTTCATGTACCAGTTGGCCTGAGGGTCTGAGCTGCATTTCTAAGAATGATTAGCCGCAGTCGGCTCCTTTTGAGACGAGCTTGACATGAAATGTTAGACATGGAGTGATACCTTTTGTCACTTGATTCTGATGAGACTGGAGGAGAGAATGGGATCGCGGGAAAGGATGGAGGGGAGGAGCGCAGCCAAAAAAAAACCTTTGGTGCAGTCAGTGAGGGTCAGAGTCTTTAGAAAGATCGACAGGAGAATCAAATTCTGATTCGATCCACCAGCTCCTGTAGATCTTTCTAAAGACTCTGACCCTAACTGCCTGCACCAGACCTCACAGGTTCTGAATTGCACCACATGCAAACGGTAAATAGGGGATTCAGTGATACTAAACTGAGATCAATATACATGTACATCAAACTGATGTTTATTTATTTAAGACTCGGATCCCATTTGATAATTTGTTCACAACCTGATGAAACAAAAGAGTTTTTATTTGCAGATGTTTGTCTTCCCGCACCATTATGTCTCTAACCCTTTTCCTCCTTTCTTTAAAGCAGAAAATATTTCGACACTACTTTTTTGTCATCTCAGTCTGCCCCTCCCCTAACCCTCCACTCCCGTTTTCCGCCTATTTTTTTATTTCTTTCTTCCAAGACGCCTTCCTCCTTTTGTTTTTTTTTTGCTGACCACTGCGGAAAGCTTTTGTCTGGGATTCTCCTCCCCGAGCTTACAGAGCGTCCGCCGTCCGAGGCCTGCATCTTATCTCGTCTAATTACCGAACACCGCCACCTTCTATGGCGTCACTGTCGCGGGGAGAAAGACATAGCGAGAAGACAAAGAATGAAAGAGAAACTCGTGGCGGCTGAAATAAAAGGAAAGTCCTTGCAGGGGCAGTTCTGAGAAAGCAGGTTACAAAGTCGAAAGAGAGAGAGAGAGGTGGGGAGGATCAGAACCACAGTCAGTTTGATGAATCTGATATTATTGTTCCGGCTTCCAGGCACTGCCATGCGATGGCAGGGGGAAAATGGTGGCAGGACATAACTGTGAATACATGAATTTTAATATCCAAATCACTATGAAGGCTTGCTATCTTGAGCAGCCAGTGATGGATTCATTCTAAGAAGTTTCCTAAAGAGAGGAGAGAGTCCAAAGACCAGTTCTGGCTTGATGATTTATTTCTGTGCTCGGGTCTTAATTCGTGATTCATCACTTCCTGCCGGCAGAGAAGTGACCGTACCCATCTCCAAAATTACATTTTGAGCAAACTAGATGTGGGCCATGTCGGGACTGAGCACTGTTGCAGCTCCACTTAGGGATTTAGTCCTGTAATACATTTTTATTTGTACATAAAAATCTCGGTTAGTGTCACTTTAATCCTCGGAGCTGCTTCGGCTCTTCGGGTTTCCAGGCAGCAGAGATAATTCTGTCACAAGACCCAACCCCAACCCACTCACCCCCACACCCGGGCCAACCAAACTTCAGATCAATCCATCGCTCTTGACACAGATCCACTCTGCATCCTCGGGGGAGAACAGGGAGCCAGAGACGGAGATAAAATGCACACACGGAGAGATGGGCTGTGCTCAGAGAGTTAACCCCCATTTCCATGTGAACTTCTGCTTCTCTTTCCTTTGTATTCCTGGGAGAAAAAGGGAGGAGAGAGGCAGATAAAAGGGCAGTCGCACAAAGAGAAATAATGTTATGTTATTAGACAATGAAACAGCTTTTGTTTTCGTGTTTGTGTCGTGTGCATCTTTCTTTGCCGTTTCATTTTCAGGGCCAATACAATACAGACTGAATGGATGACTCAGTCACAGTTGGTCTGTTATCTTTGTCAATTATAGCATATTGAAATGACAAAAAGCAACATGTCCAGAGTGCAATGATGCTTTGTAAAACGTTGAGTGCAGAACGAGGGCTAATTATTGAAACTACAGGCTGCATTCCTTCAGGAGACGATTTGACAGAACAAGGAACGAAGAAGTTGTTTTTTGTTGCTGTACAGTAAACTTCAGATGAATCTTCAGAGAGGATTCATCTGACAAAACCCAGGCAGGTTGATTTAAGGAATTAGTGAATCCGTTATCCAGTTTGCTTCTGTACCGAGACAAATCATCATGCGACCCCTCGTGTATTAACAATACATTTATTTCCCAAGACACAGAAACAAATGAAAAAAGGTGAGTGAAGGCGATTCTCAATTTATTTCAGCGCGTCCTTTGTTTAACTTGAAATGTACGATTGCTGATACTTTTCATTATTATGAGGTCGGTTCCCTTTGGTGTTATTGTGTTTCATCCGTTCTGCTGCCAGTGTGTTTTCAGATTGGGAGGTTTGATTATTTACTGTAGTAACCAATCAACGCTGATCCATGTTGAACCCATGAGATAAACATACTGTCAGAGAAGCTCCATGGAGAGGACAGGTGGATGGACACAGAGCTAATCTGGCTTGGGTTTGTTAATCTCTCCAGATGTGTGTTCCATGCATCATGGATTATTAAGAGAGAAATATAAACTTTATTATTCTTTAAGAAGTGTTTTTTTGTTGCAGGATCAGATGCAGAGTATTTGTGTTAAGTAACATGTGTATATCTAATGTTTACACGATTAGAAAATGAAAAGTGCAGTCCTAAAAAACAACCCCATGACCAGTCCTGAAACTTGGCTTAGAAGTTTATTAAATGTCGATCTATGTGATAGATATGTCATTTCTACAAAGAAAATGTATAATATATGTTACCTGAGTGTTTTTCTTCCCTTTATCTGAATCCACATCAATGTATTTCTCATCGAACATTTTAAAGCTGTTTCAGAATCTTTTACACCGTGACGAGAACAAATATGGCATTGCTTGCCTTGAAAATGGAAATACTTTTAGTTTGGGGTCAAAGCACCATTTGTCACGACCCTCGTTGTGACTCTCCGACTCTTCTCCTGTTATGAAGCCTTCTCACGGTTCTTCACGGGGCTCGCGGCCGAGGGCAGCAGTGGAAAGGGTCTTCGGCAACAACAAAAAACGCATTTAAAAAGGCTAAACACGTGTAGAGTGATGTATGGATATTGAATGAAGAGACGATGCAGGGACGGATGCGAGCTCTACTTACCGTGTTGAAGATAAACGTCTCCGTGAGCAGAAACAAACGGTGGGCCTCCTCGCCGGGTTTACTCATGCCGAGCGATACCTCTTTATTGATCGCCGTGTCGCTCTGAGAGAACGGCTCCTCGTGAGAGACCCTTTCATGTTCTCCCATCTGCAAGACTCTGCTATAACTAATGACCTGCAGGGGGGAGGAGAGAGGAGGGGATGGGGGGGGGAGGGCGAGTATTTCAGGTTTTAACAATGATTTCTCCCTGGGAATAGTGGTCTTTACACAGGATGTGTTGGGGGACTCCAACTCCTGTTGTTCCGCGTGCCAACGACCATTTTTCAGAGCAGTCTGCTAATTATGGCACAAAAAACGATGAAAAGGAGAATGCCATGAGGGAACAGACACAGACACACACACACACACACATGCACTGTTTGTGGGGGTAGAAAGACGAGTGACAATTATCTCATCGCTCCAAGCGCTGCTGCTTAGACTCATCAGCAACCTCAAAAGAGATCCGCTGTGACAGAACGAGGAGTAAGGAGGGAATGAAAGGAACCGAAAAGGAGAAGAAGTCCTCTCGACCAGCCCCCTCCTCTTTTACTCCTCGCTCTATCGAGGGTACTACAAACATTCAGGCCATCTGCCAACCACGTACACAACCGCTACCCAAAATGACACAGATGAGTCAACGTGGAGCTGGGTTTGAATTCATTTCAGAAAAATTGTTAGGAAAGAAGGAAGAAGACGAGTAATGAAGAGCCAGGAGATGGGGCAAGTGGGATCACGTGAAACTTTCTTTTCGGCCATCAGTCTGTTTTGTGACCATGTCTGACCAGGTAATGCAGGGCAGACAACACACTCTTCTTTCTGTGACACCTTCCATGAGGCCTTCCTCCGTTCCTGTCCAACAGTGAGATTTTAAACCACCATCATATCTTAGCTCTGCCCCTCCCCCCCCCCCCCCCTCCAGTCTGTCCAGAGAGTTCACCTCTGAAGGTAACCTCCCAGAGGGCGTCTTTAACCTCTAACGACAGCTCCTCTTAAGGTGGATTAATAGCGGTCTCGTCGGAATTTAATTTAAACTTCGACGTGATCTTTTAAAAGTCTTTCAATGTCGTACATGCACAGATAAGGTAAGTGTAGCGTGACATTACATGTTAAAGGTGATTAAACCTGCTGTATCTTCAGTTTCAAACAAATCTACTTTCCAGTTGCACTTAAATACTCCATCGCTGAGAGGAACTCATCGGAATGTCAAAACACCGGACATTGTCGTTGTCGGTGTGATCGAATAGATAACATGCCAAGGCCTTAACACGCTGGCTAGCCTTCCCTCAGAAAGGAGATGACTTTGAGCTGTCAAAGAAAGAGACGTGCCACCAAAATAAGACGTTAGGGTGTGCAGGATACTATGTGCCACCTGGTCGGACTGTTGTGTGTGGATGGAAAATCCATCCGTTGTTGTCAACTTAACGTACTTACATTGGCCGAGCCTGTTCTTCTGTTTAAATATACCAAAGCCGGCTCTGTCATGGAGATCCAGCAGAGATAGCTGATACCGATGCTTGGTGTCGGTTACAGCCCCTTTTCAATGATGAGGGAGGCGGCTGTAGCTCCATTGGGAGAGTGGGCGTCCTGCAACCGCAAGATAGTCGGTTCGATCCCCATAGTTGCATGTCAAAGTGTTAATGAGCAAGTCACTGAACCCTCAGCTGCTCCCCAGGCACCTCACTGCAGCCCACTGCTCCTTAATAACGAAGGATGGGTTAAATGCAGAGGAGAATTTCATATATATGTATATCTATATGTAATATGACAATAAAAGTATTTCAATTTCTTTCTTTCTATAGTCCACTAATTGGTCATTATGGTATCAGTCAACTGAGATTTCTCCTGTTGATTTGTCATTTTCTATGATTTATATCCACAAAACAATTGAGCACATCTCTGGTAAACGGGAGATTAAATGTGAAGCTTTTGTATTCTTCTTCTTGAGAAACTTTTACAGATTTGTCGAAATCTGAAGAGTCGAGTGAGAACGTCTTCAGGGGAGGAGTGAGGACAGCGCTCGTGTCGGTGTGAATTGATGAAGTGTAGTTTTTAAGTAAAGAGAGTCGTGAAAGGGAAAGTGAACGAGCTGACAAAGGTGTCGCATATCATTCATACATGGCATTTCATAATCATCAGTATGGCCGCAAGAATTGTTACCATGTCAGTTTTTTCCGACTATCATCAGCATGTTGTTGCCAACAAGACACGGTGACCTCTAGAGTGGGAGAGCATTTTGCCTCCTGAAAGCCCCCCCCCCCTATCCCCCTCCACCCCCCAGCCCCATAAAGCTGCAACAGCCAGTGACGCATTTTCTTAAGTGCATGGATGCTGAAAGCTGAGATAGTGATTTATCAACCATATCTGTCACATATTCCAATGCGATCCGTGCACCTGTGCAGTTTTCGGGAGCAATTTGTTCTCTCGCTGCGTGAACTCCCTGTGACGACACCCCGCTCGCTCACGCGGATGCGAGTTGCTCAATAGAAACTCGGGTCAGTGCAGTTTGAGATTAAGATGCGTTTTTATTGCACGTGTACGCTGTAGATTGACCACCGAGGAGGTGAGTAAAAGGAAACGGCAGTGCAGGACGTACGGTCAAGAGGCCAGCAGCAAAAAGGTGACATTTAGTTTGGGTTCACCTCATCACCCGGAGACTCACGCAGCTCGCTGAGTCTCGACCACTGCGTCTGAATGACCGTCTCTTCCTCTCTCCCGGCACAACGTCAATGATGACGAGCGAAGCATCTCAACTCCGATTGGCCTTCGCAACTCGCCGTCGGGCGAATTTTTCGTCGAAGTTTAAATAGTTCAACTTGTGTGTGTGAGAATGTTTCGCCCTATTCGAGTCATTTGCACCGCGCGAAGAGGTTTTACAAGTTTTACAAGATTAAACCGTATAAGAACTCAAGTCAGTGCAGTTTGAGATGAAGTTTTATTGCACTTGCTGGGTGTCTTGTACGCTGAAGATTGACCACCAGAGGAAACAGCAGAGCAGGTCATAAGATCAATAGGCCAGCAGCAAAAGGGCAACTTTGTGAGATATTCGATTTACTTTCAAAATCAAATTTTATTACCAACATTTGTTTTTTTTCTAAATTGTAACAAAAAGTGAATGGACTTAATCATTGAGAGCTACGCCATTGTACCGCAGTAACAATGCTCATTAACTTGGTTAAAATAACGCATAAAACCGAACTTTTCACCTTTAAAAAAAACGTCATAAACAAATAAACCTAAGAAAGAAAAGTGGATAATTCATACTTAAAAATCATCTCTTTTTCTTGTACCAACACTTCCTTCCAGCCTTCTCTTCCACTCCACACACACACACACATTCTCCTCTCCAAATCCTCATCTCCCTCCCTGTCACCAAATGTGTACAAGATAGAATTTCCCCGCTGTGTTTACAATGGGGGGTTTGAGCTCCAAGCAACAAAGCGTAAAGCAGCCGGCGTGTTTGGCTGGGAAGTGAAGGATGAATGTAGGGCGCATAAATAGCCTCCAAGGGCGGGCGGCACACACTCAGTAAAACATGTCTGTTTATCCCAATGCTGCATGCTAAACAGGCAAAGATGGACAATACGCATTTGCAGCTGTCCCATTCGGGTTGGCCTAGCAGGGGTTTTGGAGCCTGGCGATACGATGCTGTTTGCATATATTTTCAACTGGTGTTTTGAATCAATATTTGAACATCTCGTCTTGAATGTGATGGCGCCTGGAATGTGCAGCTGCAACAATCTAACGCACAATTAACCCCTCGTTGGACCTGTTCCCATGAGACGAGTGTTGTTCACACACTTCACTCATGAGCCGCGGCGTTGAGTGACGTACGGCTTCCTCACCACAGAGCGTTCATAGTTTCACGTTAATATCTGTCCATATGCAGTACAGTTAAATGTTGCTGCAGCGTGGAGCAGGACGGAGATGCCAACTTCAGCCTGAAGCTGCAGCATCTCGGCGTCGGTGATAAATAATCTGCTCCTCTTTGGAGGTATTACTCCAGGTTCCCACTGACGTTAGTTAGCGAGTTAGATGAACTTGCTAAGGTTTGCAGTATGCGTGAGATCATTTTGTTTTTCAATGGAAATAAGACTTGCATAAAAAGGTTGCATAAAACTGCAAATGTAAAAAGCCGTTGCCCTAAACCTAAAGTCCAACTGTCTCAGTCTAATCTCCGCTCTCGTTGACTCATGGGTAGATCGATGTACACACGACTCTGGCTATTTAGATTAAATTAAATTCAGTTTATTTTGTATAGCCGAATATCACAAATTAGCCTCAGAGGGCTTTACAGTTTGTACACATACGACATCCCTGACCTTTGACCTCACATCAGATCAGGAAAAACTCCCAAGAAATATTTAAAAAAACGTTCAGGTGGAACAAAGGGAAGAAACCTTCCGGAGAGCAACAGAGGAGGATCCCTCTCCAGGATGGACAGAAGCAGATCACTCATAGATCAAGAAGCTCCACTACTCCTATAATTACATGCGAGAAAAAAAACCTCTCCTCCACCTCATTTTTTAGCCGGGGACACAAGGGATTTGAGTAAAGCACTTTCACACAATCATTAAAGAGCTTGACCTTAATTAACAAGGACCACTGGCTCACACATGGAAGGTGAACTCGGGGCTGTTTTTCCGCTACTTTCCATTTTTTTTCTCCCACTCCATTTCCACCGCACGCACATCCACATCCACCTCTCACCGCCGTCTTCCATTTCACCCCCCCGTCGTTCTTTGATTTCAACTTTCCAGCCCCACCCCCCCACCCCACTCCACCTCCCTCCTCCTGCTCCCGCCCGGCTGAAAATTGGCCTTTGAGCCTCGCCGTCTTTCTTTTAGCTTCAAGCTAAATAAGCTGAGCATTAACAATATGAATGAGACACGCTAATGCCCGTCTGCTGCCCTGAGCATCCAATCCACCCGTTCCCCCGTTCAGCGTCACGGTGTGGATGTGCCTCTCCCTCAGCATACATTCATAATTGATAGATTCTCATGCAGGGCGCTCAGAAAGCAAGTTCCATCGTTTTCACCCCCGCTTGTTTCTGTGGTTCCCCTTCTCCTCCACACTGTTGTTCTTGAATAGTTATACACTTGTTCCAGAAGGTGGCCGGCTGTTACCCCAACCAAACTTTTATTTCTAAGTAAATTTAAAGGGCGGAAAAAAAAGAAGAAGATACTGCAAGGATTATACCCAGGAGATTTTATTATAAGATCCAAGCCAGATTCAAGCAGGATAATACTCTTTGTAGAGGCGTTCAAACATCTGCGGTGACAAGTGAATTTTATGAGCATCTATAGGGTAACTGTATATGTGACATGCTCGCTGTGTGCGAGGTAGAGACGGCCAGAGGCAATATCTCGTAATAAACTCTCAATGAAGCGAATATTTAATGTGTGTGTATGGCGGGCGGGTCATTGCGTAAGGGAGCTTGCAGCCAGGATGCAGAGTTCAGCAAGTTGAGGGAAATATCCACCCATGAAGACAGACATGTCAATCGCTCTATCTAGAGGGGTCAATGTAATAATGGGTTCAGCGCCAGTCGACGCGTCAGGTGATCAATACTGAGTCCAGTAAGATGCTGATGAGCTCTCCAAGCCTTCTTGACATCACAATGAAACGGACAACAAAATCTGTATTGTTCTCAGCTCTAAGCTTGTTCCCTTGAATCAATAATGAAGGGCAATAAAATCTGGATTACTTTCTGCCTGTTATCTGCTTCTGAACCTCTCGGCTGCATAATGCACTGGAGTTGGCATTTTGCAGCATGTAAATGCCACGTGTCAAAGACCTGCGTGAGCTCGCTGCAGGTCTATTAACTGTGTCGACACCTGAATCTAAAGCGTTCAGCAGGATTCAGCCGGACCAACGTGAAGGTCTCACCAGCTGATAAATGAGCATGACAACATGACAAAAGGACTCGCCCATCACTGGAATCTTTGAACATAGTCATTTCTATGAAAATGCAGAAGGTAATGTTTTGCATATGTTCTCGCATAACTCAAAAAGTATTAAACCGAATCGCATGAAATTTGGTGGGATGATTATTATCCGGGGAACATTTGAGTGACTCCCCAGTCGACACTGCAGAGTCCTTCCGCTTCCTGGGCACCATCATCTCCCAGGACCTCAAGTGGGAGCTGAACATCAGCTCCCTCACCAAAAGAGCTCAACAGAGGATGTACTTTCTGCGGCAGCTGAAGAAGTTCAACCTGCCAAAGACAATGATGGTGCACTTCTACACCTGCATCATTGAGTCCATCCTCTCCTCCTGCATCACCATCTGGTACGCTGCTGCTGCCACTGCCAGTGACAAAGGCAGACTGCAGCGTGTCATCCGCTCTGCCCAGAAGGTGATTGGCTGCAGTCTGCCATCTCTACAGGACCTGTTCGCCTCTAGGACCCTGAGGCGGGCGGGTAAGATTGTGGCCGATCCCTCCCACCCGGGTCACATTGTGGCCGACCCCTCCCACCCGGGTCACATCCTCTTTGAGGTCCTTCC
The DNA here is from genome assembly GCF_029220125.1 of Pseudoliparis swirei. Classification (NCBI taxonomy): domain Eukaryota; kingdom Metazoa; phylum Chordata; class Actinopteri; order Perciformes; family Liparidae; genus Pseudoliparis; species Pseudoliparis swirei. Next base: position 16,362,757 of record NC_079399.1, on the reverse strand, counting down.
CTCCGGCAGGAGGCTGCGGTCAATCAGGACCAAAACCTCACGCCACAAAACCAGCTTCTTCCCGGCTGCCGTTGGCCTCATGAACAAGGCCCGGACCCCCACCTGACGTGGTCACCTCCCCTCCCCCACACCTCAAGCCTGTGTTATGCACACATTAATTTGCACACTGAACATTGCACATGCACTTTTGCACTCCTGCCCTGCTTTTTGTATTGTAGTACTTATTGTGTTTGTATGTTTTATGTTTTATGTTCATTTTATGTTCACTGTATGCACCTATACACCAGAACAAATTCCAGGTGTTAACCTACTTGGCAATAAATACAATTCTGATTCTGATTCTTTTTACCATAGCGCGGTCAATTTTTATCCAATTGGCATGCAACTAATGCCAAAATATTCATAATTCAATGACCAATCTTGTGATATGCGAAGGTATGAGTGCCCGTTCTAGTTCAAGTGTGTATTCAACTTCAAGTATCTATCAGGACATGTGTTTGGAGTAGCGCTAACATTTATTTCTTTAGAAAACATGAATAAGAGTCCCTGCGTTCTCATAAAACTATTCACTCTGCTCAAGTTTATATGATTGATTTTTTTTTAATGAATGTTCTAACGTGTCCACATGCCTTCTGTCATGTATGCAGTGGATGTGGTCAGACGTTTTGGTTCATGTGACCCTCACAAACGTGCAGATGATGGAATTCATGTCACAAGGACGCCATGGATCCTCATAACGATTGAAAAGTTTGCGCAGTAATTTCTTTAAGAGTCCTGTATCAGGTTTCTCTTCATCATTCTGACGTAGTATTTTCTTCAAAAGCAAACAAGGAGGTTTGTATTAAAGTGTTTATTGTATAACTGAGCAACTGGCACATTTGTTCCCAGACATCTTTAAGTCCAGCCTATATTTACATTGTGTTGTCCTCATATGATTCAATGATGTGTCACAGTTATTGTATATTCTTATGATACTATACAAGCTGTCTCGGTGAAAGACGATGTTTATTTTCTTGTCTTATAAAGCAAATACAACCAAACTAAACACATCTTGTGTAATTCCATCTGTAGATGATTGTCCTAATATAACTAATGTCTGTCATAATCAGCTTCTCCACGCCAATCTCTGCTTGTGTTCCTCAATGTCCTCCCATTGAGGCGATTTCTATTATGCTCCTGAATATGTCTTCTCCCAATTATGTTAGAGTGTGTGTGTGTGTGTGTGTGTGGTGGAGCTGCACTGGGCAGGTTGACTGACAGCTGCTCTGCTTGTTTCTCAAGGGGCAGTAGGAATTGAGTCGCAGTAATCCACCACACACTTCTGGGATTTCACACTGCGACTCCATGCCTATATTCTGAATTATGTGCTGCCATGGGAATTTCACACTCACACACACCAGGGATCCCCGTGCACTTAGTGTGTGTGTGTACTGACAAAGCTATTAGATGATTGATGGTGATTGATGTAGCTGCTCAGGGATGAAAGAACACACGCACACACACACACCTCGTTTCCACACCTCCCGGACCGGTCACCATCAATCGGCTAATTGCTTCACACTTCAGCTCACTGAGTTTGAACGAGGGTTGAATCCCTATTCAATTAGAAAATGAAGCTGTTCTCCCTTGTCCTGTGAGTTCTGATGCCACAGAACTTTCTTCAGTCCGACCCTGATCTGGCATTAGCGTGCCTTTTGTTGTGGTCCGATCAGAAGAGGACGCTCTACCTGCAGGCGTGAAGGCATCCGACGGTTCATTTGACGACGCACTGAGAGAGAACTGAACACCCGCCTTCTGAGGTGATCATGACTGCCGACTCACCTGATGTTCTGTGCATTGATGGAAGTACGTACGCATTTGCTGGTCTGAAATTTCAGAAATGCCCATAAAAATAGAAACAAATGCGCCAAAGATCTTGGCTGATTGGAATTGCATACCAAGGACTTTGACTGAACTCTTCCCTCGGTAGGTCCATGGACTTATAAGAAGCTCTGTGTATTTATCCTGTTTATTTTCTCATCATGTCAGAGAAACCACTGTGGGTGAATCTTGTGTTTTGGATGTGAATATATCGGCCTGGTGATGTGTCTGTTTATTCCGGAACATACCGGCCGGCTCTCTGAAGTTCTGTGTCTTCGCCCGACATATCATAGCCTTATATTTGTTGTCATGATCCGGAGTTTTTGTGTCTTATTTTGAAGTCCCTCGCTCTCGTGTCCTCTGTTTCCCTGCATTTCCTGTCCCTGTGATTGTTTGCCCTGTTCCTGATTGTTTACACCTTTGTGATTGCTAGCCCCGCCCTCATTGTGTCCACCTGTGTCTCGTTCTCTAGTGTCCAATCACCTGCACCTTCCCTGTGTATTTAAACCCTGTTTGTCTCGTTCCCCATGTGGGTTTGTACGGTTTTGTTTGTGTTTGGCCTTGACCTGTTTTGAATAAAAGATGTAATCTTCTGTGGACCGTTGTTGGCATTTGGATCCTCTCTCTCTCTCTGACTACGACATCTAGACATTTTCAGCTTTATGAAGGATATTAATTACTCCTGCAGCCCCACCGTCGGTTAAAAACCACGACACATTTGGTCTTGTCAAATGTAAACGATGTACGTGTTTATTTACAGATAGAAAGCGAAATAGATATCCCATCTTATGTTGTCTCTCGACACGTGGAGACGGATGTTGATGCCAGGTGTGAAAAGGGCCTCTGTCTCTTCCCCTTCCTGGTAGCCATAGTGATGTTGAAATGAATAGTAGATGCTTATATTATTATAATAGAAGTGAAATGTTTGATCCAAAAAGTGCATTAAAAAATAATCATGTCCAAAACGGCGTGATGCAGTAAAATATCTAGTGGAAATACATAAGTTAAGATATGTATGATGTCAAATGTCATGATGAAAACATTCTTATTGTGTGATGGAAGAAAAGAAAGTAATCTGTTGCATGCATTATGTCATATCTGCACAGAAAATGATATTAATGTTGATCTTTGCTCATAATTTTCCGTCAAACGCTGTATAACCTTCTCACAACGGACAAAAGGCCTTTTCTTTAGCAGCACTTTTTGCATCGTCATCCGCCAGCAGCAGGAAACTGAGACACACGAGCACATCCACGGAGAGTGATTGGCAGGTGCAGGTCTCGCTGTCCTTTCTGATACGGTCTTCATTCTGGAGACTGGAAAGTCGACAGTGTGAATCTTAGCAAAAGTCAAGGACACGGCAAGAATGTCAATAGAATTTGCCTCATTCTTCCTTCGCCTCGGGGTTCGGTTAGAAACGACTATATGCCCAATTATATGGAGGTCAACAACCAGTCTTTCTCATTCTATTATAGTGACTGGTTGATAAGAGAAAGTGTGTTTGTGAAACAGCACAAACTATTTTCCAGAATGGACTGGATGTTTCCCATTGTTTCATATTAACACTTTTTACAGTATAAAACAGTTTTTTGTATGTATTACCAACAACTGATGCGAAAAAAACACGTAAAATAAATTACACATGTGTAAATGTATATCCTCAGAAACGCACACATACACAACGGTAGTTGGGATGATCAACACCTCAACACACAACAGCAGCATGATGCATGTAAAGCTTTGTTTTGGGAGCACGTCTATGGACAAATGATTGTCCCGCCACAGCGTCACTCCCATTCTTCCACTTATAGTTCACACTCAACCGCGACCCTTCAGGTTCACTTCAGGAGATATGAAGCCACGATGGAAATATATATATTTGGAAGCGTGCAACACATATGCTTTATACAAAATAAAATAGCAGTCAGAGGGATGGCGAGAAACAGTGGGCATTTATTAGTCGTTGGCTGAGTTTCCATTTCCTATCCGTCTGGACCAATTACTACTTATTGGGCTTTAGTTTGTATTTTCTGTTTAGATCAGCACTTGTGTTTTTCCCCTTTTCTTTTACCGTTATTAAACAAAATGCATCTAAAGATCTGTAATAACACGGAAGAAGTCCATCACATGCAGGTCATCCACACGCTATTAAAGCCTCGTGGAGCGTGTTGGATGTGAACACAACAATTGTTCTTTTATTTTTGTTATAATGACGAGATGTTTACATTTTCACTGTAAAGTGAAGTTGTTCATTCAAACCCAGGAATATATTTACTGTGAAACAATCCCTCTTAGAAAACCTATTGAGTCACCAATTCCATTTCGCCTTTTATTTCAGGATTTTCATTTTGTGCAACTTTTAAAAAGCATGTTTAAATGTGACATTTGCTTTCAAACTAAATATGACTAGACTGTGATGAAACATCAACATCAATGCTGGTGCTCATATTGGCATTTCCCTCCAAATGTATAAAATCTAAATGACTCAGCCAGTCCACTGTTGTAAATCCGCTCTGAACTTTCAGGCCTCTTCTGATTGCTTAAGAATTACTTCTGTTATGACATAAAGTTCATGAAGTCTTCCTGTTAGGGTTCTTTGTTATTAATATAATCTTCAAACATCAGCGGCACGTGGGTGATATAAACCTTTAATCAAGAGATTGCTCTGAAGGTCTATTAATATCATATTTAGAGGATAATAAGATAGAGAACATAGGACCCTATAGACTAGATATACTCCATTTGTGTGTACATTGCTACCTCGCTCCAGCTTCCATCTGTACAGTGGACATGTGGCTTTGAGCCCAAAGAAATCTGGAGTTATATGTACGGCAATCCAGTTGTATCAACACGAGGCCGACATCTCTTCAGGGTTAACACACTTCTCAAAGTATTCTGTCATGTCGTGTTGGAAAAGTGAAACTACTGGTGGCAGGAGATGAACGCTCACAATATTTTGGCAAACGTCTGGACCAAATGAAACGGCAAATCATCCAAGAGTTAAGATATTTCAGTCTCAAGCAAAGAGTTGGACATGGCAAAAAAAGAAGAAGGTAGATTTGATTTGACTCCGGGAGAGTTTCCCCACTGAAGGCTCACGATTCAGTATTCCTGAGTTTTATCAGAGCGTTCAAGCTGCTGTGCTGCATCATCAGGATCAAAGCTGGAGGCAACATGTAGGGATGCAGATAGGATTGCTCAGCATTCCCAGTAAGTAGTAAGGAGGTCTCTCATAAACAAGGCTTTGCTTGCTGCGCTCAGCATTTTCCAATCGAAATCCCACCACTAATTAGCTGAGAGATGTTGCAGAGTTGCACAATATTTTGTCAGATTCCCTTAAAGCAATCTCACACACACGTAAAGACACACATATATAGAGACTGTTAAAATGAAGGCCCGTGTTTGCTGCCTTTAATTGGTGATGAGGGACTTCATTCGCCAAGCAAAATGTAAAACACTAAATTAAAGTGACGAGAGCACGTGTTCGACACCACTGGCTGTATACACAACAAGGTTCCCTTGGCCCTTCTCGCCCACCACTGAAATGAGAAGTATATTCTATCAATTAACAGGCTTCTCTTTGTGGAGCGATCTGTTTTCCCCATTAATAATTAAAAAAACGGTGACATTTGTTGTCTCAGAAGTGTCCGAGGAGCCGTCAGTCTGAAAGCTGCAGAAGGTCAAGGAACCTGCGGGGATTTACTGAGACTACCTCCGGGAAACCAGACCAAGTTTGGTCTCGTACAGAAAGGGAAAGATCATTTTTAAATGTTGTCTTTTAAATGTTGGATGCCAGCAGGACTGAGATTTTATTTATTGATCGCAACTGGCTTTACATTGTTTTTCAGAGTGGCCACTTTTAATGAACATTTGCTCCATTAGCTAATGTTCAATGTAATTTAATGAATGTATATTTATTTTAAAAGTTTCTTTTAACTTCTTTCTTTTCTATTAAAAAAAACATTGGATTGTAGTTTGAAAATGTTATGTATTGCTACTTTCAAGGACTTACATTTGTTGGTTGATTCTGGCGGTCCCTGTGGGAGAAAGTGGTATTGTTTCTTAGCTTTAGAAAACTACAAAGTTTACTGCAGCAGGGTCTGAAAGTTTGGTATCATTGTTGGCTCCCAGCCAAATTATTATTTTAGTTTTTCCACAATAACATCCTATGGCAAGCCTTAAAGGGTAACTTTGGTATTGTTCAACCTGGACCCCATTTTCTCATATTTCTGTGCCTAGTGGGGACAATAAAAAAATTAATTTGGTCTAGTATTGAGAGAAAACGCTGCAGCCTGAAGCCACTGAATGGGCTGTAATGTCATCGCCCGGGGCAACTCCTCCATCGATATACGTTCACTGTGATTGTGTCCTTGTTTTTGCCACTGACAGGTTGGGATTGTTATTGTAAGTCAGAAATAAAACGCTTTTCTTCACCTTGCGCTTGATTGATTCCTGTGTCACGTGACTTGTTGCCAGAAGACCGCAGTGGAAAACGTGAATGACAGATTCAAGATTGTCCGTCTGTGTTGGGGTAGAGAAAAGCGTGGTTTAGTGTAAAAGACGTTCAATGTCACGGCGAATGTGACGAGAAACTCTGAGGAAGACGCACAACGACAAACAGATTGGACCGAGAGGAACGTTAAGAAAACAGTGACTTCTCTTTCGGGGCCTTTCCGCAACGTTTACAGATACGTAAGATCAATCTGAGCCTGTTGTGGACCAAAACAAGCACTTTGTTAATGCACGTGCATTGACATTGCTCAAGGAATCCCATTGCAGTGGAATTAGTTGCTGCAATGTAATTCAATGTGTTCTCCCTCAATGCTGGACCAATTTCAAAACAAACAAAAAACATGGGAAAATAGGATCCAGGTTTCACAAGAACCTTTTTTTCTCATTTCTGTTATCAGTTACGTCAACGAAAAATATCAGCAGCCTGTGCTACATGTGATATGTTCAGCCCGATAATGATGCTCTTGTAACACAGCAATCCTTTATGAATCACCTTGTATCTTTCTTTAGCATATGAAATGAAAACATTTCTTCTGGACTATCTAGTTGTTATCTTGTGTGTCCGCGTGATGACTTTGTTTGTCTAATCATTGAACCAATAGAAAATATAGTTTATTGGTGTGGACGGTACAGAGACATGGCGGTAGACTGTGAAAAGACGTATCACATAATAAAACCCTGGCAGAGAGAGAGAGAGAGAGAGTGCAAGCAATAAGCAATAATACTTCATATGTTCATGCTCCATATCTCTCTTCCTGGGAGAAAAGTGCAATATATCTCAACAGGAAGTACAATTAATGGAAACAAGTACTGTTCTCCCCTCGTCTCCCTTCACGCTGTGAGCTCAATGGTGGCCGATCATTCCTCTGACTTTGGCTTCACATCACTGACCCGTCGTTGGACGTGTACAGTGAGCCAGAAGAGTCTCACTTTACGGGTCATTTTAAGGTCATTCAACATGCTACAGATTCTTCTTCAGCAACCAATAACAACAGCAAATGAATGTTTCTTTTATTCTGTATTTTCATTCCGCCCATGGTGAGTTCATCTGAGTCTTTTTTCTGCGTGCACCACACTTCCCAAAGTGCAGAAGTAAATCAGCACCCTGTGCAGCCTTTATGTCCCATAAAGCTCCCCGACTCCCCCCTCAGTCGTTCCACCCGCTGCACTGCCCAGGCTCGTCCGACTCATCTCTCATTTCATCTTTTAAGTACGCGTTTGTTCCCTCCACCTCATGAATAAGACTTCCTTTAGAATCATGCAGAACTTGAAGTTGTTTCTGTTGTTTATATTTTCCACCAACAACTTTCCTGCTGCAGGAAAATGTTAAGATACGCAACACGAGGCGCTGTGTCGTCAGCATCAGACGACACGGTGTTAACGCAATAATTGTCCAATCCGATAGATGGTGGGTGTTGGGAGTGTGAATTAGTGTCAGGCATGATGACTTTATACATGTTATCATGTGTTGTGCAGTGTTTCATTGTGTGAAAAAACTTCCAATAAAGTTGTAACTGTGTGTTGCAATGTCTACGATGTACTCCATGATGCTCCGGACTGGATTCCTCCGGTGTCTGAAAGTTTCTGGTCCTTCCTGTTCCAACAACCTTTTTACTTTACACACATTGTGACGATCGACACACGTCGATAGCTCGGGGTTCACCGTCGATTATTGCTGCATCGTATTGCATGTTTATAATCTGAAAACTAATGCTCTGAAAAAAAATACTGCTTAAAAGTTGACCCTCGTGTGATTTCCTCTCCTCCACAGCAGATGGATCACTGAGCCACACCTCATCTGACACCAGGTGCTGTTCCTCAGGAACAGAAACCTGCAGGACACAAGCTGAGAGGGAAACAAAAGCAAAGAACCATCAACACAGAACATGTCCCACGTGTTAATATAACAATGTGACAAAGACCAGCTGTGATCCACCAGGCCTGAGCGCTCAGAGTAGACTCAAAAGTAAATGTGGCCTTTTTTTTGCAAAAGCATCCTGATCTTTTGTTTACTTATTTGGGGATTTTTGTTCAAAGAGAATCAAACTAATCGTCCATATTTATATCTTATTCTAACATCACTCTGATCACAGCGCTGCCTTCTCATATTATTGTGTTGTCGGGTTCCTTATGTTTTTAGAATTTTTTCTTTTGAACGACATACAATGTTGTCCAGACATCATTGCAAAAATAAATTGGTATTTTAATTTAATTGATTAAAAAAAAAAAAACAGATGATAAGTGCTAACGTATTTCAGGGTTGAGCCACAAAGGATTATAAACATTGCTTCTCATGTCTTTGAATTTCTTTAAGATAAATATGATACTGGACCTGGAGACATTTCCAATAATCCTCTAATATCACTTTACATGTGTTTTTGGTATAGATTTGAGTTAAGAGCTTTTCAAAGACACGCTCACATTCATCCACAGCGCAGTGCACATTCATTGACAGGGACTGGACGATGTCCCATCACATCCCTCGTTAAAACAAACATGACAACACCAATCCCCTGCCCCCCCGACCCCTCCTCCTCCTCATATCTGTTCTCTGACCAGGGGCGGCTTGTCCATTAGGGCGATTGGGGCGACGCACTGCCTCCGGGGGAAAGAAAAAAGAAGAAAAAAAGAAAAGAAAAAAGTCGCATTCTACCACTAGACGTCTGCTCTGCCTCTGTACGTCATTGTCCAATCAGGTAACAGTCATTCAGTCAGCCTAAAGTCGTGCTTCAAATGGCCCCGCCCCTTCTGGGGCGACTTTGGGCGAATGAAACGCCCCAGACCTCTCCCATTGACTCCAATGTTAAACCCATTTTTTCACAAACAGAGCTCTCAATGCATTCTCTATGGCTTCCGGAGAGTCGCCTCAGGCTTGTCATCAGTAATCGACGTAAAAGCGTCTCAGTACGTCATACAGCTTCGACAGAGGCGTATTCAGGCCAGTGCTCAGGGCAACAGCAGCAATTCAATTCTTTCTTTGAAAGACTCCTTCGGTCGGTAACATTGAAGACACATCGGCAACAATAGAAGTAGGACCTGACCTAGACCAGTGGTCGCCAACACGTCGATCGGTCGACCTCAGAGACGTTCCCTGTCGCTCTCAAAATAAAATGAAAATAAAATCAGAAACACATTGTTCCTCATTCTCATTTTCTGAGGTGTCTTCTGAAACGTTGAAACGTTCTTCCTGACTGGAAGATCGACGTCGAAAAAGATCTCCGCCTGATGTTAAAGAACGCCTGTAAACGGGTTCTCTGACAGCCGTGTTGTCTTGTGCTCCTGAAAGAGGAGTGAGACGTGGGAAGGCGGTGGAAATGCAGAAAGACCTTTATGACTCCACATATTACACACGGTCAAACACAAAGTACCGACCGATAAAACTAAGTCATGAATAAATAAATGTTGAAATGCCTGTACCTTAATGTAAATGTTTACGTTATGGTATTTACAAGTTGTGCCTGCATGCGACAGCCGAGATTCTTGGCGACTTGCCAGGTCTTACCTCCGTGAGTTTGGCTTTTCTGCTGATGCCCTTCAAACGAAAAGCTCAACATTTAGCTTATTCTTGTCTGGTGGAGCAATCTGGTTTACTTGAAAGTGATTGCAATTGTATTTCTTCTATTCTTTGTAGAAGCACAGATGCAGGAATCACAAATTATTATTATTTATTATTATTAAATTATTTAAAAAAAAAAAAATCAAAAAATCACCAAAAGGAGCTGGATTACTGAGACAGCTCACAGACGGCCTCAGACTGTCTGTCTGTTTATGAATAAACGACAAGCTCACAGACATAGTTCAGTCACAGCCATAACACTGATTGGAGTCACATGACTTGATGGCATTGTGAAGAAGCTACACATAGACAGCTGTCTGAAGTTCTGTGGTTTTGGGAGGGTTAATCATTTTCAAAAAAATTGCCCCCCCCGAGAATTTTTTCAGGAGCCGCCACTGTCTCTGACACTATTTAGTCTGATCTCTTCGTCTCTCTCTATCTTCCTCTCCCTGCCACAGCCTCTCTCGCTCCCTCACATTAATTAATTCCACAGGGCTGCCATCAGATGCTTTTTCAAGCCCCGTCCTCCTCCCATCGCCCCGGGCTAGGAAGACGACCGGAGGGAAACTGACTCAACGGATTGAAGCTCGGAGCGAAAGAGAGAACTTTCTCCACCATAGATCAAGACACTTCTGCCTCACAGAGTTGTTGATGGAGAGTTTTGAAGAAGCGATGTGAGCCTTGGGTCTTCAGAGGAGCTGCTCGAGAAAGACGCGGCAGCGTTTACTAAACTCAGCCCAGCTGGCGTGAACAACAGGGTGTTTGTAATGATGTGGAGCTGTATGTTTGTTAAAAATATACAAGCAGCTGTCCCCGGAGCCGTTATGACGAGTTCACAAGATCATTGCTCCTTGGCAGGTGTCGTCTACGACATTTGTTTGGCCAGAATATTTCTAAGTGGAAACTGTGAGGACCAGACTTTTTTTTTAAAAGAAGAAGTTACGCTTATTAAGGCACAATACGCCTAATAATCATTGTTAAATATTCTTTTTTACTTTCTTTATTCAGAAATTGAAAGACAAAATGTTATTTGTATCTATATCAGTATGAACAGCACAAAACATCCAAAATCCATCTTGATAACTTGATACTAGAAGAAGCTCAGATCTGCAGTCAGATCTAGTCGTGGTGAACACCGTGAATATTCTGGGCTGGTTTGGAATCTTTGAGGTTTTCAATGTTTAAGTTTAACATTTAAGTTAAAGAAGACTAATAAATTTGATTATATATATATATATACATACAACCTACTCCAACCTGTTGTCTGTGGACTTGTGTGCTCACATCATAAACATAGCAATTGTCCATTATGTCAATATTTGTTTGTAATAATTGGTCGATTATGAATCCCCGCATTGCATCCCTAGGGTGATTTACAATTTGGTTGTGCGTGTCTGGCATTGTCTTGGGTTTATTGACCAGGGAACCCAAAATCTATAATTCCAATAGAAGTGCCGAGTCGCATGTTGATTCTCAGTCCGTTGTGCATGTGGCCCCTTCCACGCTTCAAAGCAGCTTTAAGATGCGGTCCCTTTGAATGCTCAACATATCCCGTCCTCTTAAAACCCACTCAGTTCCTCGTTCAGTGAGTGTGCGCTGAGTTTCCCGTCCGCACTCTGATGAAGCGTGAAGTGGGCGAGTGGGTGGAAGAGCGCCGATGAACGGTCCAGTCCGACAGACTGCAGCAGATCATTGCGGCCCTTACCGAGACGTGATGGGAAATCTATTGGAAACCATTATCGGCGGCAAATTCCATTTCAATAAAGAGTTCATCACCACCGTCAGCGGCCCCGTGACAAACGCTTCATTATCACACCTACATGAGGGCACTTGTTGCTCCTAGCAACAGCTTAAACTGGCAGGTGATGAGAATGTGTATGCTTTTTGCATTGCATGCAGACGTGTGACTGTACTCACCCGCCATTAGGAGAATCAGTATTCACATGACTTGGCCCCTCCTGGATTTTATAAGAGTAACTGAAACTGGGCAGTTCGCAGATGATGGAAATCAGGCTCCGGATGCGCGTGAATTAAGTTAAACTATTTAATGGCAAGAAGTGTGAACAAACAATCAAGGCTCACGATCGTGGGTTTCGTGGTGATGCGGGTCCTCCACAGCAACAAACTCGGAGGACCCGGGTCAAGACGAAAGAGAACGATATTTCCCCAGGAAAGAGTATTTGTGTCACGTGGAGTGTAACGGGGTGAGGCTCAGGCGCAGAGAGACAGGCTGGACGAAATATAAATAACAAAAAGCACTCTTTAATGAGGCAAAACAGTTGTAAAATAAACAAGGTCCAAAAGGGGCAGGCAGAGGATCATCGGTCAGGGCAGGCAGGCAGGCAGGCAGGCAGGCAGGCAGGCAGGGTCGGGAACACGGACAGGACGACAGGAAAAGGACACGGAACCATAGACGACAATCGGACAGCAGACAAGGGAAAGACTGACACAATATATAGGGGGGGAAACAGGTGTACGACATCAGACTAACGAGACAAGAGTGGCTGAGGGCAGGTGCAGGAAATTAAACAATTAAGACAGAGAAGACACAGGAGACATGGAACAGGGTGTTACAATTTGTCGCTAATCCGCCAATCACCTTCTCTCAAAGGTTAGTTCAGCCTTTAACACCTTCCTGTTGGATACAAGTCTGCTATCAAAATGGAGGGGTCAAACGTCACGAACCCTGGGTCAAAACGTCACTTCCGGTCAAGTCACTAAACAAGTATTTTCACAATAAAAGTCCCGTCTGTTATTGTCCGCATTAAAGCCACTTCACGGGCTTCAACCGGCTTTGACAATTCTGAAATACTAAACATATTCACTCATGCAATAACCATTAATTCTTGCCATTTACATGAATCATTTGCATAGAGTGCTTCATAACACATTCATAATAATAATATTCTCCCAAATATTTCCTATTATAATATCTTTCTATATGTATTAATTTAAAGCTCAAGACTACAGAATCAAAATAAACTATTACAACCGAACAATTTATACTTCATTTTACAAGATAAGGGGGAGGGAAAGATGGAGCACAGATTAGGACGTTATAAACCCCATGGGGAAACCTTTGAAGGAGGAAAGTATTCTAAAACAGGATGTCAGCCTCCCCTCATCAGTGGGATCATTTGTTCGTGCTCCTCGGGATGTCTGTCATTTCTGCAGAGATCAGTTTGAAGCCAGCCAGCGTGTGATGAGACGCTCTCGAGCTCGAATGAAAGCAACAAAGGAGTCACAAGACAGACACTTCGACCCACATTTACTGGGACATGTACCTGTGTATCCGATGTATAGCTACTTGTCACACGAGGAAGATCGACCCCAAAAGATTGTCAACACACATTGTAATTCATTCCCTCTGTCCTCTCTCAACCAAACAGCATAAACAGTCATAAAGAAGTAGAGCTTATTGGTTCTCAACAATCGTTCAGATAAAACAATCTGGAATGGAAAAACATCCCTCTTAACAAATATTTAAGATAAGAATGATGTCATAAATTCCTCGTCTTTTCCGCTCGCTACAGTTTGTTTAACACCCCAAATGGCTCTGAGAAATATATACAAAATAATCCCTTTGAGCGACCGCTATTATGAAACAGAAACCATTTAAAATGACACTGATTTTAAACATGTTAAACGTTTACAAGCCAAAAAGGTCCAAAACGAGTTTGGTGTCAGTTCCTAATGCAGGGACACAATGAGATGTTTGCATTCAAGTCACATGACATGTCTTTACCGACTTGATGACACCAAATATGTTCAATTAGCCAAAGTAACAGTTTTTTTACAACTTTAAATGTTATGGACTTAACAGGTTCATAACAATTTACAGTATGGATGCACATATTTAAATATGAGATCATCAATAGCTGTATAATATTGTTAATGTCCACCTGTACGCCTCTTTATCACGTAAAAATTAATCGACCGCCCCTCGATCAACTCAGTGCAATAAATAGAGCTTTTCATGAAACATGATTGGCAATATCATTAGTTATGTCAACAAGTTGTGGTCAGCTAACATAGTGTAAGAGTGAAATTGTATGATGTAAACATAATCACACATAAGTTATAACCACTAGTCAGCGCTGTTCAGGCTCAGCACTAGCCTATTTATCTATTTAACCTCTGCCCTCTCCTTTTTTATGTTGATAAACTGGGTTTTTTTTTAAACTGTACCTACTACTGTATATTCTACCACCTTATGTACAGTGTGTTTTTATATTTTGTCTTGTTATTATAGTGTGTTTGTACCTTTGTTGTATCGGAGAGCCCTGCACAACAATTCAAATGTGTCTGGACTGTTGGTCGAGGCACAAATGGCCAATAAAAAACCTTGAACTTGAACCTTGTCTGGAGGTGTGAGGGTGAAGTGGGCGACGGGGAGAAGAAGGGGTCTTGGCGTTGAACTTAAGTTACGAGTAAAACCCAGAACGCCTTAAGACTGATTTATTCCTGAGCATGCACCCACGCCGCTTACATCAGCTTGAAGTTGCTTCTCTTCTTAAAGTTAATGTCGGAAATATTGAAACATTGCCAAGACTTCCCTTGTTTTAAAAAATGTGTTGTCAACTCTTCCAACGAAAGAAGCGAACAGCAATCGCTTCATAAGTTGTAAATCTAGCGAGAAAATTGCCAAGTCGACAACACTCACAGCCCCTCCCTCCGAAGCCACGCCCCCCAAATCATCATCGTGAACGTAAACGACGAACGTGGCTGTTTGTGGAAGACCGCTGTGACGAGCAACGAGGGCACAGGCTGTGACTGCACTGATTGTGAGCATGCATATGCTAGTATCTGTCCGGTGTCCATTATTGTTTTAAAATAAAAAATGACTGGAAACGTAATGATTTAATGGTCAGATTTACACAGATAGGGAAGAAAAAAAACATCTCATGCAAAAATATGAAATTGCAGCCGAACGGTGGATGCACTTTCAGGGTGAACATTACGTCCTCCCACCGAGGCCTTTGAGGAGCTGCAATACGATGACTTGGTGAACAATATTCAAGGCAGCAGCCTCTGTGCTCCGAGGGGCTCTACAACCACATCGGAATTTCTCAGATATTATCTTGTCCGTAAAGAAAAATGATGAACTTGGTTGTGACACCCGAGCAACACGCTGAGAAAAAGGCAAGGAGTCAGTCAGTCAGGAGAAGAGATAGTTGTGAAGAGATGAGGGGTCAGGAATATGAGCAAATGGAAAACATCTGAAAAGAAGCTGCGAGGAGCTCATGAAACGCTGACACCAGCTGAACTGGATCCCTCATTAAGAAACAATATGTGGAACACAGGTGGAGGACGTGATGTGAGGAATAAACGGCTTCAAAAGCTCGACTCAGTGGAATCAACCACTCGGTAAAAGGGGACCTTTATACTTGTGTTTTCAGCCTTAGGGAGATTCTTTCAAGCTTAAATATTTTTATTTAAGTTTACGACATTTTATTTGAAAATTTTTAAAAAAACAGTGCCCAGAGGATGCTTGAAAGCGGCAACTAAAAGAGGGATAATGACTAAATAATAACAGTAAGCAGAATTATAGTGTTTCTTGAAGATAAGATTACAGAACCATTACCTCGCTCATGTCATGTTGTCGTCAAGACAAGACAGTGTTTCCCTGTGTTTCCTCTGTCCTTCTGTCTCCTGTGTGTTTACCCTGTGTTTCCTCTGTCCTTCTGTCTCCTGTGTGTTTACCCTGTCTGTCTAGGGCTCACCAAGAAGGTGTGGCTGTCTCCTCCCTCCCCTGGGCGGTGATTGCCAGAGCAGCTGGGACTGATCGTCAATTAGGACGCTGGCTACTTAAACTGCCCTCATACCCCTTTATGTTGTTGGATCGTTTGTTTCTCTCCTGTTGCCAGACTGTGGTTCTGCTCAGTGAACAATTAAAAGAAACCTTTTTATTTTGAAAGAAAGACTCCTTATGCTGCTTTTGGGTTCCTGCCGTGCTCACCCCCAACAGAACGATCCAACCAAAAGAATGGACCCAGCCGACAAGGAAGATTTTCAAAGGGCAGTTGCCGGCCATGGAAATTTATGAGGACCGACCCAAAGAAGTCCAAAGCGGTGGCAGAGTGGCCCGAACCCTCCTCCAGGAAGTTGTTACAACGGTTCCTTGGGTTTGCCAACTTTTACCGTCTGTTTATCCGGGATTACAGTAGGATTCTGGCCTCTTTGACAAGACTCACCTCTCCTGCTGTTCCTTTCTGGTGGTCTGCTGAGGCGGCTCAAGCTTTTGCCTTATTAAAGGACACCCATGTGCTTTCTTTTCTCGACACTTGTCTCCAGCAGAGAGCAACTATGATGTGGGTAACCGCGAGCTATTGGCGGTGAAGTTGGCTCTGTCCAGAATACAACTCTGGATGGAAAAACTTGAGAATGACCCACCTCCAACTGACATGGGAATACCCCCCACTGAAAACCTACCCCCTGGCCAAGAAGCATCATGGGCTCAATGGAAAACACTCAACCGCCTTAGAACAAGAACGGGACGATCCAAAGATGCTCTGGTCAGATGGGGCTACAAGACTGGCCCAACCACCTGTGAATGTGGACAAGCAGACCATACAATGGAGCACTGCCTTGTCTGCCCTCTACTACCTAACCCTTGCAGCCCAAAAGACCTTGCAGTATTCAACAAAAACGCAAAGGACTGTGTAAAAAAATGGGAAACTGCCATATAACTATCACGCTTCAGTGAAACGAAAAGATGAAGAATCTACTGAAGATATAGCACTTAAAACCAGGATTTACAAGATTTCTTAAAAGCATCTTTGCGAGCACTTGACTGAACCGTGTGTGTGTCACAATAAACGAGCTGCTGACTGCAGTCTCCCATACCAACATACATAAAAGCTCGTCTGGCAGCCAACGCCAAATTAATTTTGGAAATCATTGAACCAATACGATGTCAATATATATATATATTCTGGTTGTTAATTGGTTTGGCTTTTTTTTGACAACTTCTGAATTAACTTTTAGTTGTAATGATTGTAATAAAGGCAAATTGCATCGGATATTTACTTCTCATTCTCAGCACAACAAACTCTTGACACCCATCCAGAGACCTTTTCACTGAACTTCACAGGACTCATCATTATTACATAATGTAAATGTGTACTGCAGGATATTTGCATATTCATTTAATTTGTGGGAGACGGGGTTGAATTATTTGACAGTGTTCATTAATCCAAATCGGACGAACCTGTGGAGCCGTGCTGACTTCAGGACACCTGAAGAATATGAATCCGGTTTTTACTTTAGTTTTGAACCAGCTCACCTTTGTGTGTTTCTGTGAGGTGCGAGAGGGGAGTGATGTGGAGGCCACGCCGTCACGAGCTTCACCCCGCCTGTCGTCTGCTTGTTACTAACGCTCATGTCACGAGAGTGGCAGAGAAAAAACAACTGAACAACGAGCCGCTGGGCCATGAGAGCGTCACACACACATCTATGCATAGTCTCACAAACACACGCCCCCACACACACACACACACACGACAACGGCGATGCTCTCTGGCTTGTCAGAGTCTCGTCCTCTTGGGTGAGTGACGGGAAAGGAATATTGGACGTGTGTTTGTGTGTGTGTGGTGGTGGAGCGTAGTGTGTGGGGGAGGGGCGCATGCAATGAACATACACACACACACGCACACACACACACACAAGTAGCACTCCCACTCATTCAATCCTTCAGAGTGAAATGTTTCATTCCATTAAGTCATAAGACAGCCCGCCCTCGGTTATCCCGAGTGCTGAGTATTTCTGAAGCTTTCAACCATTTCTCCAGTGTGTGTGTGTGTGTGTGTGTGTGTGTGTGTGTGTGTGTGTTATAGCGAGTAATGAGCCCTACAAGAGCACACCAGTCCACCACGATTGATGAAGCTGTAATGGCGGATGCTGTTGAAACCAAATCATCTATCAAGGGCAGCTATTTTCATTTAGCTCTTAACTGACCAGTGACTCAGTGGTTTTTACCAAATTTAATGAGACAATCGGTCTCAAAGTCAAAGTCAAAGTCAGTTTTATTTGTCAATTTTCCATATGTGCAAACATACAGAAGATCGAAATTGCGTTTCTCTTCTGTCCAACATAAAGTGAATTGTGCAACATATAGACAACATAGAGTGCAAAAATAGTAAAAAACTTGTGAACATATAGACAACATAAAGTGCATAGACAACATCCATCCCATTATCAACACCGCTTATCCTCATTAGGGTCGCGGGGGCGCTGGAGCCGATCCCATAGATGATAGGGGGCGAGGGGACACCCTGGACAGCCAGCAGCCATCCATATATATATAGACATACAACCATTCACTCTCACATTCACACCTATGGGCAATTTAGAGATCAATTAACCTGACGGCATGTCTTTGGACTGTGGGAGGAAGCCGGAGACAACATAAAGTGCAAAAATAGTAAGAAACATGTAAACATATAGACCTGTGATCGAGGTATTGATCGTCTCAAGGCACTGTGAATCCATCCATAGGGGTTAAATCCAAAGTCACAGTGAGTTCAGTTCATTTGGTTCGGAGGGAAAATATTTGAATTGTTTTTTTTTCCGTTGTGTTCACACTGTCTTCATCCGCAGCGCTACGGGAACCCACAAGGGGGAAACGAGCTGCAGTGACTGAGAGCTAGTCTGCTTCTTTTCTGTGGCGTCTCAAAAAGCTCACGAAGAAATGATCAATCATTGTGTGGAGACGGGGGGAAAAAAGAGACGTCTTGTCCTGCGATAAAGTGAGGGTTATTGAGGGTATTTTCTCAATTGGACTTAATGAACTGTCAAAAGTACGGAGAGGATACATTACAACACATTACGGTTGGGACCGCATTTATTGATTATTATTGCTGCGCACCGCTGCATACACAGTTACCATGTTATTACAAATATTTCATACACTGCTTATTATCAGATTACTTTGTATTTCAGATTAATTTAATAGTCGTATAGTTCTTGAAATCATAATGAAATTCCATCTCATATAAAAGCCAATAACTTTGTGATTGGTCCACTTTTTTTTTTTACGGATTGCCAGAACAAATTAACCCGAGTTGGTTGGAGGCTCGGTTGTTAAAATTCCTCTAAAGTCTACGAAAGTTGCAACGTTCGCAGTGGCAAGTTGAGATAATTTCTGCTTTTTAATGATCTAAAGCACTTATCCTCACATTTGCACTTTTCCAATTATAGCAGTAATTAGTATCCCATGCATGCAAAGTGCAACAAAAACAAATCAGGATCTTGTGTGTGTGCTTTTCTGTGCACACTCTCTTTAATCCCGACTATCAGATGTACAGCGGCGTGAGTTTGTTTTTGTGCTCACTCAACAGTTTTAAATCAATAAGCTTCCGTAAGAAATAATCCCCAAACAAAACCTGCCATGCCTGACGGACAGATGGAAGAGATATAGGAATAAAGTGGATCCGTGAAGAGTGATGCTGCCCTCAGCATTGAGTGTACAAGGTCAGCTCCTGTGTGTACTGAAGCACATAGGAACAGGCGAACCTGAACGCATCGCAGTGAAATATGTGGTGAGCACGAATGGACCTGTTAATACTCACACACAGGACATATACAGTTCTGTTGTAACAGTGTTGTAACATTTCAACAGTTTAAAATGATATTCATGACTCATAATTAGACATTCAAAGTAAAAATATGGATGGCATTTTGTATTTAAATAAATCCTTATTTCTTAGGTTATCGCCCTTTTCCAGAATTAGGTTTATGTGTGTGGCCTTAAATTAAATGTCTGTAGTTATTGTATGTATTTAAATTAAATTTGGTTCTGACATTCATATTCCCGTCAGGATGAACTATAATAACCATCTTTAGGGTCACAATTCAAATTCAGTGTCCAATCCTGTGGTTTTATGACCAAATATCTTCCAAACCATCAGGTAGGGGAGAGCGGGCCACTGCACATTTTGGTTTTGATGAAAAAAGACATCCTGCTTTTATTTGAGCAACATGTAAAACTCTGCTTAAAATAAACACCTGCAGTTTCCATGAATTAATTGAATATAAATCTACCTTCATATTAAAGGTGGTTATTGTTCGTGGATCTATCCGTCTTTCCATCTAGATCATGGATGCACCCGTAAAGGTCTATTCATCCATCCTTCCATCGGCACTCAGTCATTGATGGATAGACTGATGGAGACAGATGGAGTTTACACTAGAGGTGTGGACATTTCTCAATTTTAAGATGCTTCGCAATATGAACGGAAAAAACTCAGCATCAATGCGAAGATGTGGGAGTTTACTTTAATGTTGTCTCCTCGCAAGTCCTAAATGTTACTCTCTGCCGCTCGTGTTTCTTTTTCCTCTGAGTTCCATGTTCCACTGAGGGCGGAGCTCGCACTCAAGTGCAGAGCAGAGACGGAACTTGGCAGTCCACTAGTTTGTTGTGGTCGCTGTAAGATCCCTACCAAGCTCCCTACCAAGCTCCCTACCATGCTCCCTGCCAAGCTCCCTACCAAGCTCCCACCATGCTCCCTATGTAAAATGCAATATACAGTATATCCATTGCCTCATCTTAAAGACAATATGTTTGTCGATAACATTGCTCTTGTAATGCACTGCAGAACAATTGATGTTTTGTTGTTGTAATGTAATGGATGTACTGACACACAGATACTGATATTGAAAAGATACAGCTTTTTAATTAAGACTGGTGCAGCCTGATTTGTAAAGGCACTAAATGGGAGGACAGTTTAATCTTACAACTTTTATTCATGCTTGATAAAGTAGACGTATAAAGAATATTGGGAAACATCGATATGCATCAGGAATATTGACAAGACTGTATTTGCATTTGCATATGTATTTTTGTTTAGAGTTTGGGCAGCAATTGAAAACAGCCATATTTAAGCCTTACATTTGAAGGTAATACGGTTGATTCTGTGACTTACACACGCATGAACGGAAAGACCAGTACAATAAAAAAAGATAGAATTTTGCTGAAAAGCGCTGCTGTGTGTACTGTAAGCTCGTCCGTAGACATGTGGGGGAGGTCGTGATCATTCTCTGCAGGTGACAAGAGCATTCTGGGAAATGTAAGAAATCCCTGACTGAATCAGGGGTCTCAGGACGTGTGGTAAAATGTTTATTACAGTAGTTTATCACAAAACATTTCCTGGAATTCAGCAAACATAAATTGATTATATTTATCTTGCGCGTGCGTGTCTGTGCGCTCTACTTTTTTAAAACTTTATTTTTATTGGTGCATTACTGCCCCTTGTATGAGCGCCTGTGATGGAGGCGCTCCGCTGAGCGCCGTCATGACACTCTGTGGTAGTCGGTCTGCATCTATGCGTAAAAACAAATGGATGTGAAAGAAAATGAAAAATGTAAAAGACAAGCCATCAGGAAATAAATGCGAGAACAGCGAGCATAAATAGTTTCAATGCGTAGCCTGTGTGACAGGCACTGTCAGTCAACTGAAGATCAGTGGAACATTCCTCAGCATTAATATTTATACGTGTCATACTGTGTGGGGAAAGAGTGTGTGGAGATAAAATGAGTGAGAGAGAAAACAAGTGGAGACAGACGGGGAATAGGGTTTGACCAAGACTGCCAAAATCTGCTTCACTTTCGGAGGTCGGGTTTATTGGCATGGCAACAGAACGTACATGAAATTGATCTTGAATCAGAAAATGTATCTTCATTACCATTCGTGTTAGTTTTACTGTGGCACATGGACGCCGTCAGTATCAGTATCTGAGTCTGCTGCTGTCGTTCTGTTTCACCGCTGTTTAAATGTTGGAGTAATAATAATGATTGCCGTCTGTGGTCACTGCCAACATTCGGGAACATCTTGCCAACCTAGCGTCTAACATTAAGGTGGCTATACTTTTATCTTGACTCTGATTCTACCAGCTCTGACATATCAGTGATCAGGTCTGTTGAAGCCATTTACAATCTCATTTCATTTCATTCCCCTTAAGTGTCTTTTGGCCTGAAACCTGTGCAAAATCTAAAATATCTCATGGCTCAATGTTCATTTCAGAATTGATTTTTAGGAGTTTAGATTACTTTCGAAGCAGTCAAAGGTTGGATCAGCTCGTACGCTTTTGTACGAAGCTCTCATTTGTTTTCTTTGATTTGATTTTCCTCCTTTACTGGACCCAGGAGCGGGCCACTCAGTGGAATTCAGAGGTTATAGGGCAATGGCATGTTGATGATCTCTTGATTCATCCATGATTCAGCATCTTTTTGGCTTTAGGACATTGTGTGATTGGACATAACCAGGGAAAGATCTGTTTAAAAGTCCACATGTTTGCTCATAGAGAATATGGAATATAAAATACATATTATACTTCATTCTGTCATCACTGACTTCCTACACCCGCTCAAAATTATACTTTTACCCCAAAAGGACTCGGGCAAAAATAATCAATCTGATGTTGACATGTATGCACAGTATTTTACATTTACTGCACATTACCAGTGAAACTAAAACCCTTCATGTGTGACACAGGTATCGGTGCATGGTGCATTAATACTCGTTGCTCGTCTCCCTCCGTCTGTTCTCCGTCTCAACAGACCGACTTCTCTTTAGTGGAGAGTGATTGCCGCCTAGAACCCTCTCTTCCTCTCTTGCTTTTCCACCTATTCCGACTCCCCAGCAGCATTACTGATATTGTGCTGCATGCCAATCCACCAAGAAACTGAAGAATGTGTACTTTGAAATATATATATATAGAGAGAGTGTGTGTGTGTGTGTGGTTCCTGACATGCTGAGTGATTCATTTGCAACCTGTCTTCCCTCCTTACACAAGAGGAAGAGGAGGAGGATATTGTGTTGCGGTCGATTCGATGTGGGTGGAGGAATAAACCCTCTTAGAGCCTGACTTCAATTACTCTCTGAGACGGAGGAGACGGAGCATAAGACGGAACAGAGGATGAAAACATATCCAGACGCTTCGGTTCTCAACCGTTTACCAACTCTAAAATAGAGCAGACCAGTTTCAGAAAATACAAGAAGCCTTCAAGTCAGTTACTTCAATCTTGTTATGTTTATGCACTGCACTTTTGAAAGAATACCATTCTTCTTCTTCTTCTGCTTCTTCTTGTCATTGATCATATAAAGATACGTTTGTCTCCGTTCTGTATTGTCAGACATTATTTTAAAATACTTATATTATTTAGATGTAAAAAGGAGATGGTGTTAGATAAAGGTTACGAGAAGTATTTCATCTTAGATTTTACTTTGGCTCATTTCCAGTGTTTCACTTCTTCTCTGGCCATGTGACGTCTGGATGTAACGGCCCGAGGCCAATATCATTATTAAAGCGAGACTAATCTATGAATCATGCTTAACTTTCAGCCTCTGCAGCTGCTCTCCTCTTTTTCTCTCCGTCTTCTCTCAACACGCACACACAGTCCCACACACAATCACACACCCATAGTGACCCTCAGTGTGTAATTAATGCTGCTAAATTACTAGCTGTGTCCATATCTTGGAGTGCAAAATGAGGGGTTTTCTACTGTGGAGCTGCTGTTGAATATTCAAACAGTCTGAGTTTCAAAACTGGAAGGACTCCAGCATGCATACATATACTGCACATTCAAGAATGATACAGAGAAAGCTAATCTCTCGTTCATATGGAGGCCAAAGGTTTACAATGACAATACCAGACATTATTTTGGGGAATGTTAAATGTACAAATACTATAAAAGCCGGGCATTGTAGTTTTTTACAAACATAACACAGAGGCGAATAGTGTGTTTGTTTAGGACCATTTTCATGATGCAGATTATTCAATGAAATTCCATTCAGTTTATTTTGTGTAGCCCAATATCACAAATTACAAATTGTGAAAAGGGCTTTACAATCTGTACACATAAGACATCCCTGACCTTTGACCTCACATCGGATCAGGAACAACTCCCCAAAAAACCTTTTAAAGGGAAGAAACCTTCAGTCATTTGTCTTTTCATGAGATTTAATGACAAACATATATACATATAGAAACTTATATAAAATAAAGGCCTTCCTGCTCGAATTACAACCACGTGTTGCTAACTTGTTCTTGCTAATATCGCTGTTTCAGACACTTCAAAGACTCCTTTCCACCCCCAACTGTCATGGGCTGGGCTCGTTCCCACTAATTGACCGGTGCATCTGCAAGCCGTTCTCCAATCAAGCTCCAGGCTTGATATTCGCCAGCCCTGCACTCACTCGTTGCCAGATCGTCAGTTTGAAACCCAGAACTAAAGCTACCGCTCTCACACTCTACAACCCCTCTTGTCTAACTCAGCCTGCCGACCGTTCCTCCGGCCAACTGTCACGGGATGTCGTAGCGAGAGCGAGGACCCAAATGCCAACAACTTCCAGGTAACACACAACTACACAGGATGACAAACACAAACCAAACGGTACAACGCCACACTGGGGAAAGAGACGAACAGTGTTTAAATACACAGGGAAGGTGGAGGTGGTTGGACACTAGAGAACGAGACACAGGTGGACACAATCAGGACCAGGGCAGACAATCACAGGGACAGGAAATGCAGGGAAACAGTTGACGCGAGAGACAAGGACTTCAAAATAAGACACAAGACACAGAACACATTGTGACCCTTGTTGCTGAGACTGAACCTGTTGGCTGAGACTTTGAGTCAGCGCCGACACTGAGGAGCGAATGTTGGAGACGCAACATCCTGCAGATCAAAGCACAGCAACGCAGCATGGAGTGCCTGCAGAGGGCGAGTCGAGGATGCTGGTAACTTAGTAGTGGCTTTACATAAGATCTTTCAGGCTATAAAGTCAAAAATTACACTCACTACTGTCTACTACACGTGTGTCAAACACAAGGCACGTGGGCCGGATCCGGCCCATCACGTCATTTTATCACCTTTTCATAAAGAAATAAAACATTGTATATCCTGTACTTTTATTTTGAAGGTTTCAAATGAAATTGAGTTATGTTAGAATATTAGAGACATTTTCTTATGTGCAATATTTCTTCACTCAAATAAACAATAATCAAATGCAAAGAGTTATTTAACAATATTGTGGCAGCTGTTGGGGGGGTGGAGTCTCCAATTTGGCCTTTGGCCTTTGGCCTCAATTTGGCCTTTGGCCTTTGGCCTCAGCTGCTCTGGCTGATTGGCAATCAGCGAGCAGCCAACGCTGCTCTCATAAAAGGAGCAGTGGAGTGGGGAGAGTGAGCAGAGGTGCCGTTTTGCGGCCTGCTGGAAAATAAAGTATGTTGTCAAATATCCCGTTATTGGCGTCGCATCTCTGGTGCTTTGGGGAGAAACCCACGGGTGACGGCCATGCAGCTGTCACACATATGTTCAGAAGTAGTTTATATGTTTCAGTTATACCCTTTGAGGTCGGCCATGATGCCGATGTGGCCCACAGTGAAGATGAGTTTAACACCCCTGGTCTACTACGTATTACTGTCTTAATATATACTTACACAGGAGAGAACCTTGTCTCTCCTCATTCCTTCGTCTAGTTGACTGAATCAATAGTGGAGAGAGTGTGTGTGTGTAGTCTTCTCATCTAAATAATAAAAACCCAGGAAATATCCGTGTAGACTCGTCTATCGGAACAGGACCTTTTATTATTAATACCCAAATACAGCAGAAGGAGAGACCAGCAGTGAGGTAGATACATGATGTAAACTCTAATAAAGAGCATTGCCTGCTGAGGTTAGTGGTGTCTACATAAGGGAACAGTAAAGTTAAGCCTCTTATCCGCCTAGTTAACATATTCTGTCTGTGCAGGTCTGGAGGTTCTGGCGGTAATGATGTTGCAGTCCTGAGTTTAAGGAATTGACTCCCTTGTATACCGACTAAAACTACCTGGCCACGACATGCACAACATCAATTTGCAGACGCAAGCAGAATAATGTATCACGCATTCACAGACCTCATTTACAACCTGTATTAAAATATCATTTCTATTGGAGCATCATATCCGACTGCCGAGATACCGAACAGCCTGATAATAATCCTCAATGCTTTATATATGAGTATGCTGTGTGTATTCTGTCCAGCTTGTAAATGCATTTTTTGCTAAAATAAACAAAGTGACCGGGTTATTCACCACTCTAAATAGAGGACTGCATCTTTTTTAAACTGACAATAAGGGTAATACTCATAATTTACGGTGAATTTTTGTCCTTTTAAGTTTAAGGTTTTTTATTTGCCATCTGTGCCTAGACCAGCAGTCCAGACACATCGGAATTATTTTTGCAGGGTTCTCCGAGTCAAGAGGTACAAAACAACACACTATAATAACAGTAACAATAATAGAAATATGAAACATATCTCAAAAAACACCGTACAAAAAACACACTGTACATAGTGTGGTAATGTGTATGTATGCAATATTTACAGTGTAAACAGTAATAAGTATGTAAGTAGGCTAGTGCTGTACCTGGCTTGTAAAAGGAAAGAAGGAGGGGGAGGGGACAGTGATATGGGGATATTGCACATGTTCAGATGTTGGGGGAAGGTTGTGTGGGGCTATTGCACTGATTGTAGTGTTGCACATTTTTCACAGTTTCAAGGAGTGCCTCTTTCTCAGTAGCTGTGTTTGCCATCAGTCTGACTGTGGCAGGGAAGAAGCTGTTGAAGAAGCGTGTCCTGTGGGTGACGATGCTGTCCGCTCTGCTGTGTCTCAGGTTGTATGTGCAGTGTTTGTGTCGGAGCAGAGAGTGAGCTGGATGAAGTGAGTCTCCAATGATTCCCTCTGCTCTTTTCCGACAGCGCTGCACATACATAGAGTCCATGGACGGAAGTCGTGTCCCTGTGATCCTCTCCATGTCCTTATGACTCTTTGCAGAGCCTTCCTCTCTGCCTGTGTGGTGTTTCCATACCACACAGTGATGCCTGCGGTGAGGATGCTCTCTATCAGTCCTCTATAGGCCTGGGTGAGAGGGCAATGGTTCAGACCAGCTTTCCTGAGCATCCTGATGAAATAAAGCCTTTTCTGGGCCTTTTTCACTGTGGCTGTGGTGTGAAGAGTCCAGCTCAGGTCAGATGTCACCTGCATTCCCAGGAATCTGTACGTCAGCCCTCTCACCTCAGTCCCTTTGATGATGAGAGGCTGTAGAGGGGGAGGGTTCTTCCTGAAGTCCAGTATTATTTCCTTGGTCTTGTTTGTGTTGAGGATGAGGTCGTTCTCCTCTCCGTTGACCAGGATGTTGTTCACCAGGGTCCTGTAGCCCGACTCATCCCCGCTCCCTTGATGAGCCCCAGGACGGTGGTGTCATCGGCGTATTTGATGAGGATGGTGTTGTCCTGGGTGGAGGTGCAGTCATGGGTGTACAGGGTGAATAGTTTGGGGCTCAGGCAGCAGCCCTGTGGGGATCCTGTGCTGACTGTGAGCTCGGTGGACACCCGTCCTCCCATTTTCACCACCTGGGGTCTTTCTGTCAGAAAGTCCAGAATCCAGTTGCAGGTGGGAGTTGGGACGCCGAGGTCTGTCAGCTTCTTGATTAGTTTTCCCGGGCAGATGGTATTAAAGGCAGAACTATAGTCCAGGAAAAGCATTCTGGCATACGTTCTGCGGCTTTCCAGGTGTTGCAGAGTGTGATGTAGAGCTATTGCTACCGCGTCATCCACTGATCGGTTGGGGCGGTATGCAAACTGGAGGGGGTCGACATTGTCCGGGACCGTGTGGTTGATGTGGGTGAGGACCGGTTTTTCTAGGCACTTCATGGCGACTGGTGTGAGTGCCACTGGCCTGAAGTCATTTAAGGTGGGTGTGTCTGGTTTTTTGGGGACTGGTATGATGATGGAGGATTTAAAGATATGGGGAACTACAGCCTGAGATAGTGACAGGTTAAAGATGTCAGCATACACTCCGGCTAGTTGTTCCCCACAGACCTTTAGGACTTTGGGGGGAACTCCATCAGGTCCCACAGCCTTGTAGGGGTTTACCCTCTTCAGGGCCTTCAGGACCTGTGTGTGAGTCACCTGAAAGGCAAAGTCCATGGGGTCACAGGGGCTTTTGAGGGTGTGTCCGTATTCAGCCTGTCGAACCTGGCATAAAAGTAGTTGAGGCTGTCTGGAAGGGTGGGATCACGGGGTCTGTGGTTGTTGTGGTTTTCTTGTAGTTAGTGACAGACTGGATCCCCTGCCACATCCTGCGCGTGTTATGGTTGAGATAGTAGCCTTCAAGTTTTTGGAGTAAGCCCTCTTTGCTGCTCTGATGGACTTCTGCAGCTCGTGCAGCTCTCATATACTCCTCTTGGTCTCCTGACTTGAAGGTCCCTCTCTTCCTGATGTTATTTTTATGTCTCCATTAAACCAGGGTTTTGGTTGGGGAACATACGCACAGTCCTGGGAGGTGCACATAGGGACGACACCAGCTGATGTAGTCACTCACAGTCTCTGTGTATTCGTGGATGTTGGTGGCCACTTTGAAGGTGCTCCAGTCTGTGGCCTCAAAGCAGCCCTGAAGGCTAGCCTGTGCCCCATCAGTCCAGGTGTTAAAGGTTCTGACGAGGACTGGCTTTGTCTTGAGCCTTTTGTTGTAGACTGGTTTGAGCCGGATTGCCATGTGGTCAGACTTTCCAAGATGGGGTTTTGGTTCAGCTGAGAAGGCATTCCTGATGTTGCTGTAGCATTGGTCCAGTGTTTTATTTCCTGGTGGGAAGGTCACAAACTGATGCAGTTTGGGCATATTTTTCCGGAGATTGCAGTGATTAAAATCTCCCAGAATAATGACAGCAGCGTCGGGATATGTGTTTTCATGCTCACTGATCATGTCGTGTAGCTCCTTCAGTGCAGCCTCCTCCTTAGCGGAGGGGGGGATATACACAACACTCACAATGATACATTGCAGTTCTCTGGGCAAATAAAATGGTCTTAGCCTCAAAGTCAGATACTCCACATGTTCAGAGCAAGATGTTGATATTATCTTACTGTCGGTACACCAGGATTTTTTGACGAGTGCGGCCGTTCCTCCTCCGCGAGTCTTTCCGCTTTCCACAGCGCATCGGTCCTCTCTGAAGACCGTGTAGCCATCTGGTGTAATTGCCTCGTCGGGTGTTTTCTCCCCCAGCCAGGTTTCACAGAAACACAGTATGGAGCAATCCCGAATGTCCTTCTGCATGTAGCTCGTCCACCTTGTTTTCCAGAGACTGAACATTTGCGAACAGTATGATTGGGAGTGTTAGCCTTCCGATGCTAACCAAGCGCCGGAGCCTTGGTCAGCTCCTCCCCGTCTGCCGCGCCTCCGCTTCGGCCTGTTGTTCTCAGGGTGCCGGCCTAGCATCGAGTCAACATAGCATGTTAGCTCTGGGTAGAGTTGCGGCTCGTAGGGGGAAAAGAGTCCAAAATGACTGCGCTCTCTCAGCTGTAACAGGGTCGCCCGATCATAGAAAAACGTTGCACGTTGTGTCTTAGCTCGGCACAAAAAAGTAGTGAGTAGAAAAAGACAAATAAATAAGTTGACTCGGAGAGCTCCGCGACGTCGCCCTCTGTGGAGCGCCATCTTGAAAGTCTGCATGCATTCGGGGAGTTGACCACTCAGAGACCAGCAGATGTACTGGAATGTTCCTGACTGAGAGCGTTGACCCGGACCTACGTCACAGCAGCCGTGATACGAGCTGGTATAGAATGAGTTAAGGAGAGATGTTTTTAATGTTTCCTTTCCTCTCTCTTTTAGCCTAGGCCCTAGGATATGTGGGCCTTCCTTTATTAAAGGAGATAATGTTGTCTCATAATTCCTTTCATTAAAAGTAGTGCTGTGAAAAATAACGCGTTAATCCAATTACAGGTTTAACTAGTTTTTTTTTTTTTAACGCATGCGCAGAATGAGCTTCCAATCCGTCTGTTGTTGGTCGTTGGGACGGAAAAAAAGTCACTTGCAAAATGAGCTTCCAATACACCACTTCAATCTGAACTCTGTCCGCTCTCATGCAGACGGTCTGTTCATCGGTAATGATCCTTCCGCAGGTTCACCTCCGGAAACCTTGTTACGACTTCTACTTCCTGTAGATCAGGGTCTCAACACGTCGATCGCGACCTGCCAGTCGATCGCGGCGTAGTGTTGGTAGATCGCATGACATTATTTAGATTGGCCCGCCCCCTGACATGTTCTCTATAGCAGTGGTCCCCAACCTTTTTTGAGCCACGGACCGGTTCCGTGTCAGAAATAATTTTCACGGACCGGCAATATAAATGACGTAATACATATGACGTCATACAATTATACGAAGGGCATAAAGTGCCAAAACTACAACTCATCATTACGCCGAATTAGTGTGAGCCGTGCTTGTTGACCTGCAACGAGCCGCTAATGGAGACGGCGACACAGACGTGTGTTTGGTCCGCTGCTCCTCACCGAGTTCTGGTCGCTGTCATTAGAACACCGGCAGAGTTGTTGTGTGAAATGTTCGCGTCATTTGCATCTCCAGCACATTTTTTTCTAGCTCGGACGGGCTCGATTCACCGGGTGGGTTTGTTTACAAATGGGTTGCAGGTCTATTCTTTTGCAGTCGGGTCTTTTGTGGTTGGAGTACCGCTCAAACTCTTTTAAAAGCCTCTTCCACCGGTCAACGTCTGAAACATGTGGAATGTTCCGCTGTTCACTCGTCCACACAGCAGCGACTTTATCGGCCAACTTGAAAACAGTTGTCATTTCCCTGAAGTGACAGAATTCATCGAGCAGGTTGAATCTGTTTGAAGATTCTTTGTCACTGAAATGTGCCGCCAGCAGAGGGTTCGGCGCATGAGACTCGCCTGCAGCGATAAACCCGAACTTTAAGACTTCTGAACGCGGCCCAGACGTACACACGGGTGGATCCGGTCCTTTTTCAAAATAAAATATTTTTCCGACTGATTAAAAAAAAAAAAACATTTGAAACTTTATTTATTCACTTTTTTTCAGCGGCCCGGTTCCAACCAAGCCGCGGACCGGTACCGGGCCGCGGCCCGGGGTTTGGGGACCCCTGCTCTATAGCACGTCTTTGTTCTTTTATTAAACTAAACGTCTGTTGTTGATCGTATCTCCACAGCAGCATGTCATCTCTGTCTCTACGCGTTGCGTTAACACTTATCGATCTCCGTCTGGCGCGCCACAGAGCTCCGTGCGCGCGCATCGGGACCGAGCAAAAAAAGTCACTTGTCAATCTGTCCACCTTTAGATTGTATCATGGTGGAGTTAATGGTTGACAAACAAGAGAAAAATGCTCTGTTTAACCCTCCTGTTACCTTTACATTTACTAACATATTTTACACTCGGGGTCAATTTGACCCCAGCAATTAAAACCTCCAGAAAAGTATTAGAGTTAATATTGTTTCCCAAGTTTAAGTGTGAGGTACTTTATGTTTGTTTGTTGACTACCTAAATAGCCCTTTAAATATATAAAAAAGTTGATATTTCTTATATGTTTGACACAGTGCAAAACAGCCTGGGGTCAAATTGACCCCAAGGAACACCGACATTAAACATTGAATGGGGTCAAATTGACCCGAAAGGTAACAGGAGGGTTAAACATTCTGTTTAGGATGAAGATGTATTAATGTTCCATATGGAAGAAAACTGCTAAATAACTGCTGAGTTGCAGCACCATTGTATAGAAGAATGTATAAATGTATATATCCGTCTTTTGTCATAAATCTCTATGTTCTCACAAAATATACCGAGAATATCGGTAATATGTGATTAATCATGATTAATCCACAAAAACCTGTGATTAACCCGATTAAACATTTTAATCGTTTCACAGCCCTAATCAAAAGCGATGCTCCATTGGTCCATTCATGGAAACAAACGATAAGCCTGTCTTGCATGATTTTTATATAGTCATATATTTATTGATTCGTGTGGATAGATATGAGTGGACTGTGACAACCACTTTTTTAAACTTTTATTATTATTATGTATTCCTTTTGACCATCACAAGAGCAACAAATAAAATTAAAAGTAAATATAGCAAACTGTTGATAAACAAATTATCTTGAACATAAATATTCAACGTTTATAAATATGACTGATCTGAGGAGTGGGAAGAAGTACACACAATGTGCCCCTCCTCAAACTCGAAGAAATATTTATCAATTCAGTTTATTTTGAATAGCCCAAAATCACCAATTACAAATTTGCGTCAGAGGGCTTTACAGTCTGTACACATACAAAGTCCCTGACCTTTGACCTCACATCGGATCAGGATAAAATAAAAAAATCTGCAGGGCCATGGCAAGAGGCCAGGAGGCACAGAGGAGGAGGCGGGGCCATTCAGAAGGGGTCCAGGCCAGAGGCTGGATGCAGGAAGCAGGGTCAAGGAGGCAGGACCAGCTTCAGACACAGCCAGGTCCAATAGGCCCTAGGAGACATGAAGTCACAAAGACTACGAGGAGGAAGCAGAGTTAGTAATGTGTCCCTAACTATAAGACTATCGAAGAGGAAAGTCTTAAATCTACTCTACATGAGGTGACTGTGTCTGCCTCCCGGACTGAAGGTGGCCGCTTTTTAAAACTCTAGGAACCACAAGTAGCCCCGCATTTAGTGAGCGCAGCTCTCTAGTGGGGCAATGTGGTACAATAAGCTCCTGAAGATATGATGGAGCATCACCAATGAAGGCTTTGTAGGTCAGGAGAAGAATAAATCACATAAACTAAATGTGACTGGAAACCTAAACTCGTTTTTTTATTTAAATTCCAACCTTGTTAGTAATATTTTTCACCGGGTTGTCAGCGTTCAAGATATGATTATCCTTTATTTGTCCCACAGCGATAACATTTGCAGAGCTATTTTTACAATAAATAAACAGTAAAAAATATAACTGAATGGTTGAATTCACATTATTGCACAAAGGAAATCTTGATATTGAAGAGTTGAATTGTTATTGTCGGAGTGAATGGTCCACTTTGGTATGTGAGACTCTCCTGGGAGCAGTGGTGACTGTAAAGCGTGACGAGGACCTGCGGTGTCTCTCCTGTTTATAGAGCCTGCACCAAACAACACAGCACGGGGAAAGTGAAAGATTCATATTTTGTGGTCTAATTTCGGAAGACATAGTAGTTTGAGCAACAAAAGATCTCATGAATAACAGCCAGTAGGTCATAAATATGTAGCTCGGGTAAAGACGGATTACCACGGTTGTCTTTTTCTAAATTCTTATGTATTCTCCTTCTCATCGATCCTCAACCGCTCGACATTTTCTATCATCGTCATGGAAAAGTGTTGCGAAAAAGACAATAGGATGTCATTTTGTTGTACTTTTCGACGGCAGCCAGGGGTCTGAATGACTCAGCGCCGTGGAAAGAGGGAGACTTAAGAAATGAACCTTTGAGACACCGCTGCTCCCCGCCTGCTTGTCGGATTCTCAAAGAGCTCCCGCTGCAGCTGTCTGACGTCCAAGGAGGATGGTCTCCATCTGACAGCTCACTGAAACATTCAAACTGCAACGGATTACAACACTATGAAGGATGAGACGATCTGAAAAAACAATGCACCACTATTTTCCTATATTTAAAAGGTTTTGCCGTCTTCGAGCTTCTCGCACTGCCTGTGAAAAGCATTTTGGATGTGTGTCATCATATTTAGTTCTGATTGAGCACAACCCGATCCTTACGGGCGTCTGTCCTGCACTAGAGGGTGGTTTCTAGGCGATATCATGATCATTTTTTTTGTATTTCCTGATACATTGGCTCTCCTCTAACCTCACTGTTAGTATGTGGCCTCCGGTCCCTGTGCAGCCCATGTGGCGCTTCAGATAATGTCATTTGTCTGTAAAGAAAAAGTTTTGCAAGCTAACGGCCATTACAATCTCAATGCCGGTCAGGTTTATTTGAACTTCAAGAATCCCTGGAGTGGATCATGATACGTCTTCTATTATTATAGAAACTCATCATGGCTGCATTAATAGAGAAATTATCCAGAGGCTTTGATGCTTTAATTTGTTTTTGGCCCGCCTGGCTATCATCTTACTGAATAGCCTCGCTCCATTATCTGACCAATCTCCAAGGAGGAATTGCATCAATGGCCACTCTTTTGAATGCTTGCTTTGTGTGTGTTTGTTTGTGTCTGTCTTAATATGAGTGCATGGTGTGTGTATTGTCCTACTGTTTTTGCATGAAAGAATGTAAAAGGTTGTCCTTGTATCCAGCTGCTGGACTCAGGAGAGGAGGTGTGTGTGTGCAACATCACACTGCTTAATCCATTCTCGCACGATCCTTCAAATGTGTAAAAAAAAAAGTCCTCACAAGTATAGATATACAAACGTGTGTGCGTGTAGATTAAGATGGAGAAGTTATCTTCATTTGCCGGTTTGTGTGTGACTTTGAATGCAGTAATGGTCTTTTGTCACCTGTGTGCTTGTGTGTGTACAGCAGTGTGTCTCTGCGTGTTGGAGGCTTATTGTGCGTTTAGTCTCTGGGGGTCGTTGTGGTCAATGAACATCAGCCCTTTTAGTTTTTCCCTTTTGAATGTCTTTCAACCGGCAGCACAGAGAGCCACACACCGCTTCATCCTCCTCGTTTATCTTCCACAGCATCTTGGTCTGCCTCCCACAAGGCCAGCTGGGTGTTTGTTTGTGTTGATGTGTGTATGTTTGTTTGAGAAGAGGACGGTATTCATTGTTTACCTGGCTCGGGCAGGTCATAAGTCACTGTGACTTTATCTTTGTCTCCATGAATGATTCAGCCGCCGGACGATGGAATACACGACCGTCATCTCACAGGGAAGCAGACACGAGTCCACCCGAGCAGCTCTAAAATACTTTATGTTCTTTCTTCCCAAGGGTTAAAGAAACACTGGAGAGATTGAGAGGAGGATGCACGAGATGTGGTTTCCATCTTTGACTCATGTTTCTGGCGTCTGGTTGTAAATCACACTGACTGGATGTGTGATTGTTCAGCCCGTGTGCGTCTGCAGGTTCCACGTGTCGAGACACGGAGACGTACGACAGACGGGAACTCGTTTTCCTGCAGAGTTCTTGAATGATGCAGGACTTTTTAAAGTTCACCAGAATGAATCAATAGGCTACTAATGGCCATTCAAACATTACTTAAAACCTTTTAAAATACCCCCTGAAATCTAAATATGGATATTTAAAGAATGATGTACTGAGCGGGACAATTTACTGGAAATATATGTAATGTAGATTCATTAATGTACTTGTCATTTTCATTTCTCTTCTTAGTTTTCATACTTAGAGTATTAACTTAAACACCAATGTATAATTTTTTATTTATTTAACCAGGAAAAGCCTCATTGAGATTCAAAATCTCCTTTAAAAGAGTGTCCTGGCCAAGACAGCAGCAGTAGCACATTACACAACGTTTCAGACAATACAACATAAAACAGACTACCGGTATTTAAAAAAACATCTACAACCAGATGAACCTACCGCCAACTCTTTTTATCTATTTTTAAAAACACCTAAAGAGATAAGTAGCTGAGTTTAAAAACAGTCCCTTTCTATATATATATATATACATATAAAGAAAATAACATTTCCATATGCCCTCCAAGACATCGCAGACCTAACCAATCCAAAGCAACACATTTAGTGTGTCTAGCTTTAGTAATCCTCTTTAATCTTTCTTTTTAGTTATAATACATTACATTCATACATCAGCACGATACACTTCATTCAGCATCACATTCAGTAACGCTCAAACCCTGAAGGTCACTCGGGCCTTAATTGTGCTTTCACACCCATCACGTAACCTGCGTTTTGATGTTATTGTTGATAATCAATGAGTGACATTCAGATATGACCTTCAAGAGGGAGTGTTTCATTATACTCCCTTTCCCTGGAGGGGACCGCTGCAGAGGGCAACACAGATCCCTCTTCTCTTTCCACTCGCTTCCAGATCTCTCTCTCTCTCTCTCTCTCTCTCTGTGTATGTGGTCTCCAGAGTGGTGGCATTCGGAGACGAGCCGGGCCGTGCCATGCCAAGCTAACACCCTGACATTGTCCTGACATTTCCCTGATGCTGGTTCCCACTCGCCTGCCTGCTTAACCCATGTGGATGTGTGTGTGTGTGTGTGTCTACACTGTGTCTACACTGTACTAATCATGCCTTCTTGTGTGAGATCTCATCAAAATGTCTTTTTTTAAATCAGTTCAAGTTCGTTTATCCGAAAAAACAATTAGGGTTGTGTCATTAAGAGCTAAAAATAAATGCATGCAATCAACACACCTCCTTCATACACTCTCATTTGATGTTTGTTTCTTCGGGGGCACTAATCGCGCTCTGCTTTGTAGCTTTTTATAAGCGGCATAATTCAGTGTGAACATCTGGTGAGTGACATTTCTCCCTTTGCATTCGTACCTTGACTTCACATCAGATCTCTTTACGCTGTTCTCAGGGCGACCAACAAGGTGCAGCAAGGTTAGCGCTCAGCTCCTCCGTGACTATGATGAATAGCCATTTTATGGTCTGGATTTCTACTCGCAGTTTTCTCGCCGTTGCATCATTAACGAGTGGTGAAGACAGTTTTCTCAGTGATGAAACTTTATTTATCTTTCATGTTCCTTACAAATGATGCAGTACAGCGTGGTTTAAACAAAGATGAGGGATAGTAATAAGAAGACGGATGCAACAAAAACAAAGCAGTGAAAAATATATATTTTGGAAGTGTTTCATTTAAATATATTATTGATTGCACTGCTGTTGAAACAATGTTGATATCATTCTGACAACTTCAAATTTTAACGATCAAAACATCACAGTAATAAATTAAAAGACACCCGTCCATCCCAACATTATTCATCCACACACTGAGAAATTAAAAGACACTGATTATTATTAATTATTATTCTTGGCGAGTCGTATTTTGTCGAAGCATGTTAGGAATTCACATTTGACTACTTTAAAATATTATTGGGTAAAATTGTTTATAAAAGAGGCATTGAAACAGGAACATGTATAATAAAGAAACGCCTAAAGAAGAAGATATTTAATAAAAGATATTCTTCAGTGAATTGTATAACAAGAGCCTGCCCCATGTGTCTCCTAACATTATAAATAAACAAAACTAAAGTTTACTTTCAATACAAATCCTTTATGACTCATTTGGCTTGATTTTGAGTGAGCGGGTCATTATGACCTTGAACAGCACACGGGCGCATCATCTCTGTTTATCTACCTCGCCCCATGAAAAAAAAAACGTACAAAAGTCACATAAAATTTAGGAGAAAATACATGTTATGGTAGACTAATGCAATTTAGATTTACATTATTTTCAATGTATCTAAAAAATAGTGTGAACATGTATTTTTCATTCAAAAGAGTGAGTTCTACTGATTGAACTCTGATCTATGGAGGGGTGAATAACTCAATTCCACTAAAAACTGATTGAATTGTTAGTAGCCTACTGACGTTGGTGAAGAGGTAAAAACTATAGTTATTAGGATTTGTTGGGGGTTTCTCACCACTTTTGGGTGATTCAACATTAACCCGTCACATTGACCCGGGACCATCACGGCTGTATGTAAGAAACAAACATGACAGGAGGGTTAAGGATTCCTCTGCACGCAACAAACGCTGTTAGATGCAAAACGACAGCAGAGGACAAAGAAGCACGATCACAGAATACATTCCCTGGCTTTGAAACATACACACGTGTATCAATCCATCTGGTGAAAGATAAAGCAGCTTGATTTGTGGCTCAAATGAGACACACGGGCTCATCTTGGCCCAACACGTGTTCGGACACACTCCAGCTGCCCCGCCCGATCTGCCAGGAAACAACGTCAGCCGTCCACACGGCCGCCGCGGGGATGGACTCGAGGAGCGTGAGCGGTCACGGCGGACATCCTCGCAGGAGATACTGAGCCTCAGCACCGGTACTCTCTGGACTGGAACACTGTGTTCTGACTGGGAGCTGACGTGCCAGATGGAAGGAAGGAGCTTAGATACACTGAGCTGGCAGCCGAGGCCGGAGAGCCTCGCTGAGCGCTCAACAAGTTGAGCGTTGTGGATTGGAACATCCAGTAGTTCACTTAGGGAGGTTGGGATTTGAGTTTGGGGATTATAACCAGACTTGAGCCAGAAGCTCAGACTGGAGACTGGTCGAACAGCGAGGAGCTTTAAACGTTCAGGAACAAATATGTTTGAAATTCAGAAAGCAGCACGAGGCAGCTTTGTTCATTATCTTTAAGGGGGCTCTCCTTCAATTCTCTTCTTACTTGACACGAGGAGTACCACTCCACCAGGGAAACAGTCGTTTAATGTCTGGAGGGAGCTTTTTCTAAAGTTGAAAAGAAATAAGCAGACACTTACATTTTAGATAACAACAAACTTTTTGAGAAATGTAAACACTAAATCAGCGCAGTGCCCCGGTGCAGGAGGGAGTGTTGACTGTTTACAGGCACGACTTCCTTTCACAAAGAAAACCTGTAAGCTGTGAAACAGAACCTCAAGAGGAGAATTATCTCGCATTAGTTCGAAGCAACAACAGATGTTTTTGGCCACAGCGGAAACCATTTGTGAACGCAGCATTGATATCATCAGCTTCTGAGTTGCTGTGATGAACCGTTGCTTCGCTCCACTAATTGCTGCGGGAATTGTCTGCCTCTCTAGCTGCTGCGTGTTACCCAGATGGACGCCAACGTTGTGTCTGCCATTAGGCGGCGAGCAGGTAGAGGACGGCGGGTTGAGCAGCTGCCTTCTGCACGCAAGAAATGTGGTTGATGAGATTTTAAAAAGAGCAACAACATATCTGCAGTGTCCTCCGTACAAGCGGTGCTAGAATGTTCCTCCTCATTAGCGCTGCACAGCTTGGAGACCTTTTTCTTCTCCTCCACCACATGAGCTAAAATGTTGCAGTGTACTCTAATCCTTAATTAACTCTAAGCCAACCCTTTCATGCGAGTGGATCAAATAGTTAACTGGTTTTCACCCTGTCCACTCCGACAGCTGATGCTCAGCATGCTCACGTTGGGCTTCGCTCACTCTGCAACAAACACCCTTTGCTTATATGGTTGAATTATTAAACAAATATGTGCAAGTACATGTATGGTGTTTCATTGAGGGACTATTTCAAGAGAATTTGTATAGTGATCGATACTTCGTTCTGTTATTAAGAGGGGTACTGTTAAATCATATCAATCTTCAAGGAATGGGGGCGGGGTTACACACTTTGATCTCGACTGCTTTATTTTGTCGTCTGCTCCAAAGTCCTGAGTTTCAAATGCTGTAAAAGGGTGTTTTTGGTAACGTAGTGTGTTGGAAAAGATAAATACATCACACACTCCCTACAGCTGCATATTAGGAGCATTGTCTTTCTAGTTCTGAAAGGGGAGGTCCATGTGAGTTCAATTTCCAGTTGTGAACTTTAAAGTGTTCAGAACTTTGTCTTATCTCAATCCCTAAAGGTCAGCCTTCCCATCAGCTCATGGTTCGCTACAGTGATTGATTAATTAATTGGAAATCCCTCTATTAGCAGAGTGTTCAAAGAGCAGTGGAGATAAATGTCAGTCTAATCAGTGGTGGGATGTGAGGGGCTTTATTTGTGACGCTCAGAAGGAAGATGCTGTTGACTTACAAGGGAACACATAGTCCGGATCATTCTGCATTATTATAACACCAGGACAGACGTTGCTGATCTGCATTTAGTTACTGTCCGTTTGACAATGCTCACGAGTTAGTGATGTTATCTAATAAAAGACATCAAGGAACTCCTGGTTTTTTCAATGACCTCGATGACCACACGGCTTTTGTTTTGGTCTTCTCCGTTCCCCTTTTTTCATCTACTATTCTTATTATTTCATAAAGCAGGATCAATAGGTTGGCGTAACGAGCTGTAACCAGGACATTGACATGCAACATTCATCTGGAGATGTGCAGTTATTGTTTCAGTCTCTACTCTACAACTATCTATGTTTACCAACTACCTGCCGACTCTATTTGCCTTTTCCCGCTTGAAGCGAGGTCGATGAGAGTGAACCAAAACAGTAAAGTTGCAGGTCAGAAAAATCTAAATAAAGAATGAACTAAAAAGTCATTTAATTTATGGATGTATAGTACCTGTGTGATGTAATGACTGGGTATTTACTTTATTAGCGTGATGCAGGTGTGTCTACATACAGATGTACCAGATATGTGTTTAGGTACATATGTGGACATCTGGCTCGGCCAAGTGAGGTGACATTTTTTTCAATTATTTTTATGTATTTATTATCCTTTACTCTAGGTGGATGTACCAGTGGGAGGGGTGGGTTTGTTGTGTTCACAAAAAGATGAAAAACAATGGACATATCAGTTAAAGTACATGTTTACTGTGTTATGTACCCGTCAATATCCCCCCCCCCCCCGCCCCAAAATGTTTGGATAAATAAATAAAAGGAAATACAATATTCTTGTAGCTGAGGGGAACTGCAGTAATTGTGAAAAATAAAAAGTGTGATATCAGAAAAATGTTGATTAATCCAGCTTTCAATTATTTTGTTTTACTATAACGTATAGGTCCTTTCTGTGTTTTGACTTGGCACAAGAGGGAAAGCGGACATGTTACTAATTAAAGGAGGGATGTCTACTTTCTATCCAAGTGTCCCAGTGAGTCACGACAGCATGCACAATACCAGGGCGCTGAAAATGAAGCGGCTAAATGGAATTCAGTCAACGATTTCTTCAGGCGACAGTCGTGTGCTCCAGGGCCGAAGTCATTATGTTGATGTCTTTCATAACCTCTCAGTGCACATACACAAAGACACAGAGGGAACGGCTCTAATGTCAAACCGGGGTCATTATATTCTCATCTTCTTTCATCCATCAACTCCCCACCTCTGTCATTGTCCCGGAGTATATTCACATCAGTCGGTGCTCGGCTAATAATGCTTCTCTTCTCACTGACCTTTCTGACGGCAGGATGGACGACCATGTGACATGTGAGCAGACATGTCGTCCTCTGCAGTGCTTTTCTGTAGTCACACACACACACACACAGTGTAGATCGGGCAGATGAGAGCAGCAGGATGACCCATTGGGGTCAGATCAGTCTCAGGAGGATTTATATTTGAAAGACATCATTAATAATGAGACTGATATGACCCCAATACAGCAATGCTTATTTGAAGAATGCAAACTAGAAGAAGTGGAAACTTTAGCACAAGGCAAGACGAGGCCTCCAAGACAAAGGATTTATTATTTCAATCAGGGAAAGACCCGTTAAATGAAGAAAGGATGTTTATTGTTAACATGTGATGTGCAATGATGAAGTCTCAGTCTTTGGCGCTTGGACTTTATGGGGAGATTTGTAGTTGAGGGCCAACTGCCCCGATCAGCAACGAGATAGACCCCCCCCCCCCCCCCCCCCCCCCGTGGAGTCCAGACCTGGTGGTGGCTGATGAGCCGATGGAATGATGAGTTGAAGCTGATGGATCCGTGAAGACCGGCTGGAGATGGGGCGGTGGAGGGGTGCATGACGACCTGAATGAACTGAAGGTAGAGAGTGAGGGGCATGGTCTTCCTGTCTGAACTTACACTGAGCTTCATAACTAGGAATCAAATCTTAATAAAACAAATACAAAATGTTATATGAGGTATGTTATGTGTGTGCTCACATAACATACCCCACACAACATTCCCCACATAACCCCATATCAGTGTGTGTGGAGTGCCCTCATACCTCTTCATCTTTTCATTTCCCTCCTCCACTGGTCTGAGACCAGCAGGCCGGGAGGCCGCCAGGGGAATGTCACTGATGGTGGAAACTTTGTTCCCAGAACTGACAACTTCTCACAACCCTGCTGCAGGAAATTGTGTTCACACACTTGAATGTTTTCTCATGTGACTTAATGGTTGAATAAATTGTATTTTTTGGGGATTTTTGTTCCAACTTTATTTTGGTAATGGAAGTTCAATTTTAATCAGAATCAGAATCAGAAACAGTTTTATTGCCAGGAATGTTTACACAAACGAGGAATTTTTTTTGGCGGAAGGTGCCACATTTGGACATGACAAACAAACAACAATCATCACGACAGAAAGACAACAAATAATGTGAAAGTGTTTGGGTGTGTGCTTCAAGTGGTGTGTTTTAGTTAAAAGTGTATGTTACGCGTGGCGTGTGTTTAAGTTAAAGTGCATGTAAATAAAGTGACGTGTGTGGAGGAGGCCTCAAGTTAAAGTGCATGTTAAAGTGACGTGTGTGGAGGAGGCCTCCAGGAGGGAAGAAGAAGGAGGAGGGAGGAGGAGTGGGAGGAAGAGGGAGGAGGAGGAAGAGGAAGGAGCGGGAAGAAGGAGGAGAGAGGAAGGTGGAAGAAGAGGTGGTAGTCCTGGGGGTGACAGTCAGTCAGTCCCGGTTCCATTGATGAGCCCGACTGCCGACGGAAAAACTTTGGTATGGCGGGTGGTCTTTGTCATGATGGACTGCAGCCTCCTCCCCGAGGGGAGGGACTCGAACAGGGAGTGTCCAGGGTGGGAGGGGTCAGCGACAATCTTTCTGGCCCGCTTCAGTGACCTGGAAGTGAACAGGACCTGGAGGGAAGGCAGGTTGCAGCCGATAACCCTCTCGGCCGAGCGGATGATGCTCTGCAGCCTGCACTTGTCTTTGGCTGTGGCTGCAGGGTTGGCGCACTAACCATGTTAGTGCGCCAAGTTATAGGAATGTGAAGATTTGTTTAACACTTTGGTCCAGACTGAAACCTCTCATGAACAATGGGATGGATATTCAGGAAATTGTAACATTCATGGCTGCTCGAAAACTTTTACCCAGCTGACTTTGATGGTGCCCTGATTACCTTCGCATTGAAAATGCGGAAGGTTATGTTTTGATCGCCGTGTATTTATTTCTTTATTTGTATGCGTGTTATTCGCATAACAAAAAAAGTTTTAAACCGAATCGCATGAAATTTGGTGGGATGATTGGTTATTATCCGGGGACCATTTGATTAGATTTTGGGATCAATCGGGTCAAAGGTCAAGGTCATGGATAGGTCAACATCTTCTTTTTACCATAGCACAGTCAATTTTTATCCAATTGGCATGCAACTAATGCCAACATGTTCATAATTCAATGCCCAATCTTGTGATATGCGTAGGTATGCGCTCTACCGAGTGCCCATTCTAGTTTATTTTGTATCCAGCACAACCATGAGGTTGTTTCATGCTGTACTTTGTGGTTTAGTTTAAATTAAAAACTAACATCTTGAACATTATACCGGTCAAACATCAGCCGCCTGGCATCGAGAGCAACATCATCGTGAGTGTGTTAGCAGACGCTGTCTGACGTGAAGTAAAGCTGTATCAGAGAGGTTTAATCCAATCAATTTGAAAGCTTTTAAAAATATTTTTTTATTAAGCCAGTAATCAAGCAGTGAGCCTCAAAGCTCCCTGACTAAATATCCTGGTCGTTGGCCCTTTAAATGGCATTCTAACTGTAAAGAGGATTAGTTATAATACCTGTGACAGTCGGTTGATAGGCCACTAAAAAGTAAACACACAGTAGTTATGATCTGTTTCTAAATTATCTACACATAATACAATCAACAAATATGTTTTATAATCCACAAATATTTACCTCTCCACAAACATGTATTTATGTTCTGTAAAGTCATATCTCTAAATCTAACAAGTCAAATATGAATAATTTTAGGTATTATAATTTCACATTATTATGGTATAGGTATATAAAATAAAAAACATATACAGGACTGTCTCAGAAAATTAGAATATTGTGATGAAGTTCTTTATTTTCTGTAATGCAATTAAAAAAACAAAAATGTCATGCATTCTGGATTCATTACAAATCAACTGAAATATTGCAAGCCTTTTATTCTTTCAATATTGCTGATTATGGCTTACAGCTTAAGAAAACTCTAAAATCCTATCTCATAAAATTTTAATATTTCCTCAGACAAAGTAAAAAAAAAATTATAACAGCTGAGTGTTTGTCAAGGCTCAGGAAACCCTTGCAGGTGTTTCGAGTTAATTAGACAATTCAAGTGATTTGTTTAATACCCTACTAGTATACTTTTTCATGATATTCTAATATTTAGACATAGGATATTTGAGTTTTCTTAAGCTGTAAGCCATAATCAGCAATATTAAAAGAATAAAAGGCTTGCAATATTTCAGTTGATTTGTAATGAATCCAGAATGCATGACATTTTTGTTTTTTTAATTGCATTGCAGAAAATAAAGAACTTCATCACAATATTCTAATTTTCTGAGACAGTCCTGTATATATGTGTGTCGATCCAGGTGACATTTTTTGGATAATTTCCTCTTGGTTTGGTGGCAGATTTTCTGCGGTACGAATTGGGCCAATCACGACAGGTACTGATCCACGTGTGTGTACAAACGTATGAAATCTTCATGTAATATTAAAATATATTTTGATAGTAAATTATGCAATTACACGTTTAAAGATTGTCTTCTGGGTTACAACTATTAAAGTCCAATACAACCTCCATATAGTTCTCCATGGAACAAGTTGAATACAATAACTGAACAATGCTCTTAGATAATGACAATACTTGATTACACTGTTTCTGTCTGTCATTCAGCAAAGATTTGGGGAAAACCAATTTGTTTTCTTCAATTCTTTCT
Organism: Pseudoliparis swirei; assembly: GCF_029220125.1. NCBI lineage: Eukaryota > Metazoa > Chordata > Actinopteri > Perciformes > Liparidae > Pseudoliparis > Pseudoliparis swirei. Next base: position 16,318,341 of record NC_079399.1, on the reverse strand, counting down.
TTGACATTTTTAATGGCATACTTTCCTATGGCACACTTATGGCATACGATAGTATAATATTATTTAACAGAATACTAGAAAGATTATAGTATTTGAAGACTCTTTTATATAATACTGGCATACTAAACTGTTGCATATTTAAAGGTATACTATTCTACGACGTATTAGACTCGAGAGTCAAGATTCAAGTTTTTATTTGCCATTTTACTTATAACTCGAGACACATTGAAAATCTAATGCAAGGCTCTCAGTCAAAAGTTTAAAAATAACATGATAAAAAGAAAGAAAAAAATACAAAATAATACACTATACAGAAGGTGGTAATATGTACAAGAACAATGAGTTCCTTTAATATTCCCCATTGAAACACGTCTTCACACCCTTTGTTGTTGTTTTTTAGCAGATGCTTTTCCTCCAGCTGTTCAGGGTGAAACCTCTTTCCTTGTTCCTCAGGGACTCCATTTCAGATCTTGTTGGGTGATGTTTCTTGTAGCTCTCCTTTGAATTAAAAGCTTTTTCTGTTCCACAGGTCCACATTTCTGACTCTGCCTCTCCACCAGATGTTTAGTATTCTCCCGAGGCCGTCGTTAATTGATTTTTGCAGCCTGTTTGTTGTTTGCTTTGTCGTTTCTCGCGTCTCAAATGCATACGCAGCCGTCTGCTTCATGTTGGAGCTGAAGATGTGTGTTTGTGTCCACATCAGATGTGTTTTGAGCTCCAGATCTTCCTGAGCATATTAAACACCACCGTGGCCGTATTGACCCCGCTTCCTACGCCTGTGTGTGTCCCTCGGGTGGTGTCCACAACACTGCCTCGGTGTGTGAATGCTTTCACCTCCTCCGGGGAAAAGCTGGGCATAAGGATAGGGTTCCTGATTGTGTAGCGGCTCTTCACCACCCATGTCTGTGCTGGTGTAAAACCACATGTACGTGGGTTGACATCTGTAAACATAAGGTCATCCAGCTGCTCCACTTTGTCCACTGAATCGTATTTATTTTCCGTTCAGTTTTTTCCATCACAATCCAGTCAATAAATCGCCTGCAGAAACAGAGTGGGGTGGAAGGGTAGACGCCCGCCCTGACATTAATCCTGTGTGAGAGGCGGCCCTCATGCGGTTCTGTCTTATAGGTTTTGGATTAAATATATGATAATAATAATAACCTTCAATTTTATATAGCGCTTCTCTAAATACCCGAAGTCGCCATACACACACACAGTCATACCGGTGGTGGTAAGTCATCAGTCGCCACAGCTGCCCTGATGATCTTGGGGATAATTTCATTGAGGTCCATCAGGCCCCACATGGTCCTGTCTAAAGTGTCAATGTCGATTAAGTTGGTTTACAGGTACCATTTAATATTAATGTTCAATGATCATAGTGCCGCCATGTGGTCCGCATGAGCCATCCTTCCTGAGTCCTACTTGCTGGTCTCGCAGCCTCTTGCGACAGTCTCCTGAAGACGGTTGAAGGTGACCGGGCTTAGAAACCTTACTGGGTACAGTTTCACAACGGGGCTTCTCCTATTCGTGAATTGGCTCAAAGAAGCCGTAGAGCTTGTCTGTCGATGAGCGTACGTCTGCTTTGAGGGTTTCAGGTGAAATGCTGTTCGAGCCAGCAGCCTTCCGAGTTTCGAGTTGCTCGATTGCAGCGTTCGTTTTTTGGATTGTTGATTTCAAAACTTTTAATTTGATGTGGTGTTCTGGCTGTTCTGTCTGTGGTCACCAGTGTAGGACAAAGCAGTTGGCCGGTCTTGCACTTAATTTAATTCTGACTATGCGGGTATGTCCCAGACGAGATACTATAGAATGCTATATACCTCCTCGGTGTCCCTTTGACTCACCCACATGTATAGCCCCTTGGCTGGCCTCTCCACCTTTGCTCTTGTCTCTCCCGATGTTCTGTCTATTTTAGACCAAAGCATTTTCAGCTCTACTTATTGAGTTGTTTACTTCCCCTTTGAATTCTTTCCTCTGTTGGATTGTGTAGAGGGCTTCTGGGGTTATCCACCCCTTGTGCTTTTTGGCCACTCTCCCCATGGCCTCCTCACAGGTTGAGCTCCAAGCAGCTTTTACGTGTTCCGACTCTTCATGTAGTGTCCACCCCCCCCTCACCTTCCTCAACTGTAGCTCTGTGTTTTCCCTTCAGAGGATGTCCTGAGTAGACTGAGTAGAGCATTGCTGAGGTTCTCAGTGTTGGCTTTTGGCCCAGTGGCGTCTCTTCAGCATTAGCTCGGCGATCGGAAGCTGCATCTGCTCATCTTGTTCTGGAATCCTCCATGGACCTTCTGAACGTGTTACGGACTCATACGTGATCATATTTAGTTTTCTTTGTGATTATTACGACATACTTTAATGTAAAAGAGAGTCAGCGCTGCATTCGGGCGTAAACAGAACTTTCAATGCGCCACCATCTGCTGATTTCAGGTGATTATTGAGAATGCTCTGACAAATAATTGTAAATAAATGATGCTTTATTTGTGTTTACAGTGTTGTTTAGTGTGAACAGCTAGCACCTCCTTGTTGGCCAATGTGCTTCTGGCGCTGTGGTTTTTTTAATGCATTCTGGGACTTTTTCTCCCAACAGGGAATCCTCCATCAGAAACTAACTAAACACACTTTACATCTCAAAGTCCCCCTGGCTGAGAACCTCTGTTATATGATATGATGTATTGCTGTATATTAAACAACCAAAGTGTATATAAAAGGAGTTTAAATGAAAAACAAACTTCGACAACAGTAGAATGCAACATACACAATAATGCAATAATAATAGTCTAAAGAACATTAAATATAAATATGTTAATACCCTGGTATATTTATATCGGGACACTGTCCAGTCTAATGAGGCCTGGCTTCTGGTTGTATTGAGGTTGTGGCTGAAAACTAAATCAATGCAAGCTAATTGGTATGAAATGAAATTGCTACCCATTGGTTTTGGAAGTAATTTCCATATTGTTCTTATTCCTTTCAAGGCTTTGGCAAAGTATATTTTTGTGACCAACTCCCTTAAATATTTGGAAACGGAAGCCGTATCCAAGACACGCGGCATCTCCCATATGATCTGGTCCCTTGATGGTTGCAAAGGAGGAACATTCATGTACCGGTAGACTCTGTTTTTTAATGGATCTTTGTGGATTAGGAAGATAACTTTTCTCCACAAATCCGTGAAATGGATGCGATGGGGGAGAAGTTGTACTCGAGTCTGTGCACTTTCTGTCTATGCAACAAGGAGTGTGAATGGGATTTAAAATTCTCGGCGTCTCGGCACCATCTCTCCCGGACGGTCTGACAGGCAGCAGACTTGATAGCAGCGAGGTTCAGGCCCTGGGGCTCGGGGAAAGCTTGTAGCCTGCATTCCAAACAAGACTGGGCCAACCTATAAATTAAAGAGACTCAGCAGAGCCCCGGGGGGGACGGAATAAAAAAAAGAGGAGGTGGAGGGTTTCTATCCTCACGCGCTGCAGTTTTGGGATCAATAGATAGTTCTAAGTGTGTCTCATCACTAAAAAGTGTAAATAAAAGTGAAATAAAATGCAAAGTTCTGTTTGCGTCTTTATTAAAAGGCCTTTTTTACAGACTTATCAATACGACTTGTATCACAGTCTCCATCGCTGATCTCCAAATCCCCAAAGTCATCCGATTCACATTCACACACAATGAACATCACACCCTTTTGTGGAACATATTCACCGGAGCAAATGGAAATGCAAATACAAAATTCCCTTCAGCGCAGAGCTGTTCCAATACAATGATCTGGCCGCTGAAATCGGGTTTCTGCAAACAAAAGCATCGCGAAGGCTGCGAGGTAGCCAAAAGAAACAAATTGGCAACGGAAGATGAAGAATGTAGACAAGAACCTGATAAAGGCCGCCAACCCCTCCAGCAGAAAATGTAAGAGCTAAGGATTCAAATCAGGGGGAGAAAAAAAGGATGAAAATATTTCGGAATATGAATCAGTGACACTTATAAACGAGTCCAGAATGAACATCTGCGAGATAAAAGCCGTTAAAGATAACAGCACACAGTTGATAAAAGAAAAAGGCTTCCAGACATCTTCAGGCTCCAAGGTGTGTCCTCGCCGCCTAATCGGCCTAATTAACTCACATTATCCGGCTCAATTTGTTTGCTGTCAGGTTGAAAAGTCCATAATCAAGATCAACAGCACAACAGATCATTATACTATAAAGGTCGCCATTATAATCATCATCTCTAAACTGAGTCCCCGTCTGGGGTCAAGGGAGCTCCCGCTACGATAATGAGTTTTTCAAGCCTAATTGAAATAAACATCCCATTATGCCAAAATGAACAAGCTTATTGGTTCTTGGCGACACACGTGAGGGTCAAACTCACCGGTGAGCGGCAGTCGGACGAGTGAAACGGATCCGTGAAGAGGGATTTTAGGGCTTTTTGACTCGTTCAACGGCACATGCAACTGTATATTGTACATTTGTAATCATTATTTTCAGTGCAGTATATGCAAACATGCTGCTTCTGTATGGCTGTTGAATCAAGGATTTCTTTCATATTTATGTAAATGGTATAAAACAACTTCAACAATTGCCTTAAACTAAATGATATGCTTGAACACTTCCTGTCCCAAAAACCCCAAACATGCAGAGTCATCTAAACCAGTGATCTTCAACCACAGTGGAGATCGCCAGGTGTGCCGTGGGAAAATGTCCAATTTCACTTAATCGGCCCCAAAAATAAATTATTTAGTTGTCTCAAATAGTTTTCCATTGTTGAGCGTCTGTAATATAGCGGCTGGCATGGTAATTAAATACTCTTCCAGGCCAGTAGGTGGCGGTAGGTAGCGCAGTAATTACTTGAACATTAAGATAGTAGAAGTAAATGATGCACTGGAGACGTTGTGGTGAAGAACGGTGATCGACAAATATTTCCAAAGTAAAATGCAGACTCTGAACTGACATGTTGTCACTCAGTGTGTTTACATGATGGTATAATTCGAATCTTGCTTTAGTCGGACTATGCTATCTTTTGGGGGGATCTGCTATTATCTCAATATACATGGCAGTGAGTAATTCGAATCATTGGCCGAAAGCATGTCATATCCGATACGATAGGTGGCGCTGTTTTCATTACAACTCGTGGTGATACAGCCATTTCCGCTTGACCTCTTCACCACCACCAACAACAACCAACAACATTTCGAGAAAGAACCATGAACTTTAGTATGTTCAACTCCTTCAATACATTAAGCATAAATTCTGTCTGCTCTTCGGTCCAGAAATGTGTGGTGGCTCTTGTGTTCTCCAGAGCGTTGTTTGTTTGTTTTCTGCCGGCCAGGCTCCCGGCAGTGACAACTTATCGTCTCTTTCGACTTCCGGGTCACGACATGGGAGGGAGGGAGGGAGGAGGGCGGCGGGATCTCAAGAATGCGCAAAGACGCAAAGTCCAGTTCCTAATCCAATTCACCGTTACATGCCGCGATAGTCGAATTATCAACCGGATCGGATCGAGTTATCCAGGGGTGTGAATCGGATCGTAGTCGGACCGCACATAGTCGAACAAAGGTGTTTACATGAAACGGATAATTCGATTTCAGTCCGACTAAGCCAGTTATTCGAATGCATGTAAACACGGTCATTGTTTTGGTGTTGGTGAGCCACGGGATTTTTTTTATTGTAAAAAAATGTGCCTGAGCTAAAAAAAGAAGGTTGAAAAACACTGATCTAAACGACTGACAGTGATGTCGCCTTGATCTCTTGGATCTGATCTCGTCCATTTCTGCAAGTGAACCAGTTTAATGGAAATATCAAAGTCCAACATCGAGCTCCTCGTGTCCCACAGACTCTCTTCTCTAGTGTTCCAGAGACTCTCTCCTCTAGTGTCCCTCTCAAACTGGGGAAACTCAAGCAAACCATGACATTTGGTAAATGCTCGACATTAAATTCAAAAGCAGACGGTGAAACAATACGCGCCACACAGCCGGTCAAGAGTCCAACTACTAAACAATAAACAAGTGATCCAGTCAAACTGAACTCGTACTTTTGCCTCATAACGCCGATGCTGTCGAGGCAGAGGAGCTGGTTTATATTATACCAGCAACTTATACAAGTAAAATGTATAAATGAGAAAAGTCTCTCCTTTATTTCTTTTAAATTGACGGGCCACAGAAAACAAATCTCTTTGCCTGAGGGCTTTTTGTCTAAGTAAAGGTTTGAATGTACTAAAGCCATTATCGCTAGCTCCCAGTTAGCCCATGAATCAAATTTGAAACTCTTATTGGTTTTTACATCTTTTAGCAGCCTCACATCTGCATGTTTATCCGATATGCTCGTTCCTCATGAGACAAATATTAATGTTGTGGCTCAGAAGCGAACCTTCAGCCTCAGTCTACTTTGTCATGTCCTGCCACATTACATTTATTAAATAAAAAAAACCTCTCAAAGTTTGTTTTTTTAAAGATTGCATTAAAGCCCCCCTCCAGGCCTACGTTGTCGTGCAACAGCTTGTCTACACAGCCACGATTTTAAGACGTCTGTTTTTGCTGAACCGAGACATTATACTATAGTAGTCAATCCAGATTTCTACACAGCTAATTATTCACTCACGATATCCAAGGATAACCGAAGTTTACTTTCTAGTCTTTTGTTTGACGGACCACCAGCACGGGTTCCCCCCAAGGCTGTGTTCTCTCCCCTCTGCTGTTCTCCCTGTACACCAACAGCTGCACCTCCAGTCACCAGTCCGTCAAGCTCCTAAAGTTCGCGGATGACACCACCCTCATTGGACTCATCTCTGGTGGGGACGAGACCGCCTACAGGTGGGAGACTGACCACCTGGTGACCTGGTGCAGCCAGAACAACCTGGAGCTCAACGCTCTAAAGACAGTGGAGATGGTTGTGGATTTCAGGAGGAATGCAGCCCCACCCGCCCCTCTCATCCTGTGTGACTCTGCCGACGCTGTGGAGTCCTACCGCTTCCTGGGCTCCATCATCTCCCAGGACCTCAAGTGGGAGCTGAACATCGGCTCCATCACCAAGAAGGCCCAGCAGAGGATGTTCTTCCTGAGGCAGCTGAGGAAATTCAACCTGCCAGGAGAATGATGGTACAATTCTACACGGCCATCGTTGAGTCCATCATCTGCTCCTCCATCACCGCCTGGCACCCTGCAGCCACAGCCAAAGACAAGCGCAGGCTGCAGAGCATCATCCGCCGGCCGAGAGGGTTATCGGCTGCAATCTGCCTTCCTCCAGGTCCTGTTCACTTCCAGGTCACTGAAGCGGGCCGGAAAGATTGTCGCTGACCCTCCCACCCTGGACACTCCTGTTCGAGTCCCTCCCTCGGGAGGAGGCTGCGTCCATCATGACCAAGACCACCCGCCACACCAAAGCTTTTTCCCGACGGCGGTCGGGCTCATCAATGGACCCCGGACTGACTGACTGTCACCCCAGGACTACCACCTCTTCTTCCACCTTCCTCTCCTCCTTCTTCCCGCCTCCTTCCTCTTCCTCCTCCTCACTCCTCCTCCCTCCTCCTTCTTCTTCCCTCCTCCACACACGTCACTTTAACATGCACTTTAACTAAAACACACCACTTGAAGCACACACCCAAACACTTCACATTATTTGTTGTCTTTCTGTCGTGTTGATTGTTGTTTGTTTGTCATGTCCAAATGTTGCACCTTCCACCAAAAAAAATTCCTCGTTTGTTTGTGAAAACATTCCTGGCAATAAAACTGTTTCTGATTCTGATTCTGATTAAAGCTGCACTAATGAAACGGTCGGATCTCTCATGTCTATGCAGTGTTTTAGTGTCTTTCAGCTTCTTGTTTAGACTCGTCAGTCTTCGATGAAGCAGCAAATAGAATAGAAAGTAGATGCTGAACATGGTGATATATTTATTTGGTAGCGAAAACCCCAGATACTGAATATTGAAGTGGACATACACCAGGTGGGCAGGAACACACCAACTTAATGAGGTCTTGATACATGTATGAGGGATGTGTAAATAGGCGTGTTAAGTGTTAAACAACTTTACATGACTGCCATTTATCCAGCTTGTTGTGATGTTCTGCTGCAAAAATAATGAATGCAGCGTTAGAATTAAACTTGAGGGCCGATGTACTGCGACCTAAACGTTAAACCCCCTCAGTGCTGAAATACTCTGTTTCTCTGAAACATGATAAACATTTGATCAATCCCTCTCACTGTAAGCCCCGGTGTGTTGAGCCCGACACATTTACCCGGTACACACCGTTGTTGTGGGAGAGAGATGGATGGATGTGCTGGACTCGTTTATCATGCAGGTCTCAGTGTGTGTGAACAGGGACGACAGGACGGCTGTGCAGGGAGAGCGGGGGGAAAGGCTGTGGTTACTAATGAGGGTTTATCACAATGATAAAACCTTCTTCATGCATCTTTCATACAGAGACCTGCAGAAGTATACAAACACCAGAGCGGCGTTGTTGCGTGTCCTGGCATTAATGATGTGTGTCATAGCCATGAGACGGCCATGGCAACAGATGAGTTATAAGGCTATTTGTCTGGAGAACATTTTATTATTTAATCCTATCAAGAGCATTTTGTAAAACACATTAAAAAAAGGCTGATATTTATTTACATTGTAGGAAAAGATAAATACAGATTCTAACAATTTCTAAATGTGATTGTTTTGAGATCTTTCAAACAGCAGCTGTTCATAAATGTCCACTAACATGTCCACTCAGCACAGATTTGAACAGGAACAACATGCAGGAGAATTATGATAGTTGGATGATATTTGGATTTGTAGCAAGAAATGATGCCTTTTCCACCTGCACTCCATTAAAGGATCAGCATGGGGGTCCCATCAAGGATATTCAATCATTAAAATCAGGTAAGGATCATAAGGTTTTATATATTTATATATAGAATATTTATACATAATATATATTCTATATATATATGCATAAACATCGTATAATCCCTACCTTTAATAAGAATAATTCACTATATATATATATATATGTATGCTTATTTTTAACTTGATGAAGCATATTCATATGTGGATTTTTCCTCAATATCATCACAAGCTGAACATCTTCCGGCTTCCAGAAGTGTGATGCTGAGATGTTTCTCAAGTGGGAAAGAACATTGCTGCGTTATACCAGAAGATAAATACGACTACGTACTTTATCTGATCCAAACTGTAATGAATTCAATGTACAGTCAAAGTCAAGTCGCCAATAATAACAATTCATCTGTCAACAACATGTCCTCACTCGACAGGGTTACGGACAGTTTTCATGTCAGTGAGCACGATGTGTCTGTAGCTGCGCTCCAGCTCCTCCATGAACGCCAGATAGTCGCCGACTTTGAAACCCTGGATTGGATCCTCCTGCAGGAAAAATTAAAGAATTGTTGGAGTTGGAGTTTTCATTTCACCATTTTGTTTTAGCACACATGAAAACCAGTTAAAAGTTGGAAAACTTGTTACAACTCAGCCTCAGAAAACAATTGTACTTTAATTATAATGTGACCTGTTGCTCTGACGAGGTTCTAGAAAAAAGTATTTATCTTGACTTGAGTTTGGAGACGACACATTTTTAATAGAAAGTTTACAACACAAACTCAAGGTGTGGAGTTTGAGTGGCATGGGAATTTTCAAAAAGATCCAATAGCTATTATGAGAAATGTAGGATGCAGCATCTTGATCCGTACTCGGCATTAACACCCTTTAAATAGAGCGATGAAGAATGGCCTTGACATTCATATGGACATACATCCACCCAAACAATGACTCATATGTTTCATATGTAGGATTTCCTTTAGGCCTCGAATCATTTTTATGAAGAAAAATGCAAATACTTGGTGCCACACATATCTTTTTTCCCTTTCATTATTGTGTGAACCTCCAGTTTTATCTTTGTCCCCTTTTGAGGATCCTGATAATCAGTTCAAGTACACAATATAGTCAAAAATAAGTTTCCGAAGTTTTTTTTATAAAACAGATTGTTGTGAATTACTTAACTTTTTTAAAATAATGTCTTATATTGAGTCCATTTTAACTATCTTTTAGTAAGTTTTAAAGAACTGAAGGTAGCGGTATGCAGACAGGTTGTGTATTGAGGCAGAAGGTGGCTTTCTTTATTATCTGTCACTTTGTTAAGAGGTAAAAGTGTCAATAATTCCATATAATGTTTTCATTAAAATGCTTCACATTCAATTGAATTCAAAGTCACAGTGAATAAAATACAAAACCCTGTGAATCGAATGCTGCACTGCGCCAACAGACGACAGCTTTACTTAATGCCGTGAGAGTTGATGTGTGAGACCAGTGGACGCAGCATCTTCATAAGCACTCGCATCCCCACCATGCAGGGATCCACGCAACACGACTCGTCTTAAATACGCTGCGATATCTTAACCGCCGAGGAGAAAACATTTTCTTTGGCTCATTTGTTCAGTGAAGTTTTTTTCATTTGTCATATGCGCTCCCTGAGCTCCAGTTTGCGTGACAGCGACCGACCTCGTGGGCAACGTAAACACGGCGGCAGAGCAAATCGCTGTGACGGCTGTGCATTATGGTGCGAGTGATCATCAGTCGGCAGCCAGGCAGTCTCCATAAACACCATGATGGAGTGAGAGGGTTTGGAGGATCTAATTAAAGTCACATTTTTGCTGGGGGAAACCGCCAAAGAGGCCGTGACACAGGGAGAACCGTCAACGCTGCGAGGACAAATGTTCCCGCGCAGAATTGTAAACATTACCCATCTTGCAGAACCCAACGCCACTGTTTCCCAACCTTGAGGTTGAGACACACTGAAAGTTAGCTAGTGTTAGTGATGTGTATTGTGTAGTTCACCGAGTGTTTTCACACAAAACAATGTTACTACTACGACTGTTTTAATTGACAAACATGTGTAATTCAGGCCACGTTATTTGTATCTCACCAGTGGCGCCTTTACTTTATTTTGTTTCCAAGATAAGGTCCCCCACCAGAAGGGGAGGGACTCAGCCCGTTGATCTGTCAGCAACAGGAGGAAGGCTGAACTGCTCACAGACCTTGCCCGCCTCATCTACTACTCTTAAACGTGTCTTAAATACCACTGAATTAGATCAGAAATATATCTGGGAAAAAAGGAGTGAAGTGCAAAAGTAAGAAAGAGATTAAGAGCAAATGAAGGTGTGAGTTTTTATTATTTAAAAGGGGCAGATGGAGTGACTGCAGAGGGGTGATTGTTCAGAGGGGAGTATGTCATGTCAGGAAGAGGTTCAGTCTGATGGACTCATGTGATGTGTCTGGCAGCAATGTACCACATGAAGCACCCTTTATATTTATAACTATACTACAATAAGTATTAAATGTTTCCCAATCTTTATTTGAGCCAAGATTTTGCAAAGTGAGATTAATCCTGAAGAAACTAAAGTTGCTCTTTCTGCTCATTTCTCGCACCTGGAAGCGGCTGCTGACACATTTAAGCCCGTGAAGGAGAGCGGAGGTAAACAGAGGGAATCATGGGGGAGTTTATTCTTTAATTGCTCTTTTTCTGGGAGAATAGAGGAGCGTGAAAAAAAGAAAGAAAGAGGATGCGAGACGCGAGCGTGGAGGAATCAGGGCCTGAATGATGAGGATTCTTCACGATATCCACTGTGATGTGTCACAAGCTGCTTAATGTTCCTCGTAATCTTCAAGATGTATGAAGCATTCATACGTTTAAGATCATTAGCTGCATTAATTAATGCATTAATTACCAAGATTTATGTTTTTCCTCCGGCCGTCCTCACATGACAAATGAGGAGTATTAATATTCAATGAGTCTGGATTTTCATAAAAGGTGGAATTAATAGGAATATGTCTGAAAGCATTAAGAGTTTTATTGGTTAATTAAACAAGCGTACTGGAGTGAGTGTTTCGTAAGAGCAGGTAAACTCTGTTCAAACACTTCTTTTCATTAGACATTTAGAGTTATGGATTGCTGGATTTTTACAGATTACAGAAGTTAGTTTTAAATTAAAGCTTAACCCTTGTGTTGCCTTAGGGTCAATTTGACCCGATTCCATATTTAACCCTCCTGCCGCCTTAGGGTTAATTTGACCCCATTCAATGTTTAATGTCGGTGTTCTTTCGGTAGTCAACAAACAAACATAAAGTGCCTCACACTTAAACTTGGAAAACAATATTAATTCTAATAATTTTCTGGAGGTTTTAATTGCTGGCATCAAATTGACCCCACGGGTAAAATATGTTAGTAAATATAAAGGTAACAGGAGGGTTAAATATTGAATCGGGTCAAATTGACCCAAAGGCAACAGGAGGGTTAAGAATATTGACTTGCAAGGCGTCGTGGAAATGGCAGTTAATTTGTCAATCGCTATTTCAGTCTCGTGTGAAGATGAGGAGAAGAAGGATTTAGCCAAAAATAGACTCAAGATGTAAAGTTTGTCCGGGTACAAACATACAACTATTTAAAAGTCACTTAGGAGCCCTTTCTCTTATGTCAGAGCCATCCGAGGTGTCCGGGCGTCTCATGTAGAACCGTCGCTTACGCACAAAACGGGGCCTGAAAGCGCCGGACGCCACTTCCCACGCAAACGTTGTGACCTAGAAGAACTAACCGTGACCCATGTGTGCGAAGACACGGGGAAATCAACGACGTAGATGGAGAGATTCAGATGTAGTATTTGCTTGATTAGGACGAGTGGTACCAATTGATGCCAAGAGTTTTACCACGGGACACGAAAAGTCTGTTTTTAACCTAAATGTCATGTCATTAACCTCTGAATAGAAATATGTTTTGTGCGTATGTATGTGTGTGTGTGTGTGGGGTGTGTGTAGTGGGATGTGAGTGGTGACAGCAGCAAAATGTGTGTGAGCACACAAGTTGTGAGTTAGTTTTGCGGTGAGCATTTCAAATTAATTTAGTGTGGAAGTTTGATCATAAATAAAGGCTGCCGCTCCTCGAGACCAACAGAGTTTTCCCGTGTTTAGTTTTCCGGCCTTTCAGAACAAAAAAACGTCCCTATTTTCCTTTTTTTTCCTCTTCATTTTTTTCTTTTTTATATATACTTTATTGATAATGCACAATATGATATACAGTGATCAAATAACAAGCCTTTACATTTTTTGTGTGTATGTTTCAATCGGATTACAATTGTAAAGAAGAAAACAGGAAAAATAAATAAATAACAAAGGCAAAACAAATGAACAAATTATATTATAATGTGTTATTTTGTTTAAACTACTATAATTATTATAATAATAATAATGAATAACCCACCCACTATTTTCCTACAGAAGCAGGGAAGACGTTTAGGTAGTAGAAAACAATATTGGTTCCCATGGATCGGAAATGATTTGACCAACATTTTTTAAAAAGAACATTGCATTCAACATTATATATAAGAACGAAACTAAAAGGTATCTTTTTGTCTGCGTTCTCCTGAGTCGCAGACATGTAACCTTCCGTCTACTTTTCCTTTCACACTCCAGTTGAGCTCCAGACAGACTCGGAACGATTGGAACGAGTCATTTGGCTTCTGAAATTTAAATTTAGATGAAATATTGATATACCCCCCATAGAGACGGGATAAGTGAAGAGCGGTGCAAGTCTGTGTGTGTGTGAATATCTTTTTTTTAATCCTTTAATAACACATCTGTCGGAGTAAAATAATTCCTTCACATTGTTCCCACAGAGAGAGACATCGGGCGCAAACCTGCGTGTCAGAAACTTTGACGAGGGTTGTGTAAGTGTGTCTCTCTATCAAACACACACGCACACACACACACACAAAGCTGTCTCTTGCTGTACTATCTGATGCTCATTAGAAGAGCGTCCTCAGATAAAGCCTACATAACTGATCTTTTATTCACAAAAACTGTCGTGGCGATGTCACCACCAGAGACACGACGGACTGAAGCCCCGCCCCCTTCACAATGCTGGGGTTTAACGTCGCCTCGCATAGCGGGAGATGGCAGACATCTCAGACCTCAAGACGACTCGTAACTCGAGACCTGATGTGACATCTTTGGGGCCGCTCTTCCATTGGGCGTTCATCCGATTCGCAGAGCAGAACTTATTCCAATGAAGCGTGTTAACTTTCAGAAGTGGCTTCTTTTAATATTATATTTCCAGGAAGACGCATAGTGGGAGGGTTTGTGAACTCATCCTGGGAGAAGATGTTGTATTCATTGTGGATGTGAATCCTAGATGCCTGCTGCAGATAATAGGGGAGCTGGACTATTCAGTGAGGTCTGACTACAGCAGCTGCATAAGATGTCTCATAATGAATTCAGACCAAATAATGAAGTATTTCTAACGTGTGCTTCTTCCAAAGAAAGCCTTAATAAAGCCGTATATTGCTTTCTTGGTTTGTGCTTTTGCTTCTTAAAGTGAGTTTCGCATGGATGTGTGTAAAATTCCCCATTTGTACGTTCTTTGACACTGCTACAATGTTATTGTGAGAAATGATAGATTTGTTTCATTTAAAAGCGTGCAATGCATTCAACAATAACCTACAATTAAAATAAAGCATTACAGCACAAACAAAACTATCTCTCAAAAGCTTCACCTATTGCATGTGCTATTGATTGATCAGTAAACTATGCTAATCAGGGAAAAGGAGTAAAGCATTGCTAATCAGATAATTACCGGTACACCCTCACATCGGCGAAGTAGTGTGTGGAAGTATTTAGAAAATATACTAGTCCTTGTAAATTCAATATCGTTGAGTTTCAGACTGTTGATCAAATAAAACATTTGAAAGCATGATTATAACGGACATGTTGTTCCTTCTATCTTCTGACATTTTATTAACCACATGCTTTGTTGATTGATTGGGCAAACAGCCAAGATTATTATTATAATAGTTTGACGGGATGTTGTGTGTATAAAATGTGATGCTGCGTCTCACCTTGAGGAAAACCTGCAGCTCCTGGGACTGAGTGAGCTGAAGGATTTCTGGCTGCAGATGTTTGAATATGGACACGCACATGTACACCTGGTAGTCCGGACCCATCACCACACAGGTGGAAAGGTAGTGGCAGATTTCTGTCCAGTCCAGGTAGTTCCAGAAACACTGAGTCAACCAGTGGAGGCACATCTGTGGGAAGAAAATATGTCATTTAAAGGATTTGAAATGATGACTAAAGCCGTCAACAGAAGAGCAATACTTCTGACAATAACGACTATTCTTCTTCTCCTGTGACGCATCTAATATGTCTCTCAATATGTTCTTCAATATACTTTATCGACAAAAAAGGTAAGAACAGTATATTCTGGAGGTTTACATATAACTATTGCTGCATTCCAAATTGCATACTCTTTCTCTTTCTTTTAGTACGTACTGAAGCCACCCGTACAAAGCACTGCTGCATGCATGATGCATTCGGTTGGGATAAACTACATCGTCATAACGTTGCACTTTGACCCTCTTGCTCACTTATCCGCCAGAGTTGTACGAGTTTTCCCAGCAGCCTGCAGGGCTGAATGTTGACAAATAAAAGATGGAAGGTGATTTATCGAGGCACAAAGCAAACTCGGCACCATTTTAAATGGATTCTGTATTTCCCGAGTAGCTGTCAGATTTACTCTGACAAAACACAGATGACAATGTGGTTCTATATTAAAGTCTTGCTGCTGCAATTTTAAACCGGATATAGTTTCTCCAGTGGTAAAATGGAAAAGAAAAACAAAAGCAAATCAAGTTTTTCAGTTGGGGATAAAATAGACGAATGTAAGATGGACTTGACATAATGCAGAGGGAGTGTACGTCAACACAACCTCGTGTTTACTGTGACCCGTGTTCGTCTTTCAGCCTGATGATTGCCGTCTGTGTTTCAGGAGGCGGACCTTTATGAGATCTGATGATTAGCTAAATTGACGGCCTTAACCCTTGTGTTGCCTTCGGGTCAATTTGACCCGATTCAATGTTTCACCCTCCTGTTACCTTTATATTTACTAACATATTTTACCCTTGAGGTCAATGTGACCCCAGCTATTAAAATCTCCAGAAAATTATTAGAATTAATATTGTTTTCCAAGTTTAAGTGTGAGGTACTTTATGTTTGTTTGTTGACTCCCGAAAGAACACCGACATTAAACATTGAATCGGGTCAAATTGACCCGAAGGCGACAGGAGGGTTAAATATTGAATCGGGTCAAAATGACCCGAAGGCAACACAAGGGTTAAAATGTTATGCGAGGCTTCTTGATCTACTTTGTATGGGGGCAGATTTTGTTGACAAAAATGTGAGCAAAGAGTAAAACGAGTATAATTTCCCACCATAGAGCTGCAAATGCATCAAAAGCATAACATATTTAGCTCTGTGTGTAGGAGTAGAAAATAGTAACGGTACAGCTGCTATCGACTACAAAGGAAGTGCAGGGAAATTGGTAAATGTTTGCCAGAGGTACAGGTACAAAAGCATCGAAATTAGGAAGAAAAAAAAGAAAAAACCCACCCCCGACTATGCCCGAGAGGTACAGTGTGGAGCAGGAAAAAACACGGTAACCAGACACAGCAAGCCCGGTCGGCCGGTCCGCAGCAACACAGCAGCCCAGCCCAGCCGTCCTCGTCCCTACTAAAAAAAAAAAAGTGCGATGGGGGGGGGGGTAGTGAATGCAATCAGTATATTATTGAAAGTTCGTGCGTGTGTTTCTGTATGTCGTCCTCCCCAGTTCTCAGTGCGATGAATGGTGCATGGGAGAAGATTTTGAAAGGTCCTGAAAACAACCACCAACCACAGTGGAAAGAGAAGGGAAGAGGTCAGTCAGGAGTTGGAGTTGTTGTAACGGTTTGGCCTTGGGTGGCTTTGGCAAGGCAATGGTTGAGGTTGAGAAGATTGGGAAGCAGATTTTATTTTTTGGTCTGCCAGTCCAGCATCCCAATTTGACCTGCTATTCCACCACTTTCCTCCCATTTTCAAATCGATCCCACTCGTCGGGCAGCCTTAGGGCTTTTGGGCCGTCACCGCTTTTCCTTAATTTTCCCGATAACCAGGCCACGCCAAATCAAACAGCACAAATCCTGTAATCATAGTTCAGGGTAGATAGTGTCTCGTCCTCATCCTCAACGGAAAGGCTGCTAGGCACACACATCCGACACGTAACCAAACTGCTGGCCGGCCGGCAGAGCGGGCCTCCCACCCCCAACCTGCTTCCGAGAAGACGGTGTCAATTGCGTTGATGCCACAAATTCTCTGCATTTATAGAGCGCCCTCCTATTTCTCCAGACAAAGCGCTTCACAGTTTGCCTCCAATTCACACACACACACACACACACACACGCTCAGACACCAATGGCGGGGGGGCACTGACATGCCCATCGGGAGCCACTTGGAGTTCGAGGATGCTTTGACATGCTGACCGAGGGAGCCGGCAAAGGATCGGCCAGCCTCGTGGTTAAAGGTCGACCTTTCTCCGGCTCTACCTGCTGAGCCGACCCAAAACACTTTAATGTCACGTAAGAACAAATCTATTCGGCATGAATGTTATGCACGAGGCGCTCATGATGCAAGTTGAGATCTGTGAAAAGAAGGGATTGGCTCAAAAAGAGGGTCCCTCCTATTCTCAGGGAAAAACAACAACAACGTTTGATTTAAAGTGGAAGCACCGTCTCACAGGTTTATGATCAGTTGGCCAAATCATACTAACTCAGTAGATATACTGTATACACGTGCAGGTTATATCGAATCAGTCACACAGCAGTCTCTCTCTCTGTAACCTGAATTTCCATTTTGTGCCAAAGTTCAAAGTTAGAGCCGTTGTCTTTGTAAGTCAATATAATTTACAGAAGAGCATGTCGTTGTCTTGGGGCACATTTTGCCATTAGACGTATTTCTAACTGGAGAAACCAAGATTAAACTAGATTTTTAAAGTATCTACCTCAATAAATCCCAGAACTTCTCTTCGGGCCTTCCTCCGCCGTCACTCCCGCTAAACTACTGCAGCAGGACGAGTCCTTAGCGAGCGGGGTTAGAGAGCGGCGTTAGAGAGCGGCGTAAGAGAGCGGCGTAAGAGAGCGGCGTAAGAGAGCGGCTTTAGAGAGCGGAGTTAGAGAGCGGCCTGAGAGAGCGGCTTTAGAGAGCGGGGTTAGAGAGCGGCTTTAGAGAGCGGGGTTAGAGAGCGGCTTTAGAGAGCGGCTTTAGAGAGCGGGGTTAGAGAGCGGGGTTAGAGAGCGGCTTTAGAGAGCGGGGTTAGAGGCGGCTTTAGAGGCGGCTTTAGAGCGGCTTTAGGCGGGGTTAGAGAGCGGCTTTAGAGAGCGGCTTTAGAGAGCGGGGTTAGAGAGCGGCTTTAGAGAGCGGGGTTAGAGAGCGGCTTTAGAGAGCGGGGTTAGAGAGCGGCTTTAGAGAGCGGCTTTAGAGAGCGGCTTTAGAGAGCGGCTTTAGAGAGCGGGGTTAGAGAGCGGGATTAGAGAGCGGCTTTAGAGAGCGGGGTTAGAGAGCGGCTTTAGAGAGCGGGGTTAGAGAGCGGCTTTAGAGAGCGGGGTTAGAGAGCGGGGTTAGAGAGCGGCTTTAGAGAGCGGCTTTAGAGAGCGGGGTTAGAGAGCGGCTTTAGAGAGCGGCTTTAGAGAGCGGCTTTAGAGAGCGGGGTTAGAGAGCGGCTTTAGAGAGCGGGGTTAGAGAGCGGCTTTAGAGAGCGGCTTTAGAGAGCGGGGTTAGAGAGCGGCTTTAGAGAGCGGCTTTAGAGGGCTTTAGAGGCGGGGTAGAGCGGGGTTAGAGAGCGGCTTTAGAGAGCGGCTTTAGAGAGCGGCGTTAGAGAGCGGGGTTAGAGAGCGGCTTTAGAGAGCGGCTTTAGAGAGCGGCTTTAGAGAGCGGCATAAGAGAGCGGCCTGAGAGATCGGGGTTAGAGAGCGGCCTGAGAGATTGCCGTTAGTCAGCGCTGTTAGCGATGAATAAAACATGGTTGAACTACAGGAAAAGTCTGGGGGAAATGTATGTAAAAAAAGTCACTGCAAAGCATCAATTATTTACCTCTGAACAAAGTGTCTTCAGAAGCCGCTCTGGGGGCACCGGCTGTCTGCTGGACGTCAGCGTGCCCAGAGCCGTGTCACTATGGAGACGGCACACTGAAAGTACTCTCGGCGCCTCACAGGGAAGCAGCGCTTGATAACGGTGCCATAACCGGTAGAAGCTTCTCTCTATACGTGGCTGAACTGTGCCGTTCTTAATTGGATTCAACTACACACCAACATCCAGTTTATCCAAACAGACAACAATCAGTGCACTCGCTGCATTTCAACTAATTGTTCTGCCAATAATTAGCCACTGTGTTCACTAACGACACAACTCTGCTCGAGCAAACAAAACAAGCTCCACTTAGGCTCCGTAAACATATTAGATTATTATCACCCCCTCCTCAGCTCCAGTCTAATGAAAATACTGACAAACTAATTTGTGTGTCGTAATAAAAACAGGGAACGACTGGATCCATGCTGCGCTTTGTTTTGAAACCCTCAGGCAGAAAAACAAGCACAACCGATACAGTACAGTACTTTCTGGGCCTATAGATCCCTTCGAGGTTCTTCCAAGGGCAGCTTGTTTTCTGAGAGCAGCCAAACGTGTTGTTAGTGCTCCTGAGTGCACAGGTGAGTGGGACTGTAGACTTTACCCTCGTATTCATGTTCTGTCTGCCATGAAGAGGCTTTCAGATATATTTGTTATTCTGAGCAATTCAGGTCACAGCGGCCGGCTTACAGACATATCTGTGTGAATAATGTTCTGCAGCGATAATGCAATATTATTGTTCATCTACATTTCATTACATAACCTACTCTTCTTTGCTGTGTTGTCTTTGTTCCTCGCTGTGATGTCAAATCCCTCGTTTGTGCACAATCTGTGATTATGAATAAATTTGACATATTGCAACATAAACTTACTGGAAATACTGGAAAATATATTTATCTCTTTCCTTTTCTTTTAATTTCCTGATTTGGCTGTATAAGCCCATTTCTGTGTTGATTGACGCAACATATCGATGCTTAAAGCTGCGCCATACTGTATTTTCATATTAACTACATTGAAATATATGTTGTGTACCGGTAGTACCAGACCCCGCGGCCCAAGGACCAATCTGGCAGGGGGGTGATGGCGCCGTCATCTGATGACTCTGCAATTCGGCCTCATTTCCGCCCGGCTGGTGGTGGACTTCCGGGAACGCCCTCCTCCTCCGGCACCGTGAGCATCCAGGAGACTGAGGTCTTCGGGTTGGGTGCACACCCTGAAGACCTTCCCGACTCTGTGCAGCGTGTGGGGCGTCCCTCTGGGCTGCACAGCTCCTTGGGTCCCGGCTGATTCATCGCGTTAGGCTTACAACCCCGGCTGCTCTCAGTGAGCCGTTTATATATATATATATACTTTTTATTCAGTCTGTACATATATTCTACTGTTTTTATATTCTACTGATGTTTTCTTTTTAATGCTTATTATATTACTTGTTTCTATTTTATTATATCTTATCTTATCTTAAATGTGGACAAATTAAATTAATTAATGAAAGACGCCATCGTGGATTTTGAGAAACAGTGACGGACATTGTCCTGAAAATAGTAGATCATAGAAAAAACAACCTTTGAACCGTAATGACCTTAATGTTATGTTAAGGATGTACATGATTAGTGTGGGGAACTTGGTCCACGCATGCTGTACTGCGCCTGAAGGAGGCTTGGCCTCTTATTCAGGGAACATTAATATCCCCCCCCCATGATTCAGCCTGTGTATCCTGTACCTACGGCAGGCAATGAACACAATTACTGATTACAACTCCTTCCTCTCACTCAATCACTCACACATCTCATCTCGAGGCAGTGGCTTTCAAACGCTTACATATTCTGTGGATGGATTTTGACTGAAGCCTCCGTCCACACGCATTCAAACACAACCTCTACTCTATGAATGTCAGAGGTGTATGAAGCTCCATCTGCCATTTGCTGCCTTGTCAAGTTTTAAAGCTCAAACCTTTGTCATAGATATAGAGAAGAGCAAAGAGACGAGCTGAAGGTTAACATTTGACTCCTCCCTGGAGACGGCGACTTCAGATCTCTGATGCAAATGCAGCAATTTTTAGAAGCGCCCGTCCGTCATGTGAACCTCAACCGTCAACCACCGACACAGAAACACAGGATCAAACGTAAGAGGGTTCAAGGCGGAAGAAGCTTTCTTCTAGCTCATTGTTTGTGCGAGAGAAAGTCTGCGTCAAAGGAAATGAGTGCAGAAGAACAAAGATCTCTAACTTTTCAACTGCCGTTTTAAAAAAGAAGAGGAAAAAAGATTCAATGTCAAAACCGCGTTTTGTTGTTTTAAAGTCTAGTAAAGTCAGAGTGGATTTAAAGGGGGAGGCAAAGTGTGGCAATAAAGGCTTTACGGTCTATTTTCGCTCTTTTACTGACGTCGTACACAATACAATTGTCAGTGTCAATTTAACACTTAAAGAGTACATTTTAACACTCAGCCAGTGAACATATGGTCCCTTATCTCTAGAGTGTTAAAGTAACATTGAACATAGTGTTGACGTTTCAGAGTTAACGCAACTCTGGTAAGAGTTATTATTTTACCCTACACTAGAATGAGAAGAGTTCATTTTGATTAACGCTAGTCCGAGTGTCAAATGTAAATAACACTTGTAGTGTTATTTCTACACTTCTCTGTGTAGAATAATAACATTACATTTCATTTAGCTGACACTTTTATCCAAAGCGACTTACAATCATACAACATAGACACAGCTACAGAGAGCAATTCAGAGTTAAGTGTTTTGCTCAAGGGCGGGGATTGAACCACCAACCCCCTGATTGGAAGACGGACCTGCTAACCGCTGACCCACAGTGGCTCTTTAACACTCTGTAGATAAACCATATGCTCACTGGCTTAGTGCTAATGTACTCTTTAATTCTACCGTGGAGCTTTTGACTCGGTCACGTTAGCCCTCTGCAATTCAATATTTCAATTTCGAGTGTAAGTTGAACTCAGTATAGAGTTATTCTAAAATGTTGCTTCTCCTGAAATATCAACATTTGATATAAAAAAGTGACTTTTTTTTAACTCTTGCTTCAGTTGTAATGACTCTGACAGTCAATTCACTTTAACACTGTATATTTTACACAACATGTTTCCCTCTGAATTTACTGTGTTCACGAAATATAACAAAATGAGCTGCTGAGATCGGGAGTTGTTTTTAAAGAAATGCCTCTATAGTATATTTTTTATAAAGAAAATTCATATCCTTTAGAAGTCATGACTGTCCATTTTCTGATCCTCTTACATCAGGAAATGGAAATTAGAATTTTAAAAACAGAAAAGTAAGTGAAGCATTTTTTTATTTAAAGTGACTGTCTGCTGAATAGATACAAAGTTGTGTCTACTAAGCTTCACTCTGATTTAAACTTTCTGTGAGTGATTTGACTCTACACTACACTTGACTGCCTGAATATCTGAATTTTCCATAGAATTAATATTATGGAAAAATAATCTGTTGCCATTAGGTTTGATGTATAAAGTCATGCATTAAGAATAAAGAACTAAACTTCTGACTTCTGACTGATATATATATACAGGACTGTCTCAGAAAATTAGAATATTGTGATAAAGTTCTTTATTTTCTGTAATGCAATTAAAAAAACAAAAATGTCATGCATTCTGGATTCATTACAAATCAACTGAAATATTGCAAGCCTTTTATTCTTTTAATATTGCTGATTATGTCTTACAGCTTAAGAAAACTCTAAAATCCTATCTCATAAAATTTTAATATTTCCTCAGACCAAGTTAAAAAAAAGATTTATAACAGCTGAGTGTTTGTCAAGGCTCAGGAAACCCTTGCAGGTGTTTCGAGTTAATTAGACAATTCAAGTGATTTGTTTAATACCCTACTAGTATACTTTTTCATGATATTCTAATATTTAGAGATAGGATATTTGAGTTTTCTTAAGCTGTAAGCCATAATCAGCAATATTAAAAGAATAAAAGGCTTGCAATATTTCAGTTGATTTGGAATGAATCCAGAATGCATGACATTTTTGTTTCTTTAATTGCATTACAGAAAATAAAGAACTTCATCACAATATTCTAATTTTCTGAGACAGTCCTGTATATAAAATATCATAAGCAGACATCGTTGTAAACCCATCTAATAACCATGTCAGATGCCTCTAACTGCCTCTCCTAGCCGAATTCCTATTTAATGGGATGCTGGTCAATGGTCTGTACTTGTGATGGAAGAGTTTATTGCTGAATGTAATACATGATTACAATTTAATGTGCATATATTTCACTAAAACATGCCATAATACCCAGTATTGCCTTATTTATGTGTAATTCACCCAAATATGTATTCACCATTTATCCCATAATCCCTGGCAAAAGTAATGCAAAAAGAGTAACTCTGGATCCTGAACTGCAGTGTTATATATCCTCTACCGGTAATTCTGAAACACTTTTAATCAACTTGAAGAAAACGTCTGATGAGGATCAGTTTTATTCTAAAACTTAGCTCAAGAGACAAGCCAGCACCAGTGGTTAGTCTACTTCTCTACAGATCATACCTGTGACGGGGTGAAACCCGACATCTTGAAGACAGAGTGGACCAGAGGAACCTCCGCTTTCAGCAGCATCTCCACATAGTGAGCTGTACACCAGTAGACCGGAGGGATTCCTGATTCAGCTACTTCCACAGGAAAATGGACCTGTCAACACAACCACAAGCTTTTTCATCTCAGAACATTGAAGTAGATTTCTGTATCTGTAAATATTTCCACTTTTGCTTCCACTACTTGTGGACATTTAAAAAAAAAACAGACACAATTAAAAGCTCCTTGTTTTTTTCCTCAGTGCTGGTCTGGAGATAAAAAGTTAATTTCATGAAAATGAAATAGTAAGAGCAGTACTATTTAATTTGCTATGTTCATGTGCACATTCCCTCCGAAGCGTGCGGCTGCCTCTTAATTATTTGTGGATTTTCTGTTTTCCGTGATATTGACAAAATCGACCACGTTGAGTACTTTGAGACCAACTGCTCTGTAGAGAAATGTGTGGCTGCATCATAAGCCCTGAGAGCAAGTAACAGACGAGTGCAATGGAGCTGTATCGACTTTGATGGGAGAAGACGCGGTGACAGATGTCGGCGTAATGATAAAACTTCTCCCCTGCAATTTTGTTTTCGACTTCTTCCACTATCTCGCTCCTCATTGATCTCTCTCAATCGTCTTCGTTTCATTTGTTTCTCACCGTGTTGAAAAATGAAGACAGTCAGACTGAAAGTCATTGTGAAAAATGGTCCTAGGATTCATCACCATCCCTATTTATTCATGTTTTCCGTTCTGTGATTGTTGACATGAGGTGGGATTAAATCAGACGGATGTCGAAGCTGTTAACAGTTGTGAGGCAGGTTTGAAACTCAATTTAATTCAGTTTATTTTGTATCGCCCAATATCACAAATTATGAATTTGCGGACGTTATATTCTGAACACATACGACATCCCTGACCTTTGACCTCACATCGGATAAGGAAAAACTCCCAAAAAATAGAGAAAAAACTTTCACGGGGAAACAAACACGTTAATCCAAAATCGCGTACGAAAAAAACATTCACAGGATCCTCCGTCAACACCACCTCCAGATACATGCAGATAGTTAGGCTTGCCTTCATATGAGGCTGCTAAAGTGTTACGACTGCATTATAACTGGACGCTGTTCTACTCACAGAGGCATGTATCCTCGCTGGCCAGATGAATGCAGAGGTCAGCAGAGGGGTCAGGTTCAGTAGCAAACCCAGAGACCGGTCCATGTCTCCAGCCATGATCAGGAACACTGTGGAGGTCAGCCAGTCGTAGCCGGGGTAACCGTTCTGCTGAGTAACTGGAGGGCCGAGTTAAAGAACCAAAGGACTGATGGGAAAGATATGCTCACACTCACAGCAATGTTCAACAAACATAGCTCTTTAGATTAGTTTTGCAACACGAAAGAGGTCCACTGATAATAAAAAGAGCCTTCTGAACGCACACATTGAATTGATAACAGCTATAATGAATGGAAAGTAGCACTTTGTATGCACAAATAAATCGGAATTCAATTCAATTCAGTTTATTTATATAGCCCAATTTCACAAATTACAAATTTGTCTCGGAGTGCTTTACAATCTGCACACATAGACATCCCTGCCCCAAAACCTCACATCGGATCAGGAAAAACTCCCAAATAACCCTTCAGGGGGAAAAAAAGGGAAGAACCCTTCAGGAGAGCAACAGAGGAGGATCCCTCTCCAGGATGGACAGATGCAATATATGTAATGTGTACAGAAGGACGGATTAGAGTTAAAATACATTCAATGAATATGACAGAGTGTATGAATAGTTCATAGTAGGCATATTCCACGATGGAGACCTCCACGATCCATCAGGCAGATGGCGGTAAATGTAGTAAAAACCTCTGCATTTTATTACTAATTAATGATCTGTTCAGAACTGAGCATCAGAGTGGCATAGCAATAAAAAATAAGAAAATCTGACTAATTCCCCTTGAAGTATTTGCCGGGAACAGCAGGTAGTGTTGTATTAATTAAACCACGTCATTAGTTACACACATATTATCAAAGCTGAAGCTGATTGATTTTGTGTATATTTTAAAGGATTTGTCGAGATCCGGTTTAGGCGTCACTAGAGTGCTAATGTTTTGTGAAATAAAGCATTACACTAATACCACTTTACTGTCGACTCACACTGCAGAGTGTC
Source organism: Pseudoliparis swirei (assembly GCF_029220125.1). NCBI lineage: Eukaryota > Metazoa > Chordata > Actinopteri > Perciformes > Liparidae > Pseudoliparis > Pseudoliparis swirei. Next base: position 16,292,673 of record NC_079399.1, on the reverse strand, counting down.
AACCAGAGAGAGCAACGCTGTGACAATCAATTAACCGTGACGCACCAGACCATTATCTATTCACAGCCTCCTACAGCAACGATCCAGCTCTCTGGATCACTGTGTGAAAATATGATTTTGTGGTATGAAGAGTCGAGTGTGATTCCTGTGAGATTCAGCCAATATGAATAATTTACTACACGGTCTCACAGGTGTCACCGAGGTGGCACCGCTGCATTGTCAACACCACATTACAGCAGAAATGGCGAGAATACAAAGCAGCACGATCCGAAACACCACAACACAATCTCTCATTTATCTAACTTTGAGCTTTCTGGAGTGGTTCTTTTAAGCTCTGATGCATTTACTCCACGTGTCCAAGTTCCATTTCGACATTGGATGAATTCAATCATATCCCACGGGAAGCGAAGGACTGCCCCGTATGCAGGTTCTGTTGCACGAGAACTGAGGAGCTTTTAGTCGGGGAGTGAGAATGCAATCTGGCTTCGCTCCAGAAAAACAACCCCGGGCTGACAACACTTCCTGTTTTCTACGTCTTTCTGCTGATTTACTGCCTGAGAATAATGTAAACCTTTAATTTTTCTTCAGGCAGAATGCGTACAGGAATATTGATTCTGCAAGTCGCCCTTCAAACATTCCCTGGGTTTAGTGCTACTGCAACAACACGTCTCATGTGCTTTACACACTCAGAAATGATGAATACTGAAGAGAAGTGGGCTCGGTTTGTTTGCCCTCGGTAACCAGCGCAAAGTTCACACCTCTTTGAAACTCATCGGCAGACACGCCTTATCTATTTGTAGTTCACTTAGTCAAGACGGCATTTTGAATATTAAAGAATTATAAATAAAGCAGAGCCTGAAAAAAAATATATATTTTGATTTATCACCACTCAGAATAAAAATACAGACTTAATGAAACAACTTCTCCTCCTCTCTGAAATCAATCTCTTTTTTTTCTTCCGTACTTCAAATTAGAGACTTCTGCTGTTAAAATCTGATCTGTGAATTTAAAAACCATGCGGCCACTTTGTAGTCTCAAAAGTAAAATAAAATCGTATCAATGTGTTATTGTCTGCTAGCCCCCTAGATAAAGTCTGGATGAATGGAGAGTTGGGAGTATTAAAGCCAGAAGAACAGCTTTCAGTCAGGTGACAAGGACACACACCGTAACACCAACAACACTCACGCTGTGTGACAGCCGGTCCAGAATGTCACAGGCAACAACAGCGGGAGCGCCCCAACGTGTGTGAACCCACGGCGCCGGATGAGCTCACACACCTCTTCATGCTTTCATCTCCTCAACAGTCAGGTGTAAAGTCTGGCCGCTCTCTCTATCCACAGCGGACATGAGGAGAGAGTGAAGGCGAGTAAAGCCGCAGGGCCCGATTACCTCCCTGGTCGTGTCCCACCGGCTAAGTGGAGTCCTCGCCGACATTTTCAACACATCACTGTCACAGGAGACTGTTCCCCACCGGCTTCGAGGCAGCCGCCACCTTCCCTGAAACGACAAAAGTCCAGTCCAAACGACGACAACGAGAGTGCTTTGAGAGACTGGCTCTCCGGCACATTGAAAACAAGCTCCCTGCCAGCCTGGACTCCCACCAGCATCCAGAGCCCACAGATCCACAGAGGAGGTCCTCTCCGCTCAGCCCTCATCTGGAAACACCGACGTCAGAATGCGGTGCGTTGATTTCAGCTCAGCGTTCAGCACGCCTCTGTCAATCAGTTTTAGATTAGTGAAGACTATCTCTGCTCAGTGTTGACGTGTTCAATGTCCCGCATACAAAGGGGAACTTTCGGAAGGAGAGAGAAGCCAATCAGTTGCTATGGAGAACAAAAGGAGGCTGAACTGAGCCGTGTAATCTGGGTTGTGTTGCTCCGACAGAGACGGACACTATCAGGTCCTCGCTGTCCCTCTCACAGGGGGACTGGTGAAGTTATTAATGATCTAACCTGTCACTACACTCACACACACACACACTCACACACACACACACACGCACCCACGCACACACACACAGACATACACAAACATACATACACGCATACAGACACATACACACAAACAGACAGACACAAACATAAACACAACCCACACACACAAACAGACACAAACATACATGCACGCACACAGACACACACACAGACACAAACACACACACACAAACCCGCACACACTGGTTTAAGTGTTTACTCATGCTTAACGAATGCTAAAAAGCGTGTAGTTATAAAGTGTTCCTGTAAAAAGATATTGGATCTCAAATTAAAACAAAATGTAAGTATGTGTCATCGTCTGTGAGAACACGTTGTGATGGTTACGTGAATATGTTTGTGTTATTGTGTATTTTAATGCCTTTAATGAAGCAAAGTCTCACTCCCACTTCGGCGTGCTGCTTTCTTGACTATTCAAACATCTTGTTTAACACTGTAAATGTGTTTATTTATTTGAGATGGTTCATCTTTAGATATTATTCGTTCCAAACATTTTGTAATACATGGACTTGACTTGCTCATGGAAAGTCATCTGATTATCTGATCGTTTTTGGAGTCAAATCGCATATCAATTAATATACTTAAACGGTGTAGCCCAAGAAAATGTGCAAAATGACAGATGAATAACATACCAGTCACAGTCTACCTACTCTTCATGAGTCCAGATGTGGAGTCTATAAAGGATACGGAGCTCTGAAGCAGTGTTGACTCTCTGTGTGGACAAGACGATCTTCATGTGCTGCATGAGCAGAGGCAGCTCCCTCACAGCGTCTTCAGTCAGCAGCTTGAGGTAGCTGCCGTACCTGTGGAGAAAAGACAACAGAAGGAATATCTCACTTTCTCAATCCTCAAAATGTTCGTGTTACACAGTTTTAGCGAATATTGGATATTTTACCACAGTCAAATATGATCTCTGCATATTGTATTTAAAAATACTTTAAATGACGAGTTAGTTCAAGTTCAGTGTACTCTTATGAACCCCCTTATACTTAAATGAAAGACACACAGCACAATGGGATATTTGTTAATAAAGAGGCAACAAAAATATTGAGACCTCAGGCAAATACACTAAAATGTGGATTAATTATTACATGCATGTCAAACAACTTATAACCCTTTAAGACGCGGTGCTCTTTGTGTGAGGTGTAAACATGGCGTGGTTCTTCAGGTGTTCATCCGGGTCAAAAAGAGCAGAGTGAGAACTCGTGAGAGGACGTGCTCTCTCTGTGCACAGCAGCATGTTTCTCTTTTGGATGGACATGTGTGGACAGGTGGCTTTGTGTTCCTCTGGGGGAAACCTCCCTGAGCCCACAAGGGGCCACTGAATCGGAAACAGCTGGCGTCGCTTGTTGCTGCACTCCATTTCAATCCCTTGTCTGTCTGGAGAATTCCTTTTTTTTTTGTCAGCATTGGTCTTCTCCAATTGTTCTCTCATTTTTAGGTGAACATTATCAGCTGCAAAAGGAAGGAACACCTCGCCTCCGTTACCAGATGCATGAATGATGTGAATGCACAAAAAACATCAACACATGTGCGTCCCCATACAATAAAACTGCGTCGTCACTATGTTACGAGGGAAACAGATTTTTCTCGCGTATTACATTTGTTTTGAAGTATTTAACCAGGGTTCATACTCATGTTGACCAATGGATTTCCATGACATTTCCATGACTTTAAACCGAATTTCCAATGACCAAACATGTTGTGAAATCTCGGTGTGTACATGAGTATACCTTAAATGACACAAATGAATGAGAGACAAGTTTGATTAAAAGAATACATTTGATGATATGGGTTTTATTGTCATTGCATAGAGTACATTGAAGCGAAAAAGAAAGAAAAAGGAAGGAAGGAAAGATTAGGAAGACAGGCGAGGGAAGAGAGAAAAAAAACCCCCCCCCCCCAGTGGGAGGGGGCAGTAACAAGGCAAAAAAAAAAAACCAGCAGCAACACACATACACATTAATAAAACATAGGGGAGGAAAGGGGGAAGGGGAGTAAAGAAGCAAAGATGATAGCCCAGCAGCCAGGAGGGGGGAGTGACCCAGCACGCACAGCAGCCAGCCCGGTCCTTCAGCCATTACAGCGCCGATCACATTTTTTTAAATGTTAACTCTTTTAATCAAAATGAAAAAATGATTTTTTTTTTACATGGGATTACATTATTTTCAAGGCCTTTTCCAGGCCTGGAAATAACCATTTTTAAATTCCATGACTTTTCCAGGTTTTCCATGACCGCACGAACCCTGGTAACATTTCTAGAAATAAGGTCACGGTGAATATGTGGTCAACACAAGACTTTCACCCAGGGAAGAGCGCCATCTACATACACATTACTAACTCTGCTTTCTTCCCGGAGTCCTTTTGACTTCACGTCTCATGGGGTCATCGGACCCTATGAGACGACATAGATCCTATCTGCCTGATGGATCATCGAGGTCTGGGTCGTGGAATTCCTGCTACCAACTACGCCACTGTCCTGTTGAGACTCCGCCCACTGTTGAGACTCCGCCCACTCCTCCTCTCTACCTCCATCTGCCTGATGGATCGTGGAGGTCTCCATCGTGGAATATGCCTACTATGAACTATTCATACACTCTGTCATATTCATTGAATGTATTTTAACTCTAATCTGTCCTTCTGGTCACATTACATCTATTGTTCTGTCCATCCTGGAGAGGGATCCTCCTCTGTTGCTCTCCTGAAGGTTTCTTCGATTTTTTCCCCCTGAAGGTTTATTTTGGAGTTTTTCCTGATCCGATGCGAGGTTTTGGGACAGGGATGTCTATGTTTACAGATTGTAAAGCACTCAGAGAAAAATTTGTAATTTGTGAAATTGGGCTATACAAATAAACTGAATTGAATTGAATACGTAATTTAATTAATGTAACTTAACTTATTTTAAGCCAAACCATAATGTTTCAGTTGAAGTAGTTTTGTTGCATTTTTTATTTGTTTAAATGTACAACCTGAACCACAAATTTAAAACTACGATCATAATTCAGGATCAAATACATTCCCTGTAAATTGTTGTTGAGAATGCGGTTTAATGAATACACGGTTGGATATAAAAATGGAAAAATAAGGCGGTAGAATGAATCTTGCATGCCATGTTGGGGAATTGGCTCTCAGGTGAGCTCTGATTACAGAGTGAAATTGCTTGCTGTAAGTTCATGATTGAAGTGAAATGTGAATATTGGTTAATGTGGGAGCAATGCTGTGGCTCTGAATACAGGGAACGGTTAGAACAAGACCTGCAGCAGATAGTTGGCTGTAACACGTGTCTCCGGTCTCAAACTCGGGTCAATTTACCTTTTTCATTTGTTTTCGCAGAATTCAAGTGTATTTTCTGAAACGGCCGTGACTGATATGACGCGTGCCGTTCAGAGAGTTGTTGTACACCGGCAGGACTCTCCTTCCCTCCCATGTTGCAGGCGTCAGAAAACGGTCTAATTAAATGCAGGTTCACGAGCTAGAGAAAAAAACACTGAGCTGTACATGCCTGAGACAGGTGTTGATTCCCAGCTGCTCCACAGATGATAGTACAGCACTCTTAACACTCTTCTCATCCGCTGTAAAACAAGGCAATTAAAAAGGGGATATGGCTGATGTTTGTAGGGGGAATAAAACACTCCCTAGACATCACTAACAGGGGTGCGTTACGACGGCAAAGAATTTAAAAACATGAAAACGTATCATGACTTGCTGCTTACTGCACTACGGATGTGATGTTGCGTCTGGGTAATTTCATCGTCGGCAGTTTTACAGCGGTTGTTTGCCGTTGAATTGTGACGTCTGTGAGGCAGCGTGGCATCAAGGTGACTGAGGTAATTTGTCTATCAGTCAGCCGCGGGTCATTTCACAGCAACATTTTGAGGGTTCAGAGCAGTGGAGTCATCACTCATCATTTTAGGAGCGTGGTGGACTTTTTGGAAGAAACTACCGCATGAAATGTTTGCCCCTGTGAGAAAAGCTCCTTATCTCAGGACTTAATCTTTATCTGTGGAGCGAGAGACTACAGCAGCAGAAAATGCTGCAGCAGGGCAGCTTTAGATCCACATGCCACGGCTTTGTACAGATCGTTGAGCTATCCGTCTCACCCGCTGCTCTCATGGGCTCTTACTTAGCCTCATTAAGTGTGCAAAATCCTAAAAAAATATATTGGTTTTTGGAGTTACAGTTGTAATTGTGAGGCGAGAGCGATGAAAAAAGCAATAACTGCGCGAGGTCTGATATTTTGTTTTGGAAGATGTTTCCACTGTCTTTGGGGTAAAGGAATGTTATTGCATCGGTGCTAATGCATCCCCTGCTTCAGACAGTTTGTGGTCAGATGATGAGAAGATTTTGATAATTAATAGAAACAGTATTATCCAGACAGCATCAGTGGCAGGGAGAACTTAAAATCCAATTTACAGGCTAATGGTGCAGAAATACGAAAGGGAAACGATAACATGGTCACTGTAATCTTCACATCAAAGTGATAAGTCAACATTGTTGCCCTTGAAAGCTGAGCCACGTGGATGAATAACATCAACACATCATCACACCTTGTATTAATTGATAGAAAGTAGCTTGTGACAGAGGCTTGAAGCAGTGGCAGAACAACCAGTGCTGCATTTTCTCTCATCACATATTAACATCTCTAAAACCTCTTGCTGATAGCAATTACTGTCTAATGGAGATGAATGCTTTTGTATTTATTCCCTCCCTCCCCGCTCATTCCCTTCCAGCATTGTGCCACCGGAGTCTACTTAGGAGTTTGTAATAAATACAATCACAGCCGTATAAACTTTTGTTACAAAGACCAAAAGTTGTATCCTTGATATTAGTTGTGCAAATGTAGATGTTTACAAGGAGGAGACGGTGCAGTCTTAGAAATATAAATCTTCCAAATTAAAAATGAGACGTCCGAGGTGATCAGTATCTGCAGGTCCATTACTACGAAGTGAACACCATCTTTTAGTGTAAATAAGTAAATAAGTGAAGCTTGAAACTATAACTCACAAGCTGAGGACAGGTATCCCAACATGTTACATGTTACGACCTTTCAACCTTTGAGGAGGCTTTGCAGGTCGTTAAGTATATCCACGATCGGGCTGATCTCAAGTATCTACAATACATAAAATATATTATATAACAGACAATCTTTGCACGCCGTTATCGGAAGTGTGCGATGCGATTCCGAGGAGACGAAATTAAACACCCTCGTCATTTCCGGGCCCTGCTGAGTGAATGCACGGATCAATACTTACGCTCATTCATTTGTTTCATGTTGCCATCTGATACCCTTATGATAATCCTGAATATATCCAATGTAGGCAATAAAGACGTGGATGTAAACTGCTAAATGACCGGTACCATACAACCAGCAGAGAGCACACTAGTTCAAACTACAACTGTCTTATTTTTATTAAGCATTTTTTTGCAAGTCAAGCTATGTTGGAATGACAACGTTATTATTCCTTGTATGCTAATATACTGGCAATAAAGTTGAATTGAACGGACTTGTGGTTTTCAGGTATTTTTGCTCTAAAATAGAGAAAATAAATTGATTTAAGCCAAAAGCAGAATGTGGAAAGAAATCTATTCAAATTAGGATTTATGTGAGAAAGAGTAGCTTTCTGTCTAAGCTATGAAGATGTAACAGTCACATAAAAAGGTGCTCTCTCTCTGTTTCAAGCCATCCAATTTCAACAAGCAGCTGAAATAATGAGATTGCTTGACAGCTGCCTTCAGGAGTCGGGCCGTGGATGGCGAGGCGATACAACTCAGAGCTGTCAGCTGACAGAGTTAATACTGCGTACAATGGGGCAGCAAGTAGGGCAGAGTGGCAGAGACTGTAGTCAACGTCCATCAAACACTAAGAGGAGCCCAATACCTCTCGTACCCCGAAGACACACAGACCCATACACACATACACACACACACACACAAACACAGACACAAACATACACACACACACACACACAAACAACCACCTACATACACCCACACACACACACAGACACAGACACAAACATACACACACACACCTACATACAAACACACACAGACATACACGCACACACACACACAGACACAGAAAGAAACATACATGCAAGCACGCACACACACACATACAGACACAAACATACACGCACGCACACACACACAGACACACAAACATACATACACAGGCACACACAACACAAACAGACACACAAACATACACGCACACACACAGACACACACACACACAAACATACATACACACGCACAGGCACACACAACACAAACAGACACACAAACATACACGCATGTACACACACAAACATACACACACACGCACAGGCACACACAACACATACAGACAGACATAAACATACACGTATGTACACACACACAAACATACCTACACACACAGGCACACACAACACAAACAGACACACAAACATACACGCATGTACACACACAAACATACACACACACGCACAGGCACACACAACACAAACAGACAGACACAAACATACACGCATGTACACACACAAACATACATACACACACACAGGCACACACAACACAAACAGACACACAAACATACACGCATGTACACACACAAACATATACACACACGCACAGGCACACACAACACAAACAGACAGACACAAACATACACGCATGTACACACACAAACATACATACACACGCACAGGCACACACAACACATACAGACAGACACAAACATACACGCACGCACACAGACACACACACACAAACATACATACACACGCACAGGCACACACAACACAAACAGACAGACACAAACATACACGCACACACACACACACACACACACACACACACAGACTGTTACACTCTCTCACCACACAAATGTGACCGGCAGATTGCAGAATCCAACGAGAGCCATGACAGCTGTCTGGTCTCCTCGGAGGCTCTGAGGTGGGAGGAATATCAGAGGGAAAATAGGATTGCAGCGACTGTGTGTATGAAATAGAAAGTACACCAGATAACCTTCATTTTAAAGCAACGGAGAGATGCAGAGACGTGAGTTAAAGTGACAATTTAATACCAGATTGTTGGTCTGATGCTGAAGCAGACGGTGCCCAACAGATCTCAGGGTGTCACAGATGTTACACAGCAACTGGACTGGCGGATGGATTGTGTGCCTGTTGAAACATGTCTGACCAAAACCAACTGCTCAGATGATACTTGTGTATCATGTGTTGATTACTTGCAGTTATTTTGTTCCATGTTTCCAAAAATATTTCTGTTAAATGATACATTGCAGTGCATTTAATACAAGTCCATTAAAGTCCCCTGCTATGTTTTTGTGAGTAAGTGAGGAACAATATTTTTGATTGGTCCAGTATTGAGCGGGAGCACTGAAGCCGGCAGTCGTTAAACAGGCTGCAATGTCATTTTTCGAGCAATTCCTCACCGTCAATGTGCTTGTTTTTACCAACCCACAGGCTTACATTTATATTCTAAGTGTCTCAAGGACAGCATGTTTATAAGCTGCATCACAGACCGGAAAGCACTGCAGAGGGTGGCAAACGCAGCCCAACGCATCACCGGTACGCCACTTCCTGCCATTGAGACCGTCCCCCTCAAGCAGCTGCCACCTCACTTAACTAATAGCCTTGATCAGATAAAGAGAAAATTACATAAAAACGTTTTTTTCTCTTTAGGGTCCTTTCTATAATGTCGTAAGACACTTATAATAACAAACAAACTCTTTCAGAGGACGTACATTGCTGCCGGCTGAAGTGCTCTTTATCAATGATGGACCATTTAATGAAAATGTTGTCTTCATTAGTCACTTAGACACAAAAACATGGTAAAATAGAGTCATGGTAAACAAAATACAGAAGTTACACTTCAACACATGATTTTGTGACATCACAACTAGTTTGGAAGCTAATCATCATCCACGATGCAGACTGTGTACAAGGAAATTAGTTTTCAAGTGAAGAGAGATGTGTGTACATGAATTCCCGAAAGCTTTGATTGCTGCCTGCATCCACACATCTGTTAGATATAACAGATTTTTCTACTTCAGTTTTGTATTGACCTGATTTCTCAAGTTGTTGTCTATGATGTAAAATATAATAAAAGGATAAACCTTTCAGACATATAAGACCTAGAAGACATTTCCTTATTATCAATCTAATGTGTAACATGTGGGAGGAAGACTTGGAAGTGTTCAATGTATCAAGATTATTACAATTGTAAATGATATTTAAAAAAATAAAAGAATGTCACAATGTGGAAATATCAATAACTTTGAAGTGTGTGAGTAAAGTTAGATGAATAATTCATCAAAACAAACACTTCCAAGATTCTCCATCAATGTGGCCTCAGAGGAGACGTGCCTCTGTGCTGATAGAAGTCATCCAATACACTGTGGGGAGATAGTTAAATCTTTAATGAAAAAATGCTATCCCCTAAGTAGAAAACATAAAATAATCAAAACTAAAAGATTCATGACTAGTAGTCTCTGTCTGCTTGGCTCCCTGTGTTGCCGTTTGGAACGCATGCTTGGCACTTGAAAGTGCTGCTTGCAGCGTTGTCAACAACCTTGTTAACTCGAGGGAAGGAAAGAAAGGTTTGGCTGAAACGATAATTTTTCAATCCAGAAGCAAAAGTAAATTGCACTATTTTAAAGGTCCACTGAGGGCGACATGCTGGAGTCGGCGAATCCTTGAAACTGCCCTCGCTGATGCTGTCGTTTTTTTGTTAGTTCGATTATCAATTTATTTAGTTTGATCGTGTCACATCCTGTGTGCTTCCTGTTTTATTTTGAAGTCCTTGTCTCTTGTGTCCTCTGTTTCCTGTCCCTGTGATTGTCTGCCCTGTCCCTGATTGTTCATTCCCTTCACCTATGGAGGACTTAAAATGTCGTAAGTATAAATATATAAATACATAAATAAATGAATAAATATAGGAATACATAAATGCTTAAATAAATGTATAAATAAATACAGGAATACAAATAAATAAAATTAAAATATTTATTTTATTTAATCATTAATTTATTAATTACTGTATTTATTTATGTATTTATACATTTATATAAGCATTTATGTATATATCCCTGTATTTATTCATGCATTTAATCATTTATTTATTTATACTTAAGACATTTTGAGTCCTCCATATTCACCTGCCTCCTGTATGATTGCAAGCCCCACCCTCATTGTTTCCAGCTGTGTCTCGTTGCCCTGTATATTTCTGCCACTGCCCTCATAAATGTTTGTGAATGTGACAGATAGTGCTGCATACTTCAGTGTCAATAGTCAGGTGGTAAAGACATACTCAATCATTCATTTAGTTGCCAGTATGCAATACATACTAATTGGGTATGTAGTATTCAGTAGTATGCAAATTTGAAGACAGCCAGCTTGAAGCTGGCCAGGGCCGGGCTTCGTGGAGTTATTTTGCAGACAGCAACGTACCATAAATGAGTTTGGCAATGTCGGCGGAGTGGTGCCGTCGGCTCACCGCTCATGCTCGTTGACTCCAGGAGAGAGGAGGAAGGAAAAGGCGGCTGTGAAGTTATTCAGCACTCGTGTAACGCTGGCAGCCAAAGTGAACTGCGGTCAATGAGCCGCTGTTTGCCCGCTGCGGACGTCACGCTGGAGCGCAGAGCCCTGGAACGTTGCTCCTGCTGCTACACACAGCGTCGCATACTTGCTTATTCAAATGTAATTGAAATTGAACGTGTCGAGCGTCCAAATCGCAAACGGCACTCGTTCGTGATGAGCGGTTCTCGGGATATGCAAAGTAGACAGACAGCGAGGCAAAGATCCTTGTTGTGTATTCAGATATAGTTAGATTGTATTTCAGACACATAGACCCACGCTGACATTTATTTATCTTCTTGGCACAAATGATTGGCTAACACACACACACACACACCTGCATTACCGCTAAGAGTAATATATCAGGATAAATGCATTTTGTTATGAAGTTGGCACGTACCCATTTAGTATCCTACAGTTCAATTCAATTCACTTTATTTTATATTGCCCAACATAGTTAACCTGTCGTCTTACACAAGTAGGGTGCACGGAGCATATTAAACTGCAGGCAACTATAGCAACAATTATGTAGCCTTGTAGCAGGTATCTCCAACTGGGACTGGTTTGTGTCATGTTATTGATATGTATTCAACCACAACTAATTCAATAATATTTAGAAATCTTAATATTGCCATGATGCAATGCTGCAACATTGTTCACAATGTCCAACAACATCCAGATACATTGAAGTAACACGAGAGATTCTTTTTTTCACGATCTACTTCATATTTAGAAAAAACACTCCACACAATTTGAGGTCCGCTTCGACTCAGCTCTGTGAAATTCAGTCTTAAAATGTTTCTGTTTGTATTTGCATCTTGCCGTGTAACTATTGATTATGTTTTATTCTATTAAGCCTGTGTTCAGCTCTATTTCAAATCTGTAACATTTCTTCAATATTGCAGACAAAAAGCCTCCTATTACAAGAAATATATTTCAGAGACATTAAAATGTTCTTAAAAACACTGAAGACTATTATGGAAAGTAGAATAACCTGCAGCAGTACCGGAGAACAGTACCAAGATTAATCTGTCTCTAAAAGACTGATGATCGGTGAAGGGAAGCTACCGTGCTTTTAACACAACAATACGGCAGTCCGGACATTTTCAGAGTTTAGAAAGCTAGAAAGGAAACTGGTCACACCTGTCAAAGGTGCACTGAGCCGTACAAAAAGTTAATGACTGATGCAATAACGTGTCTAATTGCCAAAGGAAATCAGGAGACGGATGAGGACAGCTGAGCTTCGATCATCCATCTGTTAATATAAATCTGAATTATTGAAGGTACTGATGTGTAAACCCAACCAGTCAGGCTTCCATCTTATCCTCTCATCCGCCATCAAATCAAAACTATACAATTTTCTAGTGGCTCAGCTCCTGAGAGGCAATGGGAGTTTGCTCATCTAGTCTACATGTATTATGTGGACTTGGATAATGCTTGTGACTGTGCCCGAGTACTGCAGGAAACTGGAGTACCTGGGTTGTACAGCTACAAACCACCTGGTCCCTGTCACACCAAAGTGAGAGCTCAGGCTTCTCACTTGATGTATTACCTCAGTAAACATTGTGGACGTGCGTATGGTCTAAACTAAGCACTTGTTTCAAGTCTTCTTCAATACAGCATGAGGTTAATTTAGTAAACTACGGTCCCATTTAAAGCCAAACAGACCATAAAGTGGAGTATGCTTCAGGGTCTGAAGTCTGCATATGAGAGTCTAACACATTTCCAGTGAGTGTTGGCCTCCGCCGGGGCGGTCCATTGTCACTGGTTCGTACCGATTGTTCATGCAGATAATATATAAACGTCTCTTAATTTCTGAGGGGCTGAGTCAGGGAGGAGAAGCAGCTGAACACATCATTTGCTTATTTTATTGTTCTATTGTTCCCCCCTACTGCTCTTTGCTATTGTCTGTGTTGCTGGAAACCTCTTTGTCTTTTTGCTCATGAATAAATTGAAATATTTGACTGTGTGATGCCTGCACTGGGCTTCATCCTCTCCAGTGCTTAAAGCAGTCGCATTGTCATAATAATGGTAATATTACTAATCAGTGCCAGATGATTGCACAGATTGCATTATTTGAGCAGGGGTCTAAAGCACCGGTGAATCAATTCCAATCTAAAGTTCATTTGGGGCGGCTGTAGCTCAGTGGGGTAAGGGGGTCGGCCTGCAACCCCAAGGTTGTCGGTTCGATCCCGGCTCTCCCCATTAGTTGCAAGTCAAAGTGTCCTTGAGCAAGGCACTGAACCCCCAGTTGCTTCCTGGTCGCATCACTGCAGCCCACTGCTCCTTAATAACTAAGGATGGGTTAAATGCAGAGAACTAATTTCCCCTTGGGGATTAATAAAGTATATATCTTATCTTATCTTATCTATTATTTCCAGTGATAGATTGATTGAAAAATACAGTATTGTATGTTTAAAACATACAGAATTGTATATTTAAAATATAGAGTCCTGTATATTTTAAAACATAAAGTACTGTAAATGTAGAACATACAGTACTGTAAATGTAGAACATAGAGTTATGTATATTTTAAATCCGTGATTACATCCACCAATACAGCAGGTATCATGTTAAACTTGACTTGAGGACAGATGTTGCTGCATGTTAAAATCAATACAAACAGCTCACTACTTTGTTTTAAAAATTAACAACAACAACAACAACATGTTTTGTGGGTGAAGGGCTTGGTGTTACCATAGTCTGTTTTAAGTGTATTTTGTAAAAAATATGTAAAATGAGATATGCAATTAGTACTTCAGTATGCAAGGTTTTCTGGGTATTCACTAATTAGCAGCTGTTCTTTCGAGCTGATCAAGTTGTTTAGCCTGACGGCTACAAAACTAGCCAACCTGCTGAAATCCTTCACGCGCTGGGAAACATAACACATTATATGACCTGGGGTAAACTCTGCACTGACATTTAGGAAGAATTTCTCCACGTGTGTAGCCGTATGCAGCCCACCGGGACTGTCCCTGACTTCCACACGACATCGAAGAGGTGTGTCAACTGAGAGACCTCAACACGACTCAGAGCCGTCAACATGTCAAGATAAGTCCCATCCAACCCTACATGGTACCAGCTACTCAGAAACCCATCACTGTGTTTGAGTTGTAGTCCTTCCCAAGTATTTAGAAATAACTAGATATATTCAAACCAGTGATTTGAAAAAAATCAGGTTGCACCGGTACAATTTAATTAATATTTTAGCATAGTATGGACTTAAATTGTGTAAATATGTATTGTTTTCCAATGAAACGCAATTTAAATAAACAGGAACTAAATGTCACAAAAGATGTATCCTTTGCAAATGTAGGTATTTGTCTATCGAAACAAATATCTGTTTCCTATTAAGCAATATTCATTGGTCATAATGACATATCCAATCAAACTCACCTGAATGTTATGTTGTGTTATATGTGTCAAATCAGAATTTATCAAATCAGATATTCCCACTGGATTCCATATCTCACTCTTCACTGTGAACAGGTTTCACATTAGCAAGCTACGGTTAATGTTTGGATTAATCAGCCACGCAACAGTTACACTTGAAACAACTAATCTCTCGTTATAATTCAGTCATGGATAAAACTCCAATCAGAGGATCGGCGGTTCGATTCCCCCGCCCTAGTCCATGTCTCCTTGAGCAAGACACTTAACCCTGAATTGCTCCCCGTAGCTCTGATTCTAATATGATTGTAAGCTAAATGTAATGTAACATCAAATGGCCTTAGACACTGGTTGGGGCTTCTAGACATTCCCACTTCAACCTTTCTGGATATTTGGATAAACCGAGTCAGGCAGACGCAACACCATATCATCAGAGTGACAATACATACCACCAAAACAAACCACTGGCACATTATATAAACAAACGTTTGTATGAATCAGTGGAGCAAAATATAAATTGTTCTAAGTTTGAAACCATTTCACTATTAAATGCTTCTTTAACTGAAAGAATATCTGGTAACACTTTCTTACTGCATTTTAAACATAAACATAATAAGTGATAATCTGATTATAGCACGGTATACTTCATACTGGTTCATAACAATAGCCATAGCACATTATGAAGCATTTTATAATGATATAAGGTCCACTATCATAAGACTTCATAATTGCTCATTGACATTTTAGAATAAATATTTCTTATTGTGACTTATAACCAGCTGGTAATGTTTACATGGCCGTCCCTCAGGAATTGCATCACTTTAATTAAAGAACCCAATGCACACTTGAGCAGCGTATAATCACATTATAATCCTGTGATTATAATACATTATAAAAGCATTATTATATATTACAAATATATGAATGATAATACACTATGATACTAGCATAAAATAATGTCAATGAGATGTTCAGTATTATGATAGTTGACCATATAAGTGATTATAAAATGTTTTTGTACGAAATATTTTTGTTGTAAAGTATTATGATACAAATAGATTGAAGCAGAAGTGTTTATCAATCATTATTGACGTTGGCGTCACAGAAAGTGTTCCTAAATATGTACATTTAATATTCATACACCAGAAACCAACAGCAACGACAGAAGAGAAAACAGTCGGATGTCGCGTGTACAAAGATCATGGCTCACTTCAGTGCTCCACAGAGTACCCTTCATTCATTTTACTTTCACTGAATTATCAAGGTATTGCTCTCTCCACTGACCTTTGCACCGAGCGAAGAAGCACTCTGAGGAAGAGTTGGATAGATGGGCCGCAGCTTTCTCCAGAAGGTCAGCCAGCACTGAGGAGAAAGAAAACAGCGACGTAAACAAAATGTATACTTGAACAGCCTCAATAAATCTTGAGTTCGCAAAAAATCCAATTTACAAATTCTCATACATCCGATCTTTCCAACTATTTAGAGAATGTGGATAATATCCTGTTTTATAAACTACGACAGTCATCAACCCTGTTACAAAGTAAGTGGTCTGGAGAAACACATTTCCTGTGAATCATACAGTATGCATGTTTAATGTAGCAAACACTGAATCATTGGTATAAAAGAAAGGCCAACAAAGTCATAGTTATATATATTTATAGTTCATAAATTAAGCAGTAAACAGATATATGTCTAACAGAGAAGACCATGATTCAACTGAAGAAACACATGAAATCCCCTACAGCTATAGGCTAGACATACGGCCTCTACAATCCAGTGGGACGGCCTCTGGCTGGACAATGGCTCGTCTTTGTGAGGAAGTGGTCCAGGACACGAACAGCTGATCTGCTTTCCTGAAACCTGCCGATCTACTCACGTACACATGCAGTGCAGGACATAATGTGTGAGCCTTTGCTCCTCTGACAAAGAACATGGAGGTGGGTGAAAAGCTGAGAGCTCCACCGTGAGACATCTGTAGGCTGACTCCATCACCTTCGGCACCAGGGCCGGGGTTGGGTTGCATTCAGACCTCGGCGAGCCCTGGAGCAAACTGCAAGCAGGTCGGGCGAGTGGATAACGCCGATAAGTCACTCACACACTTTGCTGTGGTTAGAGCCAAGAGCAACACTGATTTGAGTGAAATAGACATCATCTCTACCGCCTCCAGAGGCTCAAATGGGTGTTGAGAGAGGACCTCCAACACCACCAATAGATCCCACAGAGGAACCAGGGGCCTGGAAACGGGGAGCTCACGGCGAGCACCTTTCATGAAACGACCTACTCAAAGATGCTGCCCCACCGGCTTCTCTCCACAGCCTAAATGACAGGCTGAGATAGCCTCTAAATAAACGTTAACATTAGAAAAAGCCTTACCCATGTCTACTAAATCTTTCAAAAAACACAGCAGGTCCACTACTGAACACTGGAAAGGAATAATGTGCCTCAAATGGGACCACGCCTCAAAAACCACCATTTACCACTGTAAAGAGGGCGAGTGGAGGCGGCCCTTGCACTCTGAATGGTGTCAATGACCAGTGCAGGTAGGCGTGCTGCGTTCAGGTTCCACCTCTCACAGAGCGCTATCCGGTCTGGGTTAGGGTGGTATAGATCTCCCCTCTGGCCTGGGAAAGAAGGCCCCTGTGTATGGGGAGAGGCAACACAACTCTACAACGACACAGGAGCTGAATCTGGCAGCAAAGATCGTCATATAGACTCAACTATTGTACATTCATATTCACTCATTTGGAAAATCATTCCAAATGTCACTTAATACAAGTGCCACGTACTCGTAGGAGCTCTTCTTTACTATCATATTTGTACATATGTGAATTGTTTTTCTTCACAGTAGCTCTTGAAAATATATTCTTTTCCACGGGAACATAATACCTCCTTTGACATCTTCATGAATCACTTATTCTAGTGTCATGGAAAAAGTATAAATATCTTGCATTAGCCTGCTGGTGGTATCTTTTACATACACTCGGTTTATTATGTACATCTACTTAACTCACAAGTGAATGTGATCCAAAGCCCTGAAATTAACACAACCTACCTGATTTTGTTGGAACTTTATCGGCTGCAGTTAGTTATATTTTAAATATATAGGCGTTTACAATATTCAGGCTACCCTACTTCATATAAATATTCATGCTCTCCTAAATGTGCCCATTCATGTAATAAAAAGCTGATATTTAAAGTAACAGCCCCACTTCTGGTCCATTTTAAGTACTGCATTTAACAATGTAATCTATTTCAATGCATTTTAATGTACTTTTGACATGATGTCTAACGGCTGCTAATGACCATTGATAGCCACCTCCTAGCATTTGGCTTCGACTCGCCACCAGTTACCCTTTCACATTTAACAAAGCTGAATTCTATCCGGTTCTGTACTTGAAAAAGGACTCAAGTGGCACCAGGGGAAGGGAAGCAATTTAAAAAAATACTAATGTGTTAAAAAAGCATTCATCATATAATTACAGGCAATGTTTTTTCATATGTAATCAAAGAATTGGCTTGATGTTGAAATAATAATTAAACTCTTCTCAAATACCATATTTTTCCTGCATTACTACATCAACATAAAAATAATGTATGTTCATGCAGCTGCTTATACGTGCAACAATGAAAGCTTCTGTTAAAAAAAACCAGCTGCCAGTGAAGCCAGATTAGAAAACATAATCATCACAATGCAACCTGACGTCTCATTGACATGCTGTTGGGGAGATCAATAGAGCAATCAATATGCTGATAAGATCCTCAACATGCAGACGGTTCTAATCATGAATGTTTTGATGAAGATAGAATGCTTCATCATTTTCATCTCAGAGCTGTAGAAGCCTTTTTTTAAACACAAGTGCAAATCAAAGTTTCTTTATATGCAGAGTTAGACAAAAGTAATTTCCCCTAAATTGCAGAGGAAGTTAGTCAATTAGGATGTTAATAAATTGAAATGCGCCAATTGCTTTCATTGAATATTTCTGAACAACATTGAATGCCAGGTTTTTCAAATAAAATAGCACTACTAAAAGAATCTTGATCGTGGTCTCCGGGTGAAAAGCTTTGAAATGAGCGCCGATGAAAGGAAGCAATCACTGCACAGCGCATGCATGCATTAAAGACAAGACTGTATGTTCACAGTCAATTACTCCTCCATAAGAAAAGAAGGTGTCAGTGCCATTTCATAGTGCCTGTCAATGGCAGTGATGAGGAGTTCATGGAAATGGGATCCGTGTTACCGTGGTGAGTGTGTGTGGTGCACCTGTAGCTAAATGAAAGACATCAGCAGCTAAAGCGTTCAGAATCCACGCTGCAGTATAGCTGTACTGTATAATATGGAGTTATTCTTTGGTTTTTATCATTATTTATTTACTCATGAACACATTCACATCTGAAACTTCATGGAGAGCTATTCAGAAACAAATCTTGTACAAGGTAAAGGTGTCAAATGTTTTTTTCCCACTTAGCTTGTATAAGCATTATTAACACATAGTGGTGCACACTACGGATATACGAAAAACTAACGTGTGTGGAAAACATCAGTTACACACATATCTCTTATATAGTAGACATAAAATGTAAGGATGACATTGGACCCAGAAGGAGCCACATGCTGTTCTTCCTCTGGCTCAGATGTTTATTTAAATATCTGTGACTGGAAATATTTATTTCCGTTCATTTAAAATCTTTATTTACTAACTTTTTGTTCTTTAAAAAAAAAAAATGTAAAAAGAAAAAAAAACGAAAGCGAGGTCGTTCCTTCAATCAGAGGATCGGCGGTTCGATTCCCCGGCTCTGCTAGCCCATGTCGATGTGTTCTTGTGCAGGACAATTAACCCCAAAATGTCTCCCGTAGTTGTGCCTATGTTGTGTGAATGTGTGTGTGTGTGTGAATGTTAGTTACTGCTGATGTGCAGGTGGAACCGTAGCTCCTCCCACCAGTGTATGGGTGAATTATGTCATATCGTGTTTAAACGTTTTTATTGGTCGGAAGACGAGAAAAGTGCTTTACAAGTTTAGGTCCATTGACCATTTACCATTTAAATTGCCAGTTCTACTCTCATGCCTGAGTCATCAGCACGGTTCTTTAAAATGGAAATGTTGGCCGAGATACGATATCAAGATGAACGCTCTGTTATCATTGGCTCCTAGAAGGCTGGACGTTCTGCCCGGTGAACCAGTGGCTTACCCTTTCCAGTTAAGATGTTGGGTTTGGAGGTCATGGCTTTGAGGTACTGTTTCCGGCAGATCTCCATCCAGCTGTCCTTATTCTCGAAGTCTTTAGATAATGGCAGAAAGGTACTGACTTCAGGGTCTGTATGGGGGGGGGGGATATATATATATAAATCACAATAAGACACCTTCACCATGGCAGCTACATCAATGTTCCTCTTACCCTGTGAGTTATGGTGGATCTTTGGCGGGTCCAAAGTGTAGCAGTGGGGTAGAGGATAGCTGGAAAACATGGGCCAGGGGTAAGGCTCTTCTCCCTGGAATAAGCAGATGAATAAATCTGATTGACCATTGTGGCCACTTCATTATACTCTAATGCAATGATTACAAACAACCTACAAGATTAATCATATTTGCGAGCGGAAACATCCGTTGGCTGTTTATGAGTTTGCTCGGTTATTGATGTGTCATTATGTTGAATTAGTTAGAATTGGTTTGTAATTTAATAACATTTCAAAATATGAACAGAGCAGGACAGTTACATGAAGATTCATTCATTAAGGAGTAATTGGGCAGCAGTTATATGTATGTCATCAGTTGTTTCCTCCTTTGTGTCTTTATTTTGTTCTTCCTTGAAACCCACTGCCATTTAGTCTTGCATTAATTATGATTGTCATAAAAATACTATAACTATTGAGTCATAGCTCAGTGTGTGGCTTGCCAAAATAGAGTGCTCTCAATGATAACAGGGTTTAGAAAGCAGGTCTGTGTCCTCCGCTCGTGTTACTCCCTGCTGGTCTGTGTGATGTGTTGCTCTGACGACATTAGAAGAATATGCACAGAGCCTGATGTGTTGGTAAGTTGCTGATGATTGCATACAATCCTTATACAGCTATGGACCTCTGCTACTGTTGAAGGTAATAGTTTTTGAGGTACTTCATTTTTTCTAAAAAGAGTATATAAAGAAATAGTCAAAGAACCATAAATGTCCACATTTGTATTAATTCATTTAAATAAAAGTCTCATGTATATCTCATTGTATCTTTGCACATTATGGTCCAAATGCTGTTTTTCCATAAACTATGGAGTTCAGGTGGACAACAGCACAGTCTATACAACCGGATTCAAAGATACTTGGACTTGGATCAGAATCAGCCTTATAAAACCCGACATGTAGGATAACTGTAGGAAGTATACTGCAGAGTGCAGAGCGCCTACAGTCCTGCACAGGGAACAATGAGACAATGATATGTTCGGTCAGAACGTTCCTTGGTGAATTGCCCTTTAGCCCTTTATAAGAAACGTTAATTATTGCCTCAATTATTGTCCTATCAGACATTTGTGCGAAATTGAAATAAAAAGCATATTCATTATGGCCAAACACATGTTTTGTGAGGTTACCGTAACTTTGACCTTTGTCCACTAAATTCAAATACTTCATCCTTGAGTCCAGGTGGACAGTTGTACCAAAGTTGAAGAAATTCCCTCCAGGTGTTCCTGCGATATTGCATTTATAAAAGTGTGACATATGGACGGCGAAGGCATGAAAACATGACCATGTCTGTGGAGCCATCACTGAATATTATATAGTCCATTGCAGAAGTACAATACATCTAACAGTGTAACTATTTACAAGTAAAGTCGTTGAATATTTGAATTATTTATTGAAGATTTTTCAAAGATATGGCTTTCATTAGGTCTTTGTGTCGGCAGTAAATATTCTGACTGACACATTCAAATGGCAGCAATAGGCATTGTTTTTAATTTTAACATAACATTACTTCTCATGTTTCACCAACGGTGGAGTGCAACAGTATTAATTAAACAGCTTTCTGGTCCCTGTACTCCCAACAGGGGACAGGGGAGATGACTAAAACAGACTTGTGAAATAAAAAGGAAACACTCACTAAACTAATTTACACTCTCACATTTTGATGTATCTCTTATCCTTTCCTTCACCTCTGCATAAATTAGTTTCCTGTTTAGTGTTCAGCATAAACAACAACTAAATAATTTATATCCATTCCAATAAATGGGGGTGCAGACTTGCTGTCCAAAGAAACCATCAGTTATGAAGTTTTAATATAACTTCCCGAGCAATACATCATTTTTTCCTTTTTTTATGGAGCTATTCAATCAGTTTTGGTGGTAGATGTAGTCGATTGAGGCAATAAATTACTCAGTGCATGCTATATTGACCCAGCAAGATGAGTTCACAGATCAAAATCTGTTGTTTTTCCTGCATCTGGTGCCATGCGTTGATGTCACAGTGACATCGTCAGAGGCCAGGAAGAACTACAGGCTATTTGACCTTGTATTTCTCTGTCAGAACTGGGCGAGTACTGAAGACCTGTGCTAACCAGCTAGCTCCAGTGTTCACCACAATATTCAACCTCTCCCTGGCTGAGTCCGTGGTCCCCGCCTGCTTCAAGAGATCCACTATTGTCCCTGTGCCCAAGAATGCTTCTCCAGCATGTATGAATGACGGCTCCACCCTCGGTACCGGGGTGGCCTCACCTCGGTGGTCATGAAATGCTGACATCTCGCCTTGAGGCTGATAAAGGACTACATCTGCGCCTTCCTCCCTTCCTCCATGGACCCGCTGCAGTTTGCTTATCGCCCAAACAGATCCACGGATGATGCTGTCTCCCAGGTACTGCACACCACACTCTCTCATCTGGACAGCCAGAGGGGGCTATGTGAGACTACTGTTCATTGATTATAGTTCAGCCAACACCATAGTCCCTCCAGACTGGCCGGCAAGCTGATTGAGCTGGGACTGAACACCCCTGTGTGCTTGGATCCTGGACTTCCTGACCGCCAGGCCACAGGTGGTCAGGGTGGCAGCACACACCTCAAATCCCTCACCCTGAACACAGGATCCCCCAGTTGCGTCCTCAGCCCCTCAGCCCCTCCCTGTACACACATGACTGTGTGGCCAGGTTCAACTCCAATACCATCATCAAGTTTGCGGATGACACAGTGGTGGTGGGCCTGATCTCGACAACACGCAGAAGGCCTACCTGGAGGAAGTTGCTGATCTGTCACTCTGGTGCCAGGACAACAGCCTCATCATGAATGTCACCAAAACTAAGGAGCTGATTGTGGACTTTAGGAAGGTACAACAACAGAGACGTACTCACCACTGGGGATTAACGGGACTACTGTGGAGAGGTGAGCGGTATAAATACCTGGGAGTCCACATCACCGAGGATCTGACATGGTCAACAAACACAGACACTCTGGTGAGAAAGGCGGCGCCTCTACCACCTCAGGCAGCTGAGGAAATTTAAAGTTTCCCAGAGGATCCTTCAGTCCTTCTACTCTGGAGCTGTAGAGAGCGTCCTGACAGGAAGCATCACAGCCTGGTTTGGCAACTGCTCCGCTACAGGAAGGTTTGCAGAGAGTAGTGCTGCGGCTGAGCGCACTATTGGAACTACACTCCCACCCTGCAGGACTTGTACACCAGGAGGTGCAGAACCAGAGCCGCAGGATCATGAAGGATCCTCACCACCCCAACAACAGACTGTTTCAGCTGCTGCGGTCAGGCAGGCGCCCGTAGTCACGCTGCAAGAACAGAGAGACTGAGACGGAGTTTCTTTCCTCAGGCCATCAGGACTGTGAACTCCGACCTCACCAGGACCCCCACATAGACCCACACAACTGCCCCTCTTAGGCACACACACACACACACACACACACACACACACACTTACTGTAAATATTGTGTTGTTTTTTATTTGTAAATAGTGTGTACTTGTTGCCCTTGCACATTCCTGCTGAGCATTGCCACTTTCATTTCACTGCACACCCTGTGTGTGTATGTGACAAATAAAACATCTTGAATCTTGAATCTTGAACTTCCTAGTTATCTTCCCCTTCTATTGAAAACTAGCTTTGTTTCCAAACATCCCCAGAATATGAGAGATACGTCTCACAGTGTTTTGGCCGACATTATTATATTCAGCCGCATTCTTCAGAGCCAGAGGAAACGGCTGGAGTAATGCAGCGTAGAGAGGCCGAGGCTGCGAGCTGTGCAGGAGGATGTGGCTGGCAGCTCAGCTCCGGCAGCAGGAAAACTCAATACAGCACTCAATGAGGAATGTATTGCTTCAATTGTCGACACTTACCATCAACACTAATTGGACATCCACATAAAATGTGAAGGATTTTACTGTTGAGATTCTTTGGATAGTGAAATGTGTCCAAAATCATCGCTAACCACAGCCTCATAGAAATGCTCCTGTAGTGATGATTGAATAGAATTTCTTTCAGCGTGGTCAAACTACCAGGGTGTCAAACTCGACAGTGGCCCTCAGGATCTTGATACCCAAGCACAAGGCGGCACCGTTTAGTGTCTGTATGAGACGCACCATGCTTTCAACTAACTTCCATGTAAACCCATCCGAGCCTTTAGTAGATGAAAGTCTCTACAGCTTTCGCCGGAAACTAAAAACACATCTTTTCCGACTATATCTGGATTAAAACACAGATTAGCACTTCAGTGGCACTTAAATGGCTCTTATTATGGTACTTTTGTAGATTGACTATGCTGAGGAAATGTTACTTTCTGTATTCTTGTTGTTCTTAGTTTGTACTCTAGGTTAAATGCACTTATTGTAAGTCACTTTGGATAAAAGCGTCTGCTAAATGACATGTAATGTAATGTAATAATCAGAGACAGACGTAGTATGAAGAGTAAGAAAGTCCACTTTGGGAGGGAGGGCTGGTGGATGGGAAGGACTTTTACTCGTGGGGCTCAATCAATCAATCCACAAGTTGAGTGATTTTTACTGACCACATTATGTCATGTGAAGCAAGTTGTTCTGTTCTGCAGGTCAAGATACATTACAAGCGTACCTATTTGAAGCCAACCCATGTTTTCTCTCCCCCCAGCCCACACTAACCTCCTCCGTTTTCACAACGCTAACCAGGCACAAACTTTTAACTTCAACCCCAATGAATGAAAGCAGATTTGACTCGCGACAAAACAGTCCACTTTAGAGGAGGAGAGGAACTAGAGATGTACAAAACCAGGTGAGGATGAAGAGTAGAGCATAGCTGACCTCTTGCAGTGCTCGAGGCGGGAGCTTCCTCTCAGACGGTCCTCCAACCAAACTCACGCGGACCAGCACGTGATTCCTCTCCACCGATAAGTTGTCGATGATTAACTTCCTGAGAAGGTTTTAAAAAAGGGGATTAGACAACAATCTTATTGTAAGAGGTGGTAGAAAAGCAACAGAAGTAAACTAGAAACCGATCAATGTATTATAAATGTTCATTCACTGAGATGTGTGTGCTACGGCATGTTTGCAAGATGACATTCTCCTACAGTGGGCTTGTAGGAGAATACACGACATGTCCATCTGACTCTACATGTATATTACAATCTCTTTGGTGCACACGTCACGCTGATCGATATAGCATCCAGTTCAGTAACACATCAAAACTTCCCTAATGTATTGAAGCACAGATAACTTTCTTTGAAAAGTCTTCTAAAAGACTTTTTGCCGAGTTTAAAGCGTCTGGATGACTGCATCATTACTGCGAGACGAGTAAGACAAGAAAGTGAGGGAGGGTTTCAATGCTTATGAATTTTAGACAAGATCGTGGAATATCCTAATTATAAAGGCGCTTTAGGGTCGAAGTGTGCCAGCCCTGGTGGATAGTTCTTATAGCTGAAGCAATTTGGACTTTAATTTAATAATGAAGGAGACTATTTTCTTGCACAGTTCTATTTCCAATGGCCTGTTTGCCACAAAATGTAATTTGCATATATTTCTTTGTGAATAAAAAAAGTCACATCATCACTCAAAGCTGAAACAGCTTGGGTCAAATAAATGTGCAGATTTCTTTGCAGAGGACACTGAAGGGAGATGGGAGAATAAATTAACGAGTCATCATTTTCCAAAAATTGAGCCAGGACTCCGATATGCAATGTGAGTTAGCATTCCAGGGATATTTTCATGGATAACCAATAGCAAAAGCTGCTGCCAGCCATTACCAAGTGAGAGGGGCTATTGAAAACCCACTTTCAGGAAAGGCCTTTCCCGTGTCTTTCCAATTAGTTTTCCGTAATTGTCTTTTGTGACGAGACAAACAAACAAACAATGTTTCATCGTGAGCAATGATTACATTAGAAAGTGCTCCATCATATCAGGACAATGCACAGAGGAGCACAAAGCCCTGACTGACCAAGAGAGAGGATGAATGTGTGCACGTTAGGTGTAGGCAATGTGGAAACTATTGAAAGGTCGAAATGTTTTAAATAAATTCCTTCCGTTCTCTGCAGTCAACTGAACTTTCTAGAAATAACTAAAAGGGCAACGTGCAGAGACATTAAAGGAGTAGTTTTGGGAAATGCTTATTCATTGTCTTCTTCTAGTTTGATGAGAAGATCAAAATCAAGCTACGATCAGTGTGAAAAGACAGAAACAGCTGAACTACAACAACGTTGACGGGTGAAGTTTAAAGGTGTTGGTTGGAGTCCCTTTAATCTGCTTTAACCAGGATAGCCATTTCAGACTCTGCTTCAGCTCACGTGCTCCGGCTTCACATGTAATGCACAGATATCCTTTTCATCTTACTCTAATTTCCCAAAATGTAGGAACTATTTCTTGAAGTGAGAAGAAAGCCTTTCTTGGTTACATTATATATATATATATATTACAATAAATACAATTATAATGCAGATTCTGTTCCATCTTTTTATATTGTCCACGAGATCAAAACCAATAAGGCACGTTATTACTCACTTACTTTCTGACTTCCTTTACATCAATAACTTCTGCGAATAACCATTAGTGATACAAATAATGATATCATTATGACAAAATTGTTGAAATAGTTGACCAAATTAAAACTTTCCAACCATCCGTCTGTCGGTCCATACCCTTCGTCTGAGTCCATCTCCGTAACGTTCTCCCTCTGGCTCTTCAGCAGCATGGAGCAGAGGTTGTACTGGCTCTCCAGCAGCAGAAAGGAGTCCAGGTTACAGCAGAGGACGCTGAGCAGTCTGAGACAACACACACACACACAGACATCAGACACACAGACATCAGACACACAGCGAGAACCGGCCGTTCCCACAGTAATGCAGAAGAACCATTGTCAAGTCACACATGACTTTGATTTTATAGAAAAAGATATACAAACTAAGAAAAATAAATAAATAAAAATAATTGAAAATTAATGAAGCAATTAGGAACCTTGAGAAATAATCTCAAATGAACTAATAAACAAAGCAATTGGTTAAAGATACTTCGTACCAACGATCCGACATGGGAAACGGGGCGGAGCTAAAAGGCAACCGGAAGTAACGGCGGGCGCTTTTGAAAAGACAGATCAGGTAGAGCGACGGATCGGAACAAATGCAAAAGAGACGTCTACAAGTCCGGAGAGGCAGACAGCTTTTCACCTCTTTCTGCTCAATGGGGCTTTGCTTTGTTTTATGGATTGATATAAATGACTTGGAGTCCAAACCTACCCAGGGAGGAAAAAAATTAGCAAGTTGTGTTGTGAGGGAAATCCAGTTAAAATGTGTGTAGATGGATCAATTCCTGGGAAATTGCAACGATCTAAAACAGTGGGTCTCAAATGGGGGTACGTCAAGGCGCTCCAGGGGGTAAATGAGATCTGTAAAACATATATTTAAAATGAGCATCCATTAAAAAAAATATTTTTAAATAAAATGTAAGTGTATGTTCATGAAGATAATTGGATATATTGTATATTAAATCAAACACTGATGGCACAGCGCTGTGTATTTAACCAAAAATGGCTGGTTAGGGGGTACTGGGCTAAGAAAAACATTTCAAATCACTGAAAAAAGGTTGAGAACCAGTGGTCTAAAAGACGGAAACTTGACAAACATGTAGAAAGAGACACAATTTGGACTTTGGTTGTCTACTTCCCCCGGCGTCTGTAAGTGGATCAGTCATCACGATTATTCACCAGCTCACCGTAGCCAATCGTAAGCTTTGTTAAATACGAACCCCTTGGGGAAGAAGCGTCACGGTTAATGTTCAGTTGCTGGTAATCACACCAGGCCCAAGCAGCATTCGGAGACGTTATAGTGTGTTTGTAGCTCTGTGTATTAAATGATGAAACGCCTATGAAGGGGGAAAAAAAACGTTGTTGCGTTTATTCGGAACCTTTTTTGGTTGAATAAAAAATAAAATCCAATGGAAACGAGGGTGGTAACCCATTTCCCAAAACATACATTTCCATTCCACCACCTCTTCCCAGCAGCACCAGAGCCACCTTAATTTAGACTGAATGATGTGTGTGTCAGCATTAATCAAATCAATCTCGTCATTGTCATATCGTCTACCTGCTCTGTGCTCTACCCCTTCGATTAATTTGGAAAAAAACGTTCAATATGAAGTTAAGTCATAAAGTACTTTAGGTTACAAACATAAGAAAGAAAGAAAAACTGGACACAAGATGAGAATATCGATCTCCTCAGTGAATACTACATATATAACGTGATCAAAATATGTGTAATATAATAACGATTGTGAAGATAGACTGACATTTCAAATCCATACTGAAGTTGCCATTGAATTTAAGTTGAAATAGATATTTTTCGCTTTCTTGCCGGGAAGTAGATCAATACCATTCTCATGTCTGTGAACGAAGTCTGGAGGCAGAGCGTCACCATAACAACCAATGAGTCACTTAATGGACGGATTCAACAAACTTTGTATTATATTAATCAGACCATCTTGTCAATGTTGATTTCCTTCATCATATTGTGACAAATATCCATTCGCAATGAAATTAAGAGTTCAGTTATTTTTACACCTAGAAAAAGGCAGTTAAAAAAAAATCTCTGATCCTGCTTTCCATCAACCATGATTTCAACTAACGGGCATATGCTCGTTCTTATCCTGACACACATGCGGTTTGGTGTTAGTCCTTGTGAAACACATCGCTCCTCTTAGGCAGCTGCTTCTTTTCCTGATGTGCTGGCCAGTTGCCTGGACGACGGTTTGACGGACAGCTCGACTCAGTGATTCTGACAGCAGCGCAGCAAGAGGCTGAGAGGCTGTCGGGCCTTCTGACCTCCCTGTTTGAAACTACGGACTGGGGAACAAGGCCTGCTTCCAGTGTGTCTGCTTTCTCACTCGTAGACTTCTCCTCAAGTCAAGTGGGGTGAAGACCGGCTTTCCAATCCGATATCTTTGACATTGCAAAGCTATTCTGAGTAGCAATTTATTGGAAAACAACCGCATTTGGTAATTGTGTTGCCTGGAGGAATATTTACTCAACTAATTATCAATTTATATGCAGATTATCTTCTTTCTTAATTGTTTAATCTACAAAAAAAACTGCATCACAACATTCCAAAACCCAAGAATACCGATGTTACCGTCAGACTAACTAACTAAGAAAACCACAAAATACTATATTCAAATTTTTTGGTGAGATAGTGGTGAACAATGAATGAAGACCACCATCTCTGTGTTGGTTGAGTCTCAGTCTGCATCCACACGTTAATATTAAGGAACAAACTCCGGGCTCGGTGAGCGGTTGACCAAGCAGGAAGAGGATCGGAGGCCCAACCGCGCAGCCGCAAGAGCCGCAGGTGCAGGTGAGGCCTTCATTCTTTCTCGTCCAATCGAGGCACGTCGTGGCTCGTTAGAAGCTGACACACACGTCAGGCTTAGTGGTAATGCCATTCCCTCGGGGCATGATGATAGTTTGTGCTTTTATTATTGTCCCGAGGGGAAACACGCAGCTGGACGTCAACAACTCCCAAGCATCTCATGACTGATTTGTCAGACTTGAAGTGAAATGTTTTTGGGAGGCTGATGTCAGACAGTCAGGAGCTCCTGCGGAAATCAATCATAAAATCATTTAATCGGTGCGGTCATCCAAGGAATATCTCTGGAAATGTGGCCATAAGAAGCGATCATATTCTGTTTGTCTATGAAATATGGGAATTACTAGTAAAAATCAGTCTGCAAGATCTGCTTATAGGATTCAAAAAGAGACTAAATTGTTAACTGCGCCACTCTATAGGAATGAAAACAATTGCTTTCATAATCTGCGGATCATCAGGCAGCAGACTGAACACCCCACTGGCTGTGTATCTGCAGAGTTCAATTAGAAGCTTCATTTGGGCCTTAACACTGCATGCCCCCCCCCCCCCCACACACACACACACACGCACACACACCATGAAATGTTAGCACACTGTGGGGATATGTTTTAATCTCTCACTACAGAGCAAAAACAAATCAAAGTAATCTCTTCCACTTTGTTGTCCATTCTAAGGTGCTTTCACATGCAACTTATTTTTTAACTTAAAAAATGAAATATAAATCAGACCAGCTTTAAATGTGTAAAGCTCTGCCCGAGCACGCACACGCACACACACACACACACACACACACACATACATACACACACGCTGTGTTCAGAGCCGTCAATGGCAGAGAGAGAAGTCTAACGGCATCCAAACAATTCAGACAGGGGGAAAGTATGCACGAGTGATGGTTGCCATGACAACAAAGAGGCTTTCAGCAAAAAAGGGCTTGTGGGATTTATCTCTCATTAGCGTGTGAAGATCAAGAGGAGTGGCTTCTGTTTTTTCAGAGGGGCTGCAGTCCAGGAATAATCAGTACATGTTTGCCCGACAGTCGTGCCGCGAAGAATATGTTTTCAATGAAAGTACATAACCTATTACGAAGTTGTGACAAATTGCTGGCGTATAAGTCCAAGGCTGCTATTAAACTGTTTTGAGGTGAACAAGAGACGATTGTAGAAGTGGTCCGATTTCATGAAAACTGCAATAGTTCAAACCAGTTCCTGAGGTTTCATTACGATGGCTGCTTCAAGGGGAGGTTGGTGATACTCGATATGTCGTAACTGTTAACAAATCACCTGGAAAAAACAATAAACTGGTCCTACGAACAAGCGGCGTCTGTGTTTCTGATATATTTCAGGTCATAGAGCTCCATTCATATCCAGAAACTATTACAAATACATGAATGAGGTCCATGTCTGCACTGGGTGACACAAGCATTAGAGTGAACATGACAACATTTATTTATGGTGAATTCCAGATGAAACAGAATGTGCATTAAATGTGTTTAAATCTGCATCTGAAAATAGTCTCCAACAAATGCACCATTTACTGTTAGATGTTTGCTAAAAGTCTACAGAGCCGCGCTGCTTTAGGTAAATGCTGTGCATCTGTCACACTAGATGTATGACCTTTGAAAGATGCATGTCTTCAGTATGGGAACCAATGGTCTTGGAGCTAAGTGCCACCGAAAGGGTGTGAAATTATATTGCAGACTTGTCCTTTCAAACAACCACCACGCCTCGCAGAATATAGTCACCCTTCAGTACGTATCCGAGTGGCCAGGAACAAATATGCAGCCTAAAGAATGGAGAAGCGTTCATGAATTAAAAAATACACCAATGAGCATATCTCTCCAAATGAAATGCTCATCTTAGGAGAAATACACTGAGCTCTTCTCTCCTCTTCTGTATCTCCTTCTCGAAGAATTCACGTCTCTTCATTGCACATTACTAACTCCACTTCTTCCACGGAGTCTTTGTGCCTTCTCTCCTCACAGGGTCCATTGGACCTGACTGTGTGTGGAGGCGGTCCTGGCTCCTGGGCCCTGGCCCCTGACTCTTTGCCCCTGCTTCCTGCATCCTGCCTCATTGGCCCTGCTGATACCCCTCCTCCGTACTTCCTTCTGTTATCTGGATCTTGGTCCATGGCTACTACTCATATTGACACATGACACACACACACACACACACACACACACACACATCTTCTGTTGCTCTCCTTAAGGTGTCTTCCCTTAATCCCCTTGAAAGGTTTCTTCTGTTTTTTGGGTAATTTTCCTGATCCCATGTGAGGTCAAAGGTCAGGGAGGTCGTATGTGTACAGATTGGAAAGCCACATTTATAATTTGGGATTCTGGTCTTTATAAAATAAACTGAATTAAATTAAATACACATGGATTGGTTATGTTGTGTTATTCATTATGCAAAATACGCGAAGATCGACACCTGCGCTGATGATCGAGACTGAGCCCCCCCCCCCCCCCCAGTCAATTCATAATTAAAGACTGGGATTACATTTCTTAATTTAAGGGGCAATGTAAAACAGGGAAGACTTGTAATACATGTAGGGCATTAAGTGACAGTCAAACTGTTTGAAACACAGTTTAGTATCATAAAGAATCCTGTACTGTAGAGCTTTAATAAACATTACACTGCAGGTGGCGCTGTTCTCCACTAAATACAAACCTGGCCAAAGCAAAAACTGCAACGGACTCGGCCACAAGGCAAGTGAGTACAGCTTTACAAATCAAACAAAAAAATGACACTGCTGAAATATGAACATCCAATATGAGAGAAAAGCCGCACCAGAGCGACCTCCTCGTGACATGGATGCCTCAGGACACATCCAAACACTCAATGCACGGAGAGCCCACAGCTCGCTCTGGTTTGGCTTCTGGAGCGTGTGAACAAACTGCTGTGTGTTATACTGGTCCGTGGTGACAATGACTCAACACAATGTCTTTCTGGCCATCAGACTAAATAATACAACTGTAAGAGCCAAATGCATTGTTTCATTTGTTATAATAATTTAGTTTTAAAAGATTTAAAAAGGTAACTGAATATAAATCCTTTTCATTATGATTTGAAAGAATGTTTAGTTTAACATATATAATTTAGTATTGTATTTGAAAGCTTAATAATTTGTCTGAATGTAAGCTTCCAATCAGATGACGTCACGTCAGTATAGCAGCTGTGTGTTGGACAGTCAGTCGTGTTTGAGTTCAGAGTTGTTGGAAGCGACATAGTTTTTTGACCGTGTGACCATGTACTATACGTTTTTTAAGTAAACATCATTTTGTATGAAACTACTTGTGACACTCGCGTGTCAATTAATAGCTTTAAAGACTGATCTCAAAAGTGTGGAACAGAAGAACCAGAACTAGACGGAGTGCCACTACAACAACCCTTAACTCTTGCTGTTGAGACACCCACCTGAGTCAGGATGCATTCACTGTCACTCGCTGAGAGTCTGTTCAAGGCCCTGAAAACATATGGTCTCAATCAGCCTCCTATCATAAAGGATGGAGCTAAACATAGCCACACAGTTTGAGTTATTTCTATGGAAGGATTTTAAATTAATCTTTGCTGTTTTCTATACTCTGAGTTGGGCCTGTCTCAGTTAGAGAACGGTGATTACACACACTTCCACGCGCCAGTCGGGACTTCGTAATACTTGAATCATTCCCAGCGGTGGGTTTTCTGATGTTTCCCAGGACGCTCTCGCTCCTCTCTGATCAAACCACACACAGTGATAATAACACAGCTAAACTGAGTTTCAGAGTTTCGCTGTGAATAAAGGAAAGTTCTCTCCAAACTTCATCCGTGATTGTTGCTTGTTGTTTATTCATCAGCATTTAATGATATGAAGATAAACTTAAAGCAGATATAACCCATGTCGATACTTTTGCAATAATGTATGCTATGAATATGTGAAAAGGGTCACGTGCAGCAATACAGCGCCAGAGAGCTTTGACCCGATGCTCCCCTCGGCTTCACGTGGCTTTGTTCGGCTCGTTGTTTAGCTGCCCGCCTCAGATCACTCTCACTGCTCTCATCATGTTGTTTTGCAGCTCTAGCTCAGTGGGGTAAGAGGGCCGTCCTGCAACCGCAGGGTTGTGGGTTCGATCCCCGCTCTCCCCATTAGTTGCAAGTCGAAGTGTCCTTGAGCAAGGCACTGAACCCCCAGTTGCTTCGGCGCTTTCACCGCAGCCCACTGCTCCTTAATAACTAAGGATGGGTTAAATGCAGAGAACTAATTTCCCCTTGGGGATTAATAAAAGTGTATATTCTTATTCTTATTCTTATAAACCCAACTACAATCTACCTGCTCAGCACCAAAAGGCAGACAGGAACAGTTGGCATCTGTTTTATTTGTGAACACTTTCATAACCCAGCTCACTTCATGTTAAGTGTTAATTGTTTTGTTAAATGGAAATGGTACACTACCGTTCAAAAGTTTGGGGTCACTTAGAAATGTCTTTATTTTTCAAAGAAAAGCACTGTTTTTTCAATAAAGATAACATGAATCAAAAATTCACACTATAGATTGTTAATGTGGTAAATGACTATTCTAGGTGGAAGTGTCTGGTTTCTAATGAAATATCTCCATAGGTGTATAGAGGCCCATTTCCATCAACTATCACTCCAGTGTTCTAATGGTACATTGTGTTTGCTAATCGCCTTAGAAGACTAATATCTGATTAGAAAACCCTTGTGCAATTATGTTAGCACAGCTGAAAACAGTTATGCTGGTGATATAAGCTATACAACTGGCCTTCCTTTGAGCTTGAAGTTTGAAGAACAAAATTAATACTTCAAATATTAATCATTGTTTCTAACCTTGTCAATGTCTTGACTACATTTTCTATTCAATTTTCAATTAATTTGATAAATAAAAGTGAGTTTTCATGGAAGACACGAAATTGTCTGGATGACCCCAAACTTTTGAACGGTAGTGTAAGTTAACGAGTTCTATGTAGCACTTTCATCCAAAGCACTTCACAATGTGGCTCTCAATTACCTTTTCACATACACTCAACCTTTCATCGTCACATTTATATAACCAACCCCAAACAGGGGGAGCCGAGGATCGAACCAACAACCTTGTGCCGCCCCCACACAAACATCGGTGCACACACACACACAAAGTTAATATTGTGTTCTTTAGAGATATTAATAACTCATTGTAATCATAATATGTACGATACAACCTTTAAAACCGCTTCTATCCATTTGTATTGCCCATGTTTGCACTCTCCTGTTCTCTCTATATGCTTTTTAATCATATCTTTTTTGATACATTGTTTGTGAAAAAGTGCAATGTCATTGTTTGTAGTTCTTTGCTGATGCAATTCCCTCTCCTGGAATCTGTAAAGCGTCCCTGCAGTATACCGGTATATATATAATGCAGGGATGTTTTACAGATTTACAGATAAACATATATATATATATATATATATATATATATATATACTTCAGGCTATGGATGATCAGCAAATAGAAAACAGGCAGTTGTGGGTGATGCTGTGATAAAAAGAATGTTTTGAGTTCACATTAGTCATGTGGGTGTGTATTGGAAAACTGTAGTCCAAAAGAAACAGTGTATAGACAATCGTATGCAAATATGGTTAACGGTGAAGTGACTGTGAACTCAATCAATCAACAACTTGGCTAAGGACATAAGAGCTGAATGAAATGTCCATTTATTTCACACTCGCTTACCACTGCACCATGGCCCATGTGAGCCAATGAAGAAACCTGAAATCATGCTGTGTGGGCTCTTTAGACGTATACACTTTGCTGTGTTCATGGGCAACCATTGCGACATTCAGCACATTTAGCACAACCCAGGCGGAGGCGCAAAGTGTGAGTTTGTCAGTGAATCCATCAGTCTGGGTGTCAAATGAATCGAGCATCTTGTTCCTTTCGCTTGGCTTCTGGGTTTTAATAGGAGCGGGCTGAAAGCAATGCACAGCAGCCACCAGAGCAGAGCGAGACATATATGCACTCATGGAAGAGCCGTCAAACAAAACTCAAAAGGTACAGCTTTTCATTTAAGAGGAATTTCTTTACCACCTCAACCCCCATCTCACTTGTCATGTCTGGTCTTTGTGTGCATGTGCACACATATAGAATGACACACACGTGAACACACACACACACACAGCCAAGCTTATTTATCTCTTATCCAAAGAAATCCTTCCATCAGCCTTTAAAGCTGGGTAATCAAAACATAAAGAACCGCATGAGTCTGCTATTGCCAGAGGCTGAATCGTGTGTGTGTGTGTGGGGGGGGCGTGTAGCGAACAGGTGCTAATCAGATACCGTGTGCACTGATAATAATATAAAAAAGAAATATTAATCTCACCTTAGGCCGAATGTGTGAGACTGCTCATAGTGGAACAGGGAATGAATCTTTGCATCTGAATTCACAGCAATCAGTCTGTCAATCAGATCCTGTGGAGTGAAATGAGAGGCTGTGAAAATAAATATGCAGCAGTTATGGATGTTTATGATGTGCAAGGTGATACATGTACATCAGTGTATTGTGGGATTTAGGAGGAGGCCTTTGTGAGGTCAAACAAATGTGTGGGTGGTGGTTGAAGCCACGATAACAAGTGCAAACATGCCCTCAAATGGCTGAAAGAGGGATTGCAAGAAGTCAGGACTGAGAAACACTCACAGGAACGGAGGTTGGCGTCTCTCTCAGGGTGTATTCAGGCTTGTTGGCTAGAGGCCGCCTGCCCACGAGCTCCCACACCGATTGGGAAGAGGAGAGCAGGTTGACAAATGACAGGAAGGACTGCAGAGGCAGAAAGTGAGATAGACAGAAGGACAATTAGAGGGGAAGAGAAAGCAGAACCGAAAAAAGGAGGAAAATTAGAACTGAGAACACACAATTGATCACAACAGGGATAATTCTTTAATTGATTAAGATTTAATCTACTTCAATATACACAATACTAGATACAAATAGGAGAACGATGATAGGATCAAAGATAAATGTGATGGCTCAACTAGCCAGTTGACATCCAGAAGTTCTCAGTGTATGTTGGAAATGATGAACATTTCAACTGTTGGATAAACAAAGTGAAGATTAAAAAAAAGGATGTTATGAGAGTGAAAACATGTGACTGCAAGTAAACGCTAACAGTAGCCCGACAAATAATAAACCAAGTCCTCCTGCTCTCATCAATGGATCAAGGAAAAAAGGGAAAACTCAAAAAGCAACGACAAACCCTTCCAACAATTGCATTGATTGAAGAAAAATGTAATGAATGTGTAAATGTATAAAAGTATGTTTATCTGAGGTCCAATATTTCATTTGCTCCTGTCTGTTTGATGTTTTAAATGTGCATTAGACTTCAAAACGTTTTATCATCTGCCTGCTTGTGTTTTTAAAGGCGAACATTCCCTCAATGCCACCGTTCAACGCTGCAGACATTAGAGCTCATTTGCCAAATATGCAGTTGCAATAGGTCTGTGCTTCATATTTTAGTTTGTTTAGGCATTAACGTCATCGCACACATATGTTTGAATTGCGCTAATTCTGGTTGCAACCGTTCCGGCTGATATGGACTCGTAGGTCTGACTGTATCAGAATCAGAATCAGAAACAGTTATATTGCCAGGAATATTTACACAAACGAGGAATTTTTTTTGGCGGAAGGTGCAACATTTAGACATGACAAACAACAATCAACGCGACAGCAACAGTGAACTTAAGTATAAGATAAGATAAAGATAAAGTGCTCGGACAACAAATAATGTTAGTGTTTAGGTGTGTGTTTCAAGTGACGTGTGTTTAAGTTAAAGTGCATGTTAAAGTGGCATGTGTGTGGAGGAGGCCTCCAGTTAAAGTGCATGTTAAAGTGACATGTGTGTGGAGGAGGCCTCTAGGAGGGAAGAAGAAGGAGAAGGGAGGAGGAGGAGAAGGAAGAGGAAGGAGCGGGAATGCTTGTAGAAGATAAAGCAGGCTTTAAAGTCACCAGTGACAGGTCTCAGCTCACACTTCACTGGCTGTCCCTGTTCACATGGCTAGTTTCAGAGAGAGAGAGAGAGAGAGAGAGAGAGAGAGAGAGCGAGAGAGAGAGAGAGAGCGAGAGAGGACTTGGCTCCTGTCAGAGGCTAGCATCTCTCTCACACACACACAAGTACAGACACACTTGAGGCCTAAATGAAAGTTTAATCCTGTCCTCGACTGAACCTCAAAATGCACCCCAAACTTGTACCAAGTCGAGGAGCAGCCGTATGCAAAGAGGAATGATTATCATGGTTTTAAACACTTAGAAACTCTTAGCCTTCGTGTGTGTTTGAGCTGAGACACGTACGCTCACATTTACAGTTCATCAATTCAGTTTGATCCTGTTTCAGAACATACAGACGTTCTGTAAAGTGAGACTCACTCGCGCACACACACACACACACACACACACGATACCTTGAGGCAGCTCCTGTCTATGGGGTCCATGGGTGTGGGCGTGGGTCGGACCACCCCGACGTCTTCACTGCCGCACTCGAGAACAGACCACAGCTCGACTACCAGTGCCTGGACAAAACCTGCATCAAGCCAGTGGTAACAATATGGATTTGTTTGACCACGTCTGTCTGGGTTAAATTGATTGATGATTGTTTTTCTTCTTTTTTAATGCAGATTATCATCCAATGGGCATTTATACAAGTATTACATGGATATAAACTAAAGAAAACGGATTTCATTGACAGTTTCTAAACACAGTTCTGCTGTTTCAAGGGTGGCTCCAACCACAGGAGCGTTCCTTCAGCTCATTCATTTTCTGTCTCCATCACTAGTTTCTTGTTACTACACCACACAAAGTCGCCTGAGGAACTCTCCGGCTCACCGCTGCGTCTCTTTGGATGGTTTTTGGCAGTTTGACAAAGTTTTTTTCATTGAGGCAAAATGCTTCACCATTTCAACGTCAGCCTCAGGTAGCCAGATGGCCGACTGCAAGCTTGCAAGTGTCATGGGAGTTTAGCAAAACAAAAATGTTTTTAATCTGTACGTTATCATCTATGACAAGACTCAAATTGAGCATAGTAAGCGTACTACGTTTATTTATTTCAAATTATTTCATGAGTATCGACATCGGAAGCTTTTTGATCCATCTAAGCGGTTAATCATTGTAACCGTGATCACTACAATTGTGTTCTATTGTGTTCTATTGTATTATTTGAAGATTACAAATCTACAAAAAAATGTTACGCTTACAAATTGTATTGGTTGTATTCCACTCTCTGTGTATCCGCCAAAATTATGTACCTAATTTCTGAAACGATATGATTTAATACGCTACTTGAAAAAGTGTTTTTTTTTAAAGACATTAAAGTCTAATTCAAATCTTGCTCTTTTTTCATCCACTTATTTGAAAAAGAAGTCGCTTCCTGTGCTGCTCGATGCCAACTGTGATACGTGCGGCCTTGTTTCCCAGGTTGTTTTTGTGCGCCGGCATAATGCTGGAAAATGTTTGCACGAATAAATGTTTCAGTACCTGATTTGTGCAAAGCTGCCACCCCTGGAGCCGTGGCTGCCACCTGCGTCACCATCAGCCCGTATCCAAACTTCTCACAGCGGCTCACCTGCAGAAAAAACACAGACATTTCATAATCCCTACAAATATGTACTTTATACTTTGCTCAAGTAGGTCAAAAATGAATGAGAAGTTTGGAAAGGATAGAAAAAGATAAAAAGAAAACTACGGCCTGTAAATGTGCCGTTCATGATTCAGAATACAAACTCTGCTAGGACACGCCTAGAATCCTGAAAAAACGACTGTAGTTTAGCACACTGAGGAGAAATCTCAAATTGCACATTGATTTTTGCATGTGCAGGCCCTTCATTAATCACAAAACAATGTCACGACTAGAATTAGCCAAAGTATTAATTACATTACATAATCAAAAGTGAAATGCCAGAGTGCGTAAACAATGTCAGCAAATGTAGCCGACGGGGGATCCGTTAAGGTTTGCCCTAAGACTGTGTGTGTGTGTGGGAGGAGGGGATGGGGGGGGGGGAGGCTGGTATGCAGGCTAGGACATTATAGGGAACAAAAGCCGAGAAATACTGCATGCATACATACTGTGTATACTATATTATTATAAATTCCAATAAACATGTTTCTTTACCTATAGTAAACACTACATATAAGTATACTCTGTACCATCAACGGATTTTTCTCCAAGCCAAATGGTAATTTTACTTTTAAATTCAATAAAGTTAAATGTACTCGATGCAACAGTCTGTGTGCGTAATACATTTTGTGTAACGTGGTATTCTGGCTTCTTACTCCTCACTGTGACTCGAGTCAAGATGGAAAAGAATCACTTGAACAGCATAATGTGATGTTACATTATTATTACACATCGATGTGATCAGGAAGGATTAAAAACCAAACCATTGGCAAAATTCATTTTTTTCGGGCTTCCATAAAGTTAATAAAACAGTTTCATCAAACTCTATCCGCACCAATACTGAGCAGCACTTCTGCTGTGAAGTCATATGAGTTTGATTCATACGAAGGTGGCACATCCACCAGTTACCTGACGAGCTTACATTTAGCTTTTGCATTTTACATTTATTTGGCAACATCTGAAATTCCTGACATCAACAGGTGCAAAGTCAACCGTGTGATTGATTGCAAGATTGGAAACTGGGTTTAGAAGGAAATTAGTAGTGGTGCTACTTCAATGTCACAGTTGAGGTGCCCTTGAGCAAGTAATGTAACTCCCTCACTGCACCATTGGAGCTTTTCAGTGACTATTAGCAGCTGGATTGGGAATCTTGCAGATGTGACGTGTGTGTGTGTGTGTGTGTGTGTGTGTGTGTGTGTGTGTGTGTGTGTGTGTGTGTGTGTGTGTGTGTGTGTGTGTGTGTGTGTGTGTGTGTGTGTGTGTGTGTGTGTGTGTGTGTGTCAGGGCCGTATCAAATGGTTTGAAGTTTCAAAATATGACATTCAAATTCATGAATCCACATGCAAATGCGGAACAGTTCTTTTTGTATAGCCCATCTACTCGTTATTTTTAAACCTGGTGTTTCTACACACTCACAGTTCAAGGTCAAAGTGTCCCCTCTTAGCATTCCGCAGCAGCGTGTTTCACCGAGCTCAGCCTCTTCACACACACACACACTGAGCGGACCAGAGGAGAGGCTCAAGTTTCAAACTTTTTCCAAATGTATTTTTAAAAATCTGATGTTATCGGTCAAATAATTGTTTCCTCTCCCGCTTGCCGCATTCAAAGGGACGGGATGCACATTGTGAAGTAACAGACGACATCTTGAACACTATAATTTGTTATGATTGCCACATTGAATATATCCACAATGAGTTTGTGTCGCATTTTAAAGTTCAGTGTTTGTTATTACCTGCAGTTTTTTTGTGAAGCGAGAGAACATGTAGGAGACACATTCGTTGAGGGCTCCGGTCTGCTGGAGCAGCAGCAGGCCTTTGGGAGTCACAGCAAAGTTCAGCAGGCTGTCCAACAGCGTCTCCTCCCAGATGAGCCTGTCCCAGAGTCAGAGACAGTGAGCTGCCGGCCTCTACAAGTCACTTAAAAGCAATTCCTCACACAGGTGACCGATTGGGGGACAGTGCCTCATGTACAGGTGGTGAACAAGAGAAGTTATTATTATTGAGTGCCGATTGTGTGTGTTTAACCATAGTTCAGCCTGGGATTACAATGACAAACATACTTTATTTTTGTGTTGGTGGTTTGTTAACAAAAGCTGTACCAGAAATGTTATCAATGCACAGACGTAGGTCTGTTGGTTAAGGTGTTTGTGTTGATGTTGCTGCATGGTTTGTGATCACTTAAAATATCTCTTGCATGTAAACCTCTTCAAAAAATAGTGTCTCTCTTTATAAGCTCACGGTCATATTTGACAAGGAAACAAGCTCACTGCAGGAGGCTTTAAATTATCTCTTTCAAAAACTGTTTATATACAAAAACTATTTTTCCAACTTACGGTGGGACAATTAATCTCCTGGACAACAGGTTGTAAAAAGCATA
Organism: Pseudoliparis swirei; assembly: GCF_029220125.1. Lineage (NCBI taxonomy): Eukaryota > Metazoa > Chordata > Actinopteri > Perciformes > Liparidae > Pseudoliparis > Pseudoliparis swirei. Next base: position 16,250,922 of record NC_079399.1, on the reverse strand, counting down.
ATTCTCTTTAAATGTTCATCATCAGTCTCTGTAATAGTTGCCTTGCGACTAACCACTAGTTGAATTACTGTGATTTGAATAAAGTCCTCTTTACATGTTCTGCAGGTTCCGGGTGGAGGTTCCAGCGGTGGCTCCAGGTACCGGAGTTGGAACCCTTTCTGACAAGGAACTGGTCTAGAAAGAGAGAAAGAAAATATATTCTTAACTAAAGATTACATTTACTCAAGCCCAACAGATTGATAATGATCTATTTCTGTGTGCACATAGGACACTTTAGAACTCAGGTGTATTTTGATTTCATAAACTGTTTCACCTCCCAGCTTCTTTTCTGTGACTCTCACTTTACTCTGTAACTTGCTGTGTAGCTGGTCTACATTCAGCCTTTGTCTTCTTCACATTGTATTTATATGGATGTAAATATAATTGATCATTTAATCATTAACAAGTTCTTGAAAAGATTATTCTAAAATCTAAAGGTAATGAACTGTTATTTTCAAAAGTGCATACAGTATGTTATTGTTTGTTAGTTGTTGATCTTTTACAAACTAAATGAGGGCACTGTCAGACTGAATTGATCTCCTTCTCTGTGTATTAACACTAAGTTAACAAACTCTCTCGCACTATCTGACAACATTGGAAATCAGGGTCAAAGATCTCATTCTAATCAATCACATATTTCCGTGTTTTTTACACTGTGAATTAATTAAAATCACATCTCCTTAAGATGCCTCTCAAAAACTTCGGGGGCCATGTTTGTGTCTTCTTAAAGTGGGTGGAATGAGGTCAACAGTGTTGTTACTACATTATGTAACACAAGGAAAACAGATGTGAGACTTTGACTTTGCAGTACGTGCAGACTGAATTAATATTTAACACACTGGAGTAAAGCTAGGAGGAAGTGAGTGTGAAAATAGTTTATACTGATTGTGTGTTGACGCCACATTGTCTCCTAGAAGTATTGGTCGAGGTACAGTGTGTGATGTGGGACTGCATGCTGTAAACACGGATACCTATCTGACAGTTATTTTTTGTTTTGGTTGCACATGTGTCTGTTTTGAGTTTAGCATTTTGAGGCTTGTTTCTCCAGTATAGACTAAAAAGGTTTTCTGATTTGGACGCGTTGTAATGACAAAAGCAGTTTTCTGAAAATGAAATGGAGCAGATCACAATGGTTAGTTAATTCCCTCCATTTGGTAGCAGCGGTGGCATTTTTTCTTCACGGCATTCATCAGGCAAATGAAACATGACATGTATTCCAGCCAGAGAAACTGATCATTAGACATGGACACCCCTCCATTAGATGGTCGAGAAATAAATGATGCAGATACAACTTTTATCTACCATCTTTTAGAGGGCTGTTTAAGGGGGGGGGGGGGGATTAGTCAAGCCACGCTCTGCAAGAAAGGGTCTCATTTCTGGCGTTTACAGAATCAGCCTGTAATAAACAATCAGTAACACCAATATTATTTAGCTAAATACATTTCTTTTCTAATATATATAATTCTAATATGTGTAATAGTTTAGTGTTTAATACGTTCATTGTTTTGACATAAGACTTCCCCAAATTTTAACTAGTGTTATTTCCTTATTTTTACCTTTGCATTGAAAATGCGGAAGGTAATGTTTTGATCGCCGTGTATTTGTATGCGTGCGTGCGTGCGTGTTATTCGTATAAGTAAAAAAGTATTAAACCGAATCGCATGAAATTTTAGATTTTGGGATCGATCAGGTCAAAGGTCAAGGTCAAGGTCATGAAAAAGGTCAAAATCTTCTTGAATCGCATGCAATTTGGTGAGATGATTGGTTATTATCTGGGGACAATTTGATTAGATGTTGGGATTGATCGGGTCAAAGGTCAAGGTCATGACAAGGTCACAATCTTCTTTTTACCATTCAATTTATATCCAATTGGCATGCAACTAATGGCAAAATGTTCATAATTCAATGCCCAATCTTGTTGTATCTGATACTGTCTCCCCATAACCACTTAGGTCTTTTATCAGGCTATTATTTAACCACTCAAAATCAGAGGAGAAACCTATAAGTCATTGACTTTGTAGAATGTGAAAGTTTGAACGATGTTATAATGAGAAATGAAGTGCAAGAACCTTTTTCCACGCAGCAGCTACAGCCTTGTGCAGGCCGTAGGGTCGGAGGACCTGCAAACCCTCACAGGTGTTGTACATCTGCCTGCAGACGAAGATAAAGGCTCCGCATGATGTTTGGGATCCGTCGGGTTCACCCGGGGAGGACAGCTCCTTCTCCAGCAGCCTGAGAGTGAACTGTACAATGACATGAGCAGGAAAGGTTCTGCAGAAGAGAGGGGAAACATGTTGACGGGAGATACTGCACAAGCATTGTATGTGTGTAATATCAGGTGCTTTGTTGAGAAACACAGAGTGGCATGTTTTAAGTACCATCGCTTCCTCTTTTGTCTGTGTTATTTTTGAAATGTCAAATACATTCTACTGCTTGTTGTATTTCTGTTTTGCTTTTGCTTTCCCGGACTTGATCTCTAATTTCATTTAACTTGTATATGCTAAATCAATATATTTCTCAGAGGAGGTACATAAAATAATGAATAGCAGACAAGAGCACATTCGTCAAAACAGTGTGTACTCGGTGATAACCGCCTTGGTGAATGTATTATTGCTAATTCACAACAAACTGCTGTTTCGGGGTGGGACAGGTTGTTCAGACTCAGCCAATTATAACTGAATACAAAAGTAACGCGGGGCCACTGACTGACCCTGATTATCTTTGATAAATCACACTTTTCTGTTTATATTTTGCTATAATAGGACTTGAGTAGATCAAATATATAAAAAATAACTGCAGTGACTGACACGCCAGCATCCTCGGGTCTAATCGACTCACTGTGCAGAGGATTTGTTCTGCAAACGCAACTAGATATGAAAGTCTTCTTGCCAAGTCAGAACAAATGTAATTTATTCATTAAAATGAAAGATACACAAAGACCCAGTGTCTTTAATCGAAACTCAATCGCACCATCTCACCTCTCAGTGTGGGCTACGACTACATTCGTCTCATATAAGAAGAGAGCTAATCCTCTGTCGGTGTTTGCGATGCGAGCCAGAACGTCAGCGATGAGCGTCAGTGCTGCTGCGGGAGATTTTAATCTGACCTGTAAACCGCAGAGAATAAACAGATACACTCATCCGAGGCAAAGAGAATCACAGGTAATACTGGTATTGAGTTGGAATCAAGCTTGAAAACATAGTTTGGGGTCAAGATTGAGGTCAGGGTAACAATCTGGCTTCAGACCTTTCATTTATAGTCGAGATTGGGACAAACATTATGCATTTAATGTTGAGTAAGAGTTATTACTGTGTCGGGAATACGTCGAGTTAATGGATAGTAGAATGAAGGCAAAAGGCCAAAGAATTTATTATGACTCAAGTTGCCCAATCATCTATAAAACTGAAATCTTAACAGGGAAGGTAGACATTAAAAAGAAAGTATTGATTCTCTTTTAATCGTAGCAGGTTGTAAAAGAGTATATTTGTTTTTATACGAGTCTATGAATATGTTTGTGGTATGTCTCTGCAAACCTATATGTCGTATATTGGGCTCGCATCCTAATGAAAACAGGTGTTGTGTGTTTCACCTGCTGTCCATTGAGCAGAGCTATCACAGGAGCCAGCAGGGTCTCGATCACGGGGGCCTGGTAGAGACACTCTGCAGCACACTCGGTCCTCTCACACAGCATCCACAGCACCTCCATCGACAGACAGCTGGGGGACAGGCAGTCTGAACACACACATATTTAAATGTCTATACATCATGCAATTGTTTCCCTTTAACACTTTGTCCTGCTTGTGCCCCAGTGGCTGATATCCTGGGAAGCACATGTTGTCTTGTCAGTTTTTAGACTGGAAATATATCACATTTATACATCGTGAGTGTGTTTTAACTTGGATTGGTGTATTTTGCCTTTATGTCCAGTATCAATCGGATCACACTGGACACAGGTTCTGTAAAGGTAAACGTATAACCGAGCAATTATTGACAATAATTCACATTCTCATGATGGAAAATAACGATGTACATTTACTTAAGTACTGTAACACGGCTCGACAGTTAACTACTCTGTATGTAGTATGTAAAGTACTTTGAGTTGTCTCCAATATAAAAATGCTGCTTGGATGTTAAGGCACCAATAACTTTAAAACAATATTATACATAGAATATATACAATAGTATATTTCAAAATATGAAAAAAGTTATTCTGCATATGAGTTTTTTTAAAGTATTAAGTTAAGTGTACGATAGTTCTCCCTCCACTAACACACTCATAATTCTTTATAACTCATAAGTCTGTAAGTTAGAACTAAACAGAAACAAATCATTTAAGTCACCTTTTTGGAACAATAATAAAGACGTGTTCAAGGTTTCATTCTTCTTGTGACATTAATATATTTTACTTAAATAGTGCCTCCCAGAGACTTAAAATGATTCAATTGAAACGCATACTTAAATCTCTGCTCCTATCTCTCACATTATATTCTGTCGCATTATTTCACGATTTAGAATATCCTCTCACAACTGGTGGAGGTGATCTTCAACCTTGTGCCGGTAAATATTAAAATAAATCGATGATTTGCTGAGCGTGACTCTGCAGCGGCCGAAGGAGATGATGCTCATCTGACAAAGTCAAGGTGGGGGGCACTATTCATCACTGGCAGGGAAAGTGCTGCAGTGTAATTCAAGAGAATGAATGGGGCAATAAAGCAAGGTCTTCCAGGAGACACCCACAGTGCCCCATGACTCAGTACAAGGTTAGGAGATAAAAGATATGATCTGAGGAATGCTGTTACGCCTCAGAGGGAGGGTCACTGTGTTCCTTCAGTTGCCTGACTCCAGACTCAAAGTCTGCCCAGAAAACAGGGAGGGAGCGTAAACTGTTCGACGTGGTCCATATCGGTGTGTGAGTGTGCCGGGCCCCACCTGTGTGTGAGGCGTCGCTGTGCGGCGTTTCGGGCTGTTGGTACATGATTTTAATCAGGATGACTACCAGGTCCGTCAGGCTGACTGGATCTGAAAGGGGAAAAGGTCAACGCGTCAATCGATCTCGTCACCCGGAGAAATGAGTGCATGTCTAGTTTCGGTAATCGAGGGTCAGTTGGATCCAACCTTTGTGTCTGGGATGAGTTTTAGTAACTGGTATTTTTAATAATGACCTGATGTAAAAGTGGAAACCATCAGTCAATAAACCACATTTTCATGAATGCTAAACGGTTTATCAAGCCAGTGTCCAACATTTAGCTGGTTTCAGGTTCTCTTATGTATAGATGAGCGGTTTCTTTCAACTTTTAAATCTTAACAAATTTCATTTGATGTGAAAAGAACACATTTGAAGATTATGTGAGAAGTATTTTTGACTGTTTGGACATTTTAGAGCCTAAATGATTAATTGATTTATCAGAAAAGTTACTTATATTTATAATGTAAATGTGACATATATTGTGTCATACACGTTGCTCAGGACAGATGATTACTTGTTATTAACCGAGTATTCTTCTTGCAGAATAAGACACGTTTCCCATATTTGAAAGAAAATTCTGCTGAGGAAAACTCATATCCACACGTAGAAGAGTGGACTTCAAGCTCTCTGTGACAGGACTGATGACATTTTAATAAAATGTCATCATGTCTGTCGGTGCATGTCCGAAACTAGACATGCACTGAGGCATATATGACACAACTCGTGGGCCTTATGATGAATATAAACCTCTCTGACGTTGATTTGATTGCCTCCAAACTACCTTGGAATAGGAGTCATTAATGGTTAGGGCCTACCTCGGTTTAATGGACTACCTAGGTATCATTCACACGATTACATAACTTAAGTAGTGATTAAGATGGGTGGAGGGTACAACATTACTGAAAAGGATCATTGGAGAGAGTGGCGTCGTAATTGAACTAAACAGTTAAATTCCTCCATGAGATTATCTGTTGTAAAGATTGTGACAGATAACTTTGTTCAAAGATTACTGAGTTTACAGGTGTCATCACATGTTTTTCCCGTTAACTTCACGTCACTCATTTAAACCCGTAAGTCAGTTCCTGCCAACAATAGACAATAAACAGGATGCAAAGTGTAGACATTGAAGGAATACTTCGCCCACAGAGTGACCATTTGTTTATCAATTACTCACCCAGTGTTACCTCTTCAAGAATGTACGGTAGTTAAAGGTGCAGTAATTGATATAAAAATGTTAATTTTGTGAATGACGAATCTATATAAAGGAGTCATTTAAATTTTGTAAGGAATTGTGCTTCATTGTCAAGTTGTAAGAAGAGATCTATACCACTCTTATGGGTCTCAAGGTAAATATAAACATACATATACAGCCAGCAGCGAGTTAGCACAGAAACTCTAAATAAGGGTAAATAGATCAAACAACTGCCACAACTGATGCGTTATATTTAGTTTGTTTAATCTGCACAAAAACAGATCAAACAATAAAGATATAGCGCATTAATTAGTGATCTTTAGAGCGGAACCTTTAGATAGAAGCAGAATAGCTGTTGAACAAACTCGCTGCAGAATGTAGATTCATATTTAATGGGCAGATTTGAGGGTGTATCTAATAACCTGCCAGACAGTTACTACACATACTGCCCGAAAAGTCAAACTAGTGATTTAACGACAGTAAACAATGGTGTACTGCTTCTAGAGAAATTGTTATGATGGATAATAGAAAGTACACCCCGCATGCTTGTGACAGATGTTTAAAACAGTCTCTTATTTTACCTTTGCACTTCCTCACTCTGACGGGGAAGAGCTTCCTGCCGTTGGTGTAGATGAGGAGTTTACCCAGGATGCACAGCGAGTGGACAAAGAAGGCATATTCAAGCTCTTGTCCTGTGTAAACACTCCTCTGGACTGAATCTGAATCATGGAGAGAAAATGAGGAAGTCAACAAAAATAATCCAATGGCTAACTCACTGTGCAACACTTTTAGTGGTGGTGCAAAGCATAAAGAGAAGAGAGATGGTGAAGTGGCGGAACCAGCTCGTATGGCCACGGCTGTATTTGAAAAGATTTTTCAAAAACTACTCTTCATAAAACAATAAAGACTGCCCTGGTTGTGATGCTGTGGCGCACAGACAGTTAAAATACCTTTTTCACATCGAAAAGCTTCTGTGATAAAAAAAGATCGGCAAATGAAAATGAAAAAAAAATTCAGTACCTCTTGGATCATAAAATCCCGAAAGGAGCACCGATTCTGTTCTGAGGAGTGTGTCATCGACAGCGTGTCGGAGTATCTCCACTCATCCAAGACAAGGTCAATATGTTTGGTCTCGAGCACCCAGCTGGCCGACAGGAGATAAAACACCGACGCATCCGTCCTCATTTAC